>NC_087553.1:58287860-58616551 GCF_036250125.1 Pseudopipra pipra
TCCCTTTTGCTTTGTATCTGTCTCATCAGTACTAAAGACTGCACAGATGTTCTGAGATGTACTCAGTAGCATTGGACCCGATCTGATGCACTAAGTGGGTCAATTACTGTTTTGTATCCCTTGACTCCTTCTTTCTCCTTTAGTAAGCTTCATGTGCTTTCAGCATATTCCCATATGCTAAATGTTATTGTTTCACACATCTCCAAGTAAATAGAATAGCCTATAAATTATAAGAATTCAATTTGGTTTGTAAAATTACATTTTAGTAAATATTCCAAAATGGGAACTTTTTTGTCCATCATATTACTTGATAAAGTGTTTTATTATGTAAGAAATAGATTTATTGCCTACAGGAAGGAAAAAAATTCCTTTAACAAGTTAAATAAAGGAATACAAAAGAATTTCCTATTTTTTTCCCATTAGCTTGAGGATTCAACAGCAATGAATTTTTGGTGGCTTTGTTATCCCCATATTGGTAGGTTTTGTCTCTCCATGATGACTGAAGGGTCAGTGAAAATGGTGATATTTTCACTTCTGCATTCGGTGACCGCATCTGTCCAGATTCCTGCAGAGAAATTGGCTCTCCCTGCTCATGCTTTGTACTGTCTGGATAAAATCCAGTCTTATAAATCCAGTCTTACATCCATAAGGCAGTATTAGCATGTCTTAGCCCTCAAAGAACCAAGACTTTTTTTTAGAGATCAATCTCATTGCCATTATCCAGGCTGACCTGGAAATTCCTTTGGACAAATTATATGTAATAAATATAAAGACCATTTTATCCAGCATTACCTTGGCAAGACAGCTTTGGCAGAGACAAAAGGGGTTGGTGATTATGGGAAGTAGCATTCCTAGTCAGCTGTTGTAGGGGACAAAGATGCAGAAAGGAAGAGGAAAGGGCAGGAAGCTGTCAATATTCCAGGAACCTTTGTCTTAGATAAAAGAAGTTGACCTAATAGACAGCTGCTTCTCAGAGTTCACTGAAACCTTTTGAGTTTTTCCAAAGCATAAATGTTACCTCTAAAAGTTCTTTCAAAGTACTGACACACAATATCTGACATAAATGAACTTATGTGAGATTTCTCCAAAATTTTTACCTGACAACAAGAATATTTAAATTAATGAAAAGTGATATTTTAGTGTTGGAAAAGAAGTACAAGAGTAGAATATACTCAAGAAACATCATATTTTGAAAGGGAAATTTACTTGATATCTATTGACTGTAAATGCATTTACATTACCTCATTTCATTAAGGGTCATATGGCATACTACTCATGATTATGCTAAATTAAAATCTGACAACACTTGTAATTTATAGCTTCATTTCCTGCTTGGGAACTAGGTACAAAAAATAATATGTTTTCTCCTTTAAGTATATATTGAAACAAATAAAAATAGTTGCAAGGTGTCCATGGCTTAGTATTTTGTTTAGCTATTGAGTCACCTACTGTAACTTGTTCATTGTTGTAGTCAGGGCAGTTTAATCATCTATCAGTGAAGTATTTATTTTGCTTTGGAAACATCTTATTTTACACTGACATGGACAAAAATGAAGAGTTCAGGCCTATTAGTAATGTCTGAAAAATTTGACAGCTGTGAGACCAAGGCTTTAGCTTAATTCTCTGTGAAACCTAGTGCCTCTGAAAAAGGACCATCCTTTTGACTAGGTCTGCTTTAAGACTGCATTTATTTATCTACTACTTTTTATCAGAATCATTTCTTCAACTTGAAAGTCATTGCATAATTGATATTCCATCTATTTGACAATACTTTATTTGACGATAACCCTTTATATCTCAAATTTCCATTAAGAATTCCTGCCATATAGGAATCCAACCATATGATTCTTCACAACTGTTCAAAAAAACTCATATAACTTATTGTGTCTAATGAGGAACAGTCAACACAAATATTTTTGTAGGGTTGAGCGACCTCAGAATGTCTTCAATTCCATCCACATTAAAATATAATCCTTCAGTTCCTAAAGAAAAGTGTTTAGATTAACATTCTTGTCACGTAGAAACTGTTTCCTAAGTTATGTGTCTCTGCTCTTAAGTACTTTTATAGCCTTTATTTAGTCAAATTTTATACTGTCTGTCAGGAAGAAGGCAATGCAGTTTTAATAGTCCAGTAAAAAGATATACTCATGTTTCTATTTTTGTATCTTCATCTTCCAAGGTCAATTCTGGTTTTGTTTTAGTCAGTTACTGAAAGCTGGCCATTCCTTTCACTTGTCAGCATCCAACTGATATTCATAATCCAAGCAATTCTTTTCCTGTCAAGAAAATAAAAGAAACAAGTCACTTTTGATTCCATGATAAAAATGAAACTTGTCACTCAACACTGGAAAAGAAGTTAAAGCTTCAACATCTAATGATTTATGTTCATTTATTTACTTATTAAAGAAAAGTAAAAGTAGGTAACTTGCCTAATGAAATAAGCACTGTTTTGATTCAAGATCATGTTACCATAATAAAAAATAAATGTTTTTTTTCAACAGAAAGAACTTATTTTAAGCTTTGGTCAGACACAGATTTTTCATTCCTGTATGTTTCCTTTGGGGTAGGTGGAGTTTTGTTTTTGTCCCTAGCTAGACCTTTCAGAATTAACAAAGGAGTAATCAAGTCCTTACACTAATATGTACCATAATCTTTCTACGGTCACTACTGTAAATATTTTACTCTCACTCTGAGCAGTATAAAATGTCAACCCAACCATGCAAAACATAAAGCTACCAAAATCTCATATAAAATGAGCTTAATTCCTTTCTCTTATCTCCAGAAATCTGATTAAAATCAGTGTGAATGCTTTGGTCAAGTATCAGAAAAAGCAGAATTTGACTTGATTAACCCAAGTCAGTTTTCAACTCGTGAAAGATATTTTGAAGGAAAGTTCCATTAGACACTTAATGACAGGATGCTGTGACCAGTGCTATTATTATTATTATTATTATTATTATTTTGCTTCTGCTCCTCCTGTAAAATGGAAGAAAGTTCACTAGTAAAATGTTATGTTTATGGACACAGACAGGCAGTATACTTGAGTATTTTTTTATTGTTCATGGAAATATTTCTTGAATCAAATTTTTCAAAATTTAATTTTTGATACTAACTCCTGCATTTCCACACATTGTCCTAGTCCCTAACACACTAAGACTGTGATATAGCCAATCATCTGTTTTTTCTATGGAAATTTGCATGCATACGGTTCTAGAAAGTAGAAACTTGAATATACCTTTTTACTTGACTTAAAACTGCATTATCTTCTTCATGGCAGACATTTGAATTTAATCTGAATAAATAAAGACAGGAAAGTATATGTAACATCAAACTAATGATGAAAATTTTTTCAATAAGTTTCAAATTCAACAGGGAAAAATGAAACAAGATAGAAAGCTGTTATATTACATGGAATTTTCATGTTTTCTCTGTATGAAATTGAACTCCATGTCCTACTAGTGGGTTTTGGTTTTTTTTCCCCCCGTTTTTATGCATAGTTCATGAGTTTCATTTTGATACACTTATGTTATGTGTTTACAAATGAATCCTTCCACACTTTCTCAGCAACGAGATACATGCATAAAATGATAAATTCACAAACTAAGCTAACATCAGTTAAGGGATTCTGTTAAAAAAAAGAAAGCCAATTCAACAAAATTCTACTAGAAAAAATATCCCCAGTTTTTACTTCAGACCTGTAGGCACAAGTTTGTATCACATACTTAACCTTGTCTAAAAAACAATTCTGCTTACATTTTCAACAAAAACTGTACATATTTCCATTGCCTAGTCTCATGGGGATTTATCCAGAACCCATATGATCTGAACTTTTTCTAATGATGTCAATGATAACAAGTATAATCTAGAGATTATTTTCATTACATTTGCTTCCGAACTGATTCTGAAATGCAAACAAGCTTAGAATTTTGATGCTAAAATATTCAATTTCGATCAGAAAGAAAAGATATTTAACAGTAACCTGTACAACTACAAAAAGTGGACAGCAATAATTGACAATGTGGACTAAAGATTGCGAGGAGTTGTCTGCAAAACAATTTTATAGAAAACAGTCAGGTTTGTAGTGAATTATAAGCTGAGTCGACAATCTCAGAAATGAAAAAAAAAAAGTACCATTGTGAGTTATACAGATAAGCATATAGAAGCCACAGAACAATGAGGTACATCTTTGATAAACACACTTTAAACAAGACCTCTGCTGCAGTACCATATTCAGTCTGGACCAACTCTGTAGTGCAGCTACACTACTATGTTTTGATTAGAAGACTAAGATTGCAGTTGTCTTGGACAGGAATTGAATCTTTTACAGGATAGAATAGCATATGTTTTACTTGCAGGTGTTATTCAAGGGACAGCACAGAAGATCTTAATGCAGGGAATTTGCTACTTGCTTTCACACTGATAAACAAATTTGTAAGAAAATATAATACTTCTGTAACATATCTGTCATTTAAGAGGATTTTCCTAACATGCTTTGAAAACACAGCTCCTGTGGTAGTCAGAATCTATGCTCATTCTCTTCCTTGGCTCAGATATTTCCAGCAAGGAAATCCACAAAAGCCCAACAAATTTCTGTTCAAATCTGCACTCAGTTTTCTCTACTTCTAAGATTGTTTTCTTACTGTCTCTAAGTGTACAATTTAAATCCTATTTCTCCTCAACAAGCCCTTCTATTCTATCCAGCTAGGGATGCCTTACAGCAGAGGTTGCATTGAATCATTTCAGTTCTTTCACAAGATGATCATCGATTGTTAGCAAGCCAGTCTCCCAACTTGATCTCGGCAGGTTTACTTGTTTGTAAAATACTGATTGAAGTATTTTCCCACCAAATCCTAAAAAGAATAGCAGGAAGTAATAAAAACTTAGGAAAATATGTATATTTCCAGACACATCATATCAGTAAAAGCCAGCTGTTATAGTGCAGGTGAGGAATTGTGACAATGATTGCTTTTAGGGAACATGGACTTACTAATGATTGGTTGAAGTTCATATTAATAGATGAAAATGAAATAGGAAATTAGGAAGAACAAAAAGAGAGAACAGATTTCTCTCAATATAAATATAACATAGCCACCTCAACAGTAGTATAAACACCTGATCAGCATAAACACCTGCAATATAGATGTCTATATATGGACACCCTGTTAGTAAAACATCATCATTACTGGGTAAACATCAGACATTGATGTTTACCCAGTAAAAATGTAGCAGAAATGTGAAATGAAATGCATAAATCTTTTTTTCACATTCAAGAAAACTTAGTGGATACATCTGAGCAGTATGCAGCTGTCCAAACACAAATGAGGTTTTGCTCCATAATAAATGAACTGTTGATTTGCTCGTGCAATATTAGGGTAGCATTATATATATCGGTGCTGCACATTAATTAGGCATTCTAAGAGCTACATACTTTTAAGTCAATACAGATATGCCATCTCAAAAAGGAAATTGTATTATGAAAGTCAACTCATAGGAGAAGAACAAAAACTGCAAGATCTACAATAAAATTCCAATACCGAGAGAGTTTCTACTGTTTACTTCAGGTAGCAAATACATTAAAAAGTGGATATGATAATCATAAAATCACAGAATCAACCAAGTTGGAAAAGACCTCCTAGATCATAAAGCCCAATCCTTGATCCAACACCGCCATGGTTACTAGACCATGGCACTAAGTGCCACATCCAGGCTCATCTTAAAAACTTCCAGGAATGGTGAATCCACCACCTCCCTAGACAGCCCATTCCAATGTCTAATTACCCCCTCTGTAAAAAATTTCTTCCTAATATCTAACCTAAACCTCCCCTGGCAGAACTTAAGACTGTGCCCTCTTGTCCTACTGCTGGTTACCTGGGAGAAGAGACTGACGCCCACCTGGCTACAACCTCCTGTCAGGGAATTGTACAGAGTGATGAGGTCTCCCCTGAGCCTCCTCTTCTCCAGGCTGAACAACCCTAGCTCCCTCATAAGACTTGTGCTTAAGGCCCTTCATCAGCCTCATTGCTCTTCTCTGGACCTGCTCCTTCCTGAACTGAGGGGCCCAGAACTGGACACATACTCCAAGTGAGGCCTCACCAGCACTGAGTACAGCAGAAGAATCACTTCCCTGGACCTTTTGGCCACACTGCTCCTGATACAGGCCAGGATGCCATTGGCCTTCTTGGCCCACTGGGCACACTGCTGGCTCATGTTCAGCTTCCTGTCAATCCAAACTCCCAGATCCCTTTCTGCCTGGCTGCTCTCCAGCCACTCTGTGCCCAGCCTGTAGTGCTGCAGGGGGTTGTTGTGGCCAAAGTGCAGGACCCGGCACTTGGCCTTGTTGAACCTCATCCCGTTGGAATCAGACCATCTCTCCAGCTTGTCCAGGGCCCTCTGCAGAGCCCTCCTGCCTTCCAGCAGATCAACAGTCCGCCCTAACCTGGTGTCATCTTCAAATTTACTGGTGGTGGACTCAATCCCCTCATCCAGATCATCAATAAAGATATTAAATAGAACTGGGCCCAACAGTGATCCCTGGGGGACACCACTAGTGACCAGCTGCCAACTGGATGCAGCACCATTCGCCACCACTCTCTGGGCCTGGCCCTCCAGCCAGTTCTTAACCCAGCAGAGACTGCCCCTGTCCAAGACATGAGCTGCCAGCTTTTCCAGGAATAATAATAATAAAGGATATGAGGAAATAGAACTGAAATGTTTTCTTTTCTAGTTTTAGAAAATGAAACAACAAAACCGTGAGCCGGAGATGGAAGTTATTGGTCTATCTACTTACAGGCTGACTGGACTGTGGAGTCCTAATAATTACACCACAGGCTTAATGTTTTCAAGGTTGTATTGTAGACTGAAAAGGAGTCTCACAAATACCAGTCTTTTAAAAGACTTTGACAGCTGTTCTTTGATATATGTTACTTGTTCAGGTTCCTTGGCACTGAAGAATGGATTGATCTGAGATTTAAAGAAAAAGAAATGGTAATTTTTAACATCTTTAGTAGTGAGCAACCCTTGTAGCTCCTTATCCTATTTCAACATTCATACAAGGATCGTGGAAATCAGCCCCACTAGACATCTGATTTGTAAGTGGCCGTTACACATAGGTCTATAGTATAAGGATGTGGCTTTATTAATATAATAAATAAACCACACGACCCAGTTGGTTGGGGTTCCAGCAACCAAATCCATTTATTGAAAGCAAACATCACCTTCTATATGCCTTCAAACAACATGTGATTCGCTTAGCCAACCACCATGGGACTTGCCACTGCCCATGTGTATTAAAGTATATTTTGGGGACTACCTCTCCCAGGATGCATCATCCAGCATCCCTAAAACACGTTCCCCACACAAGGATATCATGATAAATGTAAGGCAATGCCACTGAAGATTGCTGTGATGCAAGCTGATTTTATTAAAGACTCAGAGAACACCAAGACACTCTGTCTCTTGAACACATATTAGAAGCAAAAGACAAGTTGGCAACTTTATCAGTCACCTAATTTTGAAATATCATGGCCACACTTTCTTCCTTCACCTTCTCAGCTGCATCTCTCTGCCCTCCGAAACTCTTAGTGAGAAAGCAGTATAGACAGAAAGGTCTGTGAATACAAGCTATCATAGGAGCATATCTCTTGTCATCTGCCATCTGCCACAGACATGAATCTATATGGCCAGATCTATTCCTACGGACCATGCACCTTGTGCAGGAGATTTTGTGAGGCTTCCCATGGGCCTCTCACAGATGTGTACCATACCTCTCCTGTGAGTATCTCCCTATCTTGGCCTTTTCCCACTGGAGAAGAAATTAGCCTCACTGCTCTGTCTGTATTGTAAACTCGTTCACTTGAGTAGTCTGTAGCTGATTTAACATATGTTCCTCTTGTCCTTCTACTCCATCAGTGCACTTGCTGAAAAAAGTTGGCACATTGCTGACAGCAGGGGTGGCAATCTCTTCCTGGATGCCCCTGGTGATTAGTGCTGTACATATAACCCCACACCAGCAACTTTTTGCCAGTCCAATATTTCTGGAGTTCAAGTACATAACATTGCTGGGTAAAATGAATGCCCTTCCAGTCTCTAAGCAGCATGCTGTGATGGAAAAGTTCTCTAATTGGGAGGGAAAGCTTGCTCTCAATGCATGCAATACAATTCCTTTGTCTCTGTAGACATATGCATTATATAATATTCCTCTCCCCTCTACTATGATAGACTTCTCTTTTACTCACCACTTTACATTAGTAGAATGAATGCATATTTCATGCTTAACAATAGTTATCTTTATACATAGCATCACATCTAGAGCTTTCTGCCTCAAGACTTGCTTAAACAAAAAGTAATTACTTTACAATATTATGAAGAAAATTTCCACAATGCAAATACTGTAAATACATTTTTCAGCTGCTGGCTTCCCTCAACAAGTAATAGAAAACATCTAACAATGTCATCTGGGAAATTAATACATCTGGAAAAACTGTAGAGTGAACTGACATATGCTTCTTACATTAACATGCACAGATGATTTCTTTCCCTGTATAGAACCTTTGAATTGTTTCTGTAGCACTATTTGTTCCTATCATAAAGCACAACAGAAGCCTCTCTTGGGTTAAGTTTGGATACACAGGGATAAAAAAGGTTTTCTTTTTTTTTTTTAAGTTGAGTAGTATTTCTTCCCTAAGTTAAGGGAAAATATTTGCAATCATGATGAGTTTACTTTGATGTCAGCTAAATCAGATTTGATTTACTACAGCTAGCACGATTCCATATTATAGTTCATTAACCTACTTCTATAATTTTACATTCAGATATTCTTATAGTCTAAAAAATTCCATCACTGTGGCTGCAATTGTTTAAACACTGAGACAAATTTTCCCATACTGGCTTAATGTATGCACAGACATGCTTTCACTTTCAGTGTATATCACAGCAAATAAAGTACATAAAGTGGAAAAATAAAACACTCCTACAATAAACCCATAAGACACATAACTGATGAGTACTTATTTTTTGAAAATACAGGTCTTTGTATATAGATAAAACAAATTGTAAAAGTGTTCTTTTTTTCTTTATTTATTTTTGATGTTTTTAAGATCAAACAGTGCTTAAAACTAGTGGCTATGGGTAAAGGTGTGCTTTCTTATGAGTTTTCAGATATTAACCTAGAATTTTTCAAGAATTCTTAGTATTCTATGCAATAAAATGAATTACTCATCTGGATCAATGTTGTTAAACTGTTTGCACTGAGTCTGCCTTAAGCATTCCTTGACAGAGTGAGAGAAATTCAGCATTGATGAAAGTTGGTGCAATTCCAATGGCTTAGCTCGATTTACACCCACTCACACCTGAGATGAATTTGGTCCACTCAGTTATGCATGGGTTGAGTGAATGACTTCGTCGCATCAAGCAATTGGAAATAAAAGCATTTTACTAATGTAAGCCTCATTCTGTGAACACTTGCAATTCTGTCTATGACTCAGTAAAGCAGGTATTGTGGATAGACTAGCACAACAGGCATAAGTAATTCAAAATTTAAAAAAAAATAAAAATGAAAAACCAAGAAACCAAAATCATATTTTATCTCGCATCTTTAAAAGCTGCCTCTGTATTTTTGGGGATGTAAAACTCAACATGATTTCTCATGAACACTTGACATGGCATGATTCACATCAGAAATGTAACACTTTTCTCTGCACGAATATTTATGTTTTATTTTGGTGGAATTCTCAGAGAATTCCCTACTAGCTTCTCAGCCGCAGCAGAAATTTATATGTTCCTTCAGGTTAATTAGAACCTATGCAAGAAAATGGTATCAATGAAAATAGTTGTAGAACTTTAACATAAGCGATAGCTTTTTCCTTCCTCTAAGCTGCTCGTCTTAATGAAAAGTATACAAGAGCTTTAAATAGAATGGAAAGGAGAATGGTGCTGTTCTATTACTTTTTCATTTTAATATTTCATAATACCTTGTACACTATCGTTAAAACAGAAAATTGAAGTGGGTGAAAACAACCCACTACCGTAGATCTCACACAGATGTGGAGAAGTTGGAGGCGTTAACCGTTTCTATGTCATCCTGTGAAAGCACTATATTAATGAATAGACCAGGAATATACTATCTGTAAGTCTTAGGGAAGAACCATTTAGGAGTTAGTCAGCCTTGATGTGAAACAGAGATCATCACAAGTGATCTGATTTTCCCCAGGGCTCTTTAAAGTCTATATTGAGTGAACAATTCCAAATAGGTTATTGAAGCATAAATGTCTATTTCATTTTTACCTATTAAGAAAAAAATATGAGGGCTGAGTAGATCTTTCCATTTCACCTTTCAATTACTAGTTACATGGTTTCAATGTCTAATCATCATGAATAACTTCCCATATTTCTGTCAGTAACAGTACACATGTTGTACATTAATCCAGAAACAAAACCTATGCCTACTATTGTATATCTCCCAGTAACTGCTCAATTAACTCATAACACTGATATACAGTACAAGTATCATTAGAAACTCTCCAGAGTCAATTCTCCAAGGACTTGAAGTTCATCTTGCAAGGAACAACAACTTTGTTGTTATTGAAATCACAATGAAATAAGGAGTAATGATTAGTTTATTTTACAAAGCTGCTTGTTTACAGTTTCATGGGTGTGGGGTCCATTTTTTTTTGTTTGCTTCTTAATTATTTGCACAGCAAATTTCAATTTGAAATTGAGATGGATCAGTGAATTATTGACTAATATTATTAACCTAATACAGTTTTCCCTAATTCTCTGTGGGTACTCAAAGTGCGTCTTTTATCCTTCACTAGCCCTTGCCGTAAGACCATCATCTGTCTTCAATATTTTCAGGGTGTCTTATTTCATCATTTTACCTCTAATTAACTTTTCTTGTTGACTGATAATCCTGCTTCCATTTTTCTGGAGGTACATTCATAGATACACAAAAGACTTTGGAGGAAAAAAATGAGTAATACTCTCATTTGGGAGAATTGATAAAAAGAGCCTGCAAGACTAGTGTTCATGTAGTATTTATCTTAGAAACTGCAGGATAAGAGAAGCCTGGAGAGCTCAGTGATCTGAGAAGTGTCCTACCAGCAGAAAGGGTAGACACTCTTGAAGAAAACAGGATTTTCTGAACTGCGTGCTTAGAGAATATAGAGATACATATGAAAAAACCCAAGTAAGTTGTGTGAGCTGATTCCAATATACAGTTTATTCAGATCTAGGAAGTTCTCTCTTGCTAGGAACTTGACACACATTTTTGAGAAGGCAGCCTAGAAACTGATGTCATCTGTGGCTTTCAGGATTGCAAGTAGACTCCTGCAGTTAGTAATCGAAATCTTCAATATATTTAGCTCCTCTTTTTTTCCCATGGAATTTCTATGCAATAATCTCAAATATGTACATTATCCATTCAGACAGCAATACTACAGTGCATGTCCAGTGAATCAGGAATCTTTGTCAAAGATCTGCATATACAAACCCTTTAATGAATATTTAATAAAGCCACATGTCAATGTTATGCTTCCCAACAAGATCAGGTTTTCTGTTTCTCTGTGGTGCAGTACCTATACACAAACTTTTGCTTGAAACTACCTCAGGTTCATGGGCCGTTCTGCAAAAGTCCGGAGCATGGCTTTAAAAGCATACTGTCACGGGTGACAGTGGGTCTGTCAGCACCTTGGCACATACTGACGAAGCAATAGATGTTGACCAGATCAAAGTATACCCCTGAGATGGACTGAAAGAGAGGACTGAAAATGGAGGCCCTGATCCTGACAACATACTGATGCATCCTGAAGAAGCTGTCCTGTGGGAACAGAGAACACTGTCTCATGAGAACAGGAGCACTGTCTGATGAGAACAAGGACCTGTTTTGAACGAGAGTAGTTGGGAAGAACATCAACATGAGAGAAAAATAAGAGCAGGTGCTCGGGACTGTTGTGGGAAAGAACTGGGCTGTTTTGAGAAAGAGCAAAGTTGTTGTGAGAAAGTAGAGTTTAGAAAATGCACCTATTAGCTGTAAGAATTCTGGTGTGAAAGTTTGAACTGTCCTATCCGTGTGCATTACATGTGTTCAAGGGGCCTCTGGTGGTCTAGTGGTTAGAGTGCCTGACTCTCACCGCTGTGACCCGGGTTCGATTCCCGGCCCCCTGGGCAGGTGGAGCTCGTCAGCCGTGGAAGGCAATCCACCTAAGAGAAGGTCACTCTAAACAAACCTACATCCTGGGGACCTCACTGCCACTGTCCAAGCTTTGCTCGGCCCCGGCAAATGAACCTCAGGACTAAAGGGTGGGCTCAGTTCAGCGCACGCTGTGTCTCACCTAAAAAATCCACTGCGCAGGCTCGAAGGGTTAATGACCTTTCCCAAATCTTCGCTCGCGAAGACTGGCCATTACATGTGTTCAAAAACTGTACTTAAGGGGCTGCGCAGCAGCCCCGGTGGTCCCTGCTTTTTTCTTGGAATAAACTTTGCTGGAACCTTTTTTCGTGTCGCTTTGGCCGTTCCGACACTTTCAGCGACAGCATACCTCTAAGCAGCCTCAGATGATTGAATTTTACACTCTTTACAGCTTCTTTTATGATACTAGACTTGAATGTCATGAAAATGTGAAGTCTGGAAGAATGGAAACTTTGTGATCCTTTATATTCAGGAAATTCACGTTTCAGTTGACTCCTGCACAGAAAAGCTTAACCTTGTGGTACAAAAAATAAAGTCTATGAGAAAGGAGATTAGATGAGTGAAGGAAACCAGAACAGATGGTTAATATGGGAGAAGTAAAAAGAGGATCAGACAGGAAAACAAATAGTTTTACTTCAGATTGAAAAATAAGCCCAACTGTTTATATAAAGCCCCAAACATATCACTTTTCAGACAATGGATTTAACTATCTTCTTCAGCAGTTCCAAAACAAATACCTTCTCTAACTGCTAAAGGACATCAGTAAAAATTATTTCAGCTCCCGAAGCACTGTCTTCTTTAAATTATCAAGAATAAAGGAAATGTTTTTAGTAATAAAGGTAAAGGTTGGCCTGATTAAAATCAGATTAAAATCTGATTAAAATAAAGTATAATGTCAAATAATAACTCACTATAATTTGAGCTTCTAAATACAAGAGAATTGATAAAAAATAAGCCTCTTTCAGGTACTTTGAATATGTTTGTCTATATACAGAAGAATAATTTTTTATAAAAATATCACGAGTGCAATCTATTCCTATTAAAGCTAACATGTCAAATGGAAAAATATTTTAAATATAGTAAGCATTGTTTAAAAAAAAAAAGTTCTTTTGTTTTCAGAAAGGAATGCCTGAGAGAGAACACCAAAAAAAAACCTTAATTACTGAGTATTCAGAAATATGAAGAATGTTTGGGCGGGCAGGGGGGAAATTACTGCTTCATTGCTAACAAATACTTTTTTCTTAATTTAATTCAGAAATGGTTCCAATGAAGGTGCAAGACATTCCATGAGAAAACCAATCTTGTCTTCTTCACCTTTTCTAAGATTAAGAAGGCTTAAGCTTATTTGTAGATCTGCAACTGCCAGATAACCTTGAGCAAACTATTTGTCGTTTTCTGCTTCAGGTTTTTCCCTTAATAAAATGGAGCAAATCACAATGACCTTCTAGTACCTTATGTAGAACATTCACAGTTACAACAGTTGCTTCTTCCTTGTAATCAAGTGCCAAGTATGCTGTCTTTCATCAGTGTGCTGGCAATATGACTTTAGTGCCAGACAGACAATATTTGCTGCTGACTCAAGCAAACCAGGCATTATACTTTAATTGACACCTAAATAAAAGATCTGAACCTTAGATCTCTCCTAGTACTGTGTAGTTATATGTTGGGACAGTGCCTGATATCATTTCACCTGGACCTTTCAAAAAACTGACTGATTAAATTAGACATCTGAATATTTGGAAATATTGACCCTTTTCATTAACGGCCATTGTGTTGGGATTTTTTCCATAAGGAGTTGGAAAAGGTGTACTTGAACGCTCAAACATCTAGCCAAGATTCACTAAAAGAAGACAATCCCAGTGCATCATGAATTCTTTCCCATGTGCAGAATCTGACTTTGTCTACAACAGATTTACAAATCTTGAAAGTGGCTGTGAAGAAAAGTATTTACGAAGAGAAGAGTGAGGGACCAGCAAGTCAGCCAATGCAACTGAGAGCCATGCCCATGGTCAAAGTGTAAATCAGAGACCAGGCCAGGAAACCAAGTCAGTGATGCCAGGACAAGGACAGCGGGAGCAGTGCTGGGGGCAGTGCTGGGCAGAGGCACAGGTGTTGCAGCTCTCACACAAGGACATATGGCAAGGGCCTGAGCTTAAATAAAGCAACAAAACAAGGGGATAGAGGCCCCAGATGAACCTTCCACAAGGCTTTCTCATGTATATGTTGCATATTTGCCCATATGTTGTCACAGCAGACTGTTCCCAGGTAACATAGATATTTAAGAACACAAGCAAACTGAACATACCATAAGTTTATCATAGATAAGCTATTGAACTATGGGAGAGCAGACGTGAAGTGGATTAAAAATTGACTGAGCAGGTGGGCCCAGAGAAACCAGATGATTATTTTCATCGTGTCTAATCAGAGACCAGTAACTAGCGGTGTATTTCAGGAGTCAATACTGACTTGGGGGTCAACATTCAACACAGGAGTTTCTGTCTGAACATCAGAAAATACTATTTTTTTACTGTGAGAGTGACTTGTCACAGATTACACAGCAAGGTTGTGGAGTGTCCATCCACAACCTTGGAGTTATTCAAAAGTTGTCCAGACATATTCCTGATCAACTTGTTCTGGGTGATTGAAGGGGTGTTGAACTAGATGACCTCTTAAGGTCCCCTCCAACCTCAACCCTTCTGTGACTTCATGAGATACAGCATATCAGAGCTGACCTGTGAAGAAAAGAGTTGTTTTTATAACGCTGTTTTTCAGTTGCTTTTCTCCCTGTCAAAGTTGCCTGGTGCCTTGAGGCAGCCAAGACTTTGGCTTAAACAGGCTGTGAACTCCATGTTAAGTCTAAAGTAAAAATCATGCTAGTCAAAACAGTCAAAACCAACAAAAATTTATTCTTTCTTTTTATTCACCTCATTTCATTCTTCTCTTTTAATATTAATTTTGTATAAATAAAGATTAGGCTAGAATTTAATTGGACTACTTCTTCTCAGTAGAATATAGGAAATATGGAAAAGCCAAACACAGACTGTTTTTAAAGTAGATGTTCTAGACAGAAGACAGAAGCTCTCATTGACATTTTTGCTTTCCAGACCTTACAGCATTATCTTGCTAAAATTCTACATTTCCCTTGAGAGAAGTTTTGTACTGAGACATGGGAGTTTAACCGGTGAGTTCAGGGCCAGTGAGTTCAGAGGAGTCATTGCCTTGGGTGTTGGAAAGTTTAGACAGCGACATTGATGAGCTGTTGTTTATCAGAATATATCATCCATGCTGAGGTTCCCCTGAGCATTTTGGAGCACTCACAGGAGACAACAACCATGTATAAAAACTGATCCATAGGAATGAAAACAAATCCAGAGCAGAGTGATGACACTAAAATTCCATGCGCTGAAATTCCTTAAGTTTCATGGCTGTTAGACAGTTGGTAACTTAATAGACAAAGTCATAGTAATAAGGGCCAGTGGTAAGTCATGAAATAAATGGAATTGCATCAGTTCATAGTATCAGAATCACAGAATCGTAGAACCATACACTCATAGAATCTTTAACGTTGAAGAAGACCTCTAAGATCAAGTTAAATTTCTTCCAGTTATCTGTCTTGCAACTTGGACTTTAACATGAGGGACACAAGTTCAGGAGTGTTTTCTTTTCTGAAATTCTAGTTCCTTGATATGCATGTATATATATTTTATGTTTTAAATGTTTTTAAGTCAAGATTTGTTTTAAGACAGTTCCAACATCTGTTGGAAGATGTTTTAAATAAGATTTCCCACTTAATTTCGTGCAGCAAGTCTTCCTGCAGCTTGCAGATAAAAATGAACCTCAAGTGAATATGGTTCTTTCCTACAAATATTCCCTTACATAATCACTTGCAGTGAAGGTGAACTGGAACTAATATTGTGCATAGGTGAATTGAAATGAATATTGTGCATGCTGTCAGACCTTGATTCTGCAGGGTCAGAATTTAGCAAACAAAAAGTCATTCAATGAGACAACAGCTTAAAGGAGTAGATGTTCTCTCTAAGTACCGAAGCAACGAAATATTCATGGACTTTACATTTATCCTTGCATCAGATTTTTTTTTAATCTCATACAATACTTTCACAGCTATATAAAGATGGGATTGTCCTCCCTGTACTTGGTGTTGATAACGTTTGCTGATGGTTGTTCCAGTTTCAATCACACTATCTTGGTTTTCACAAAAGCATTTGGAGAGTGTAATTACTATTCACATTTACTAAGAAGGAGTTATTATAAGGCTGATATCATCTAGTATGCACAAGTATTTCCCCTGAATTGAATGTTAAATATAATGGTGGCATATTTCTTAACATAGATCGTAGTAAGCCAGTTATTACAGCATACAATTTACATCTAAGTCAACTGAGGCATGTAAGCAAGAAAAAGCTGCCAGCCTATTATGTAAAACTTCAAGTGAGTGTTTTATTTCATGAAGCAGCTTGCTCACTTGACATAATATAACTTGGTAACTAGGTTAATTGTGGTCATCTATCCAAAGAAAATCATAATTTCTGTAGAAAAAGATGTGCTGATTATATTTCAGTCATACTGTATTCTGAAAACTTTGCTGAACTTATTTCCAAACTGGAAGAACTTTACGAGCTACGGAAAGAGTGAAAACATAGATATGGACCTATGTCATCTGTCCTGGTTCTGGCCCAGATCAGCAGGAGGGGGCATAGTCAAGACATTGTCTTATTCAATACCATCTTAGTGATTGCCAGGGGTGGGGAAAGGGACTCTGTTATTAGTACTGTTGCTGTTACTGTTTTCTTATCTCATTGCTATTTACATTAAATTGTTCTTATCTCAACCCGTCATTTGCACCTTTTGGGCCCCCGGGCACCCGGCCCTGGGGCGGCCCCCTGCAGGGAGAAAGAAGAGGGGGAGCTTCACCAGCGAGGACTGCGCCCTCATGAGAGAGAAGAGGGAGAACCTCGGAGCACACCGAGGTTTGGCGGTCCGCTTTGGGGGAGGGGTGGGATGTCGGGTGGGCCATGGGTGTCCTTGGGCTGGCAGGAGGCCAGGCGGGACAGTCCCACATGGAGTGTATGGTGTGTCGCGGGTGAGCAGTGCGTGGGAAGATCTGTGGTAACACGGTGGGGGGAGGATAAGGTCAGGGTGGATAGTGGGTTCGTCTGGGGGTTTGGGGGGGTCTCAGTCAGGCTGGGGCCTTGGGAAGTACCCGAGCCCCAGGTGGGTGTGGGGTCTGGAACGGTTTGTTTTTGGCTCACCTGTGGCTACTGCTCAGGTTCGGTATGTCTTGGATATATTTACTGCATCCTGAATGGATGGTCAGGACAAAGGGATGTTCCTGGGTATTTCCCTGAGATTGAGCATAGAAGGCTGGCAGAAAAGTAGGGGAGTGAATGGCTTGCCCCCGTCCACTTTAGTGGAAAGAAGCCTGTGTACCCCTATGTGGTTGCGAGCTATGCTGGCGATGGTACATGCCTTCAGCTGGGTCTCCCATGTCGGACAGGTCAAAAACATAGGGTCAGACACAATACATCCATGGGCAGGATGAGCTCGTTAGCCTTCTGGCAGTCATCCTAGGAGAAGGACAACTCTAACTCCAAACCCAAGCAGATGGAGCTCATTTAGCCCTGTAAGGCCATCCATCTAAGAGAAGGTCACTCTCCACTCTACCCTCAGAGTGGGGAGAGGAAGGGAAAGGAGGGGTAGAGAGAGCAAGCTGTATTTGTTTTGGAAGAGTGTTGGTGGGGGCACTGAATTGATGAGTACTATTCCTAAACCATGACAGACATCTATCCTCTACATTTTGCTTTATTAACTATCTGTAATTTCAGAGTATCTCCTTTGTAATGTTTCTGATGGGTATAACTTCTAGTTATAGTAAAAACACAGTTTGGATCTCTAAATGCAATGAAGTGATGTGCAACCATTTTTATTAGAAATGTTTTTTGAAGCATGGTGAACTTGACAATATTTCATTAACTTTGGATGTTTCTAATACTTAGAAAACTATCTGTTTGTAAAGCATTAGCAAGAAAATGCTATGACAAAGGGAAGAAATATGAACATCTGTAGAAACCTGAAAGGTTAAATAAGAAATGAGTTTGGTTTCAGAGATATTAAAATTATACATCTTCACATAAAACTAGTAATAACTTCATAAACTTGCACTTTACATCTTTGAAGCCAGAATAAGTTCAGCAGAATAATCAAAAGATTAAGACTTACCCAAAAAATCTTAAACATTTAAAGATTATTCTTCATTATGTATTCTATGACATCAAAATATCTTGACTTTTGTTTCAGTCAAAATACTACAATATCATTGACTTGGAATGCTTATGTCAATAGATCATATAACTATTTTTGAAAGAGTTTGAAGGCTCATATACTTGAAAAAAAATTTTTTGATGATTTTATATTTTATTCTTACAAGGTACATTTAAGCACAAAACCCAGTAGCTAACAGAACTCACAATAAGAATCAAACCCAGTGAATTTGCACAGATCTTCTGTTTAGACTGAATTTATGCATTAGAAACTGTAACGAAACAGTAATAATATTCAAGTTGAAGTATGATTATACCAGTGCTAAAAGACAGATTTTTGATTCTATCACATTTACTCAATTATCTTCAGTAACTCTGGGTAAAATCTGAAGATAAAACACTTAAGATACAGTTGATACAGTTTCTCAAGTAGATTGGGACAAAGCCCCAAATTCTTCTTAGGCAACTCACCAGATGAATACTTGCTATTATGTAACACTAGAAAAAGTGAGTATTCACTGCATACGTCTGGTATTTCTGTAGAATTTAATTTCTTCTCTCAGAACCGAATGGAGAAGGGACTCTTTATGAACACTTACTATCCTTCCAACTTTAAACCTCCATTTAAAAATAGCATTTAGAGACTGAAGGTTAGTGACATAATAGGCACTGGTAAAACAAAGAACTTGACTCTCATACCTCCTGTTCATATCTACGGGAGGATGTAGTTCTCTAGTTTCCCAGGAGAATAGTCATATGACTATCTAATTAATGCAACCAAATAGATGAATTGTAAGCCATTTTTTTTCAGTCATATAGATCAATTTAGGGCTAGAGAGCAAAATATCTCTAAACGTTACAGAAGTCATAAGTAGTCATGAAAATTAAGATTTTAATATTGTGTCAAGAGTCAAGCACTTTGTCCTATACTACAAAAGATTCAGTGCAGAAACAAGTCAGTTGAATACAATCAGCTGGTGGAAAATACATCTTTGGCAACACAGGACCTCTTACAATAACTCATATGACTTATTTCCAGCTTTTTTTTTTTTTTTTTCACTTAAGCAGCTTGAATTTGGAGTTTCCTTGGACCCTTACAATGTCTGGACAAATTTCATCAGGTAAACTGGAAGAAACGTATTAGCTTGCATGTCACCTTCTGTCAAGAAATGGCAAGGAATTCAATTTCACCATGATGTCAACTTCTCTTACTTTCTTTCTGATCAATGTCCAGGGCTATGACAAGTGCCTTCTCCAAGTCCAGAAATAAATACAGAACCAAAATTGAACCTTTTATCTAATCTTTCAGAGCTTTGGGGGAGTTATTAGAAAGGTAAATAACAACTTCGTATTTTGTTTTTTACTTCCTCCAAAAGATATAGAAGGTTTTTCACGAAAGAGACCATCACAATGGTTAAATTCTAACTCTGTCACTGGGTCTGAGTTTACATATATGGTTAAACTTACAAACTCACTGGAAAACAGAGAGAGATCAGGAGAATCTCAATTTTTTCTGTAACCATACTCACTTGACTTAATCACATATTGAACTCCAAAACTGAGGATAATGCATATTTTGTACAAAGAGAGTGTGGCATGCCAGGATGTGTTGTCATGCTGTTGTTAGCATTAGTACCATAATAGAAATAAGATTACAATATTCTAACATTGACATCTTATCCTTTCACAAACAAAGAAATCTTAGAAGACAGTTGAATTTGCCTAGTATCTACACATTTCTTAAACTAATTACATTATTGATACAATGACTATCCAAGAGACTAACATATTTAGGATGTATTAGATAAAGCTGCAAAACACCAGCAGACTGTGCAGGGATACTGAGCTTAGCTCATACATAAATCAGATGATCGTAGAAGATATAGCAAATATGATGTGTTCAGGATATGTCAAATTCCCTGTATATGCTCTGTAGAGTACATATGGACTAATTTGTTTCTGTGAAATCCGTGTTCTTCACATTAAATGAACACATACAGTTCCAAGTTTACTCTATGATAGAAAGCAGGGTTTCAGGGTGAAACACTGGAGTGGCACAAGAGTCATACCTATTTTTCTCTAGTTGTTACAGATAGAGGAATAGGGTTTTTTCCTGGTGGTACTACAGCATAAAAACTACTGCAGTCATTCAGACCAGGAGAAGTTTAATCCTACTCCTGGCTTCGCTACAAAATTTAAACATAAGTGTGATTTCAGTAGACAAGAGAAATTTCTAAAAAAGTCATTCCACTCTGTCTTATTGTCTCTTCCAACAGCCTCTGAGTTTTGTTTTCAAAAGCACCTGCTCTTTTGTTGAATCTGACAAGTACAAGGTGGCTACAATTCATTTAGGTGCTAAAATAAAAGGTGTACAGTTGTTTTGAATTGTGCTGTTATCTTCTTTTAGGTCATATTTACTAATGCCTCAAGTTCCTGTGTGGGAGCAGATCAGAAAATGAACATGACGCTTAGACTTCTCTGTAAATGATTTGGGGTCACACAGTCATTCTTGTTAAACAAATTTAAATTAAATGCTAAATACACCTTCTGTGGCCCTTACTGAGGCACTGACTAATAAGTGTTATTTGACAATGCAGCCGAGTGATCATTTTGAAGCATTGAAATAAGCATTTGTGTATTGTTGTAGTAAGAAACACCAGGCCAGGTTGCTGTCTTTCAAAATTTGTCTATTCATTTGACCAAAAGATTCTGTCAAAGTTAAAAAGGAAGGCATTACAAAGCCTTTACTTAGCTACTATACTAAAGCTTCTATACCTAGCTTATACTTGGGATTTGGAAAAAAACACAGCAAAGTCCCTTCAACTCTCCTGCTGTCATCAGCCCTTCAGTAAAATTGAGCCTCTAATTGCGATCTCTTTGAAAGTCATCAATCTGAATGGGCAAAAAAACACCCCTCTGTTTGTCATCCCATAATATAAGTATAAAATAAAATTAAAAATAGAAAAAAATGAATAAACCCCCCAAAAGTATTCTGTTTTGCCAGGCCAAATCCCAGATCTATACTGACTGCACTAAAGAGGGTTCATCAGGCTCCTATGTCCTTTGTTAGTTCATATCACAAGCAGGAATATAGAGTTGCTTTCTGCAAATACCTATTTTATGCTTTCTATTGATGTAAGTTTGCATGCAAATCTAACATCATGTCATTTAATTATAAGAACTAGGGTAATAAGTGTGAAGACAAATATTTCACAGACCTAATCAGAAATTATCCTTTTAAATCACTATTATCTGTTGAGAAATATGCTCAGCAATCAATACTAGGCAAAGCTATCGCAGAGATAATTAGAACTGTGCAGACTATAGCATGGCCATTTTGGATGCTGATATTATGCCAAAGATGTCCAGCTAGAAAATTACATTGGGTTTTGTGCAGAGATTACTGAATTTCTTTTTATGCTGAGCAAAATACAAACTTCTTTATAATACTTTATAGTTTTTATAAAAGCTTTTGAACTTTTCCCTATAGAGAGATTTTGATGTGTTTTCTTTTTTTTTTCTGTTACTTGCAGTTACACAGCTCATCACAAAGTGAAATATCTCATCCTACTAACAGAAAGAAATAATAGATATGTAAAACTGATTCACCACATGTGGCAGTTTGAGCCACATTAAAAATCTAAAATCCAACTTCCAAGCTTCCCCCACCCCTTCTCAACAATTTATCCTAACACCGGAGAGAAACTTTCAGGCCAGAGGCTTCTGTAGGGGAAGGGGGAAGTATATATATTTATTTACACAAATAAATACTATATAAACTAAAGGCAACTATATATATATATATTACATTACTATCAGTCAGTCCTTTCAAGCCCCTCCTTTAACTTTAGTCCAGGAGCAGCCTTAAAGGCTGATATGTAACACAGTCTGCTGTGGGAGTGTTCTGGGCTCCTGAACACTCCCTCCTCACCAAGTCCAGCAGTTGTTTATTGTAGTTTCTCCTCCTCATGAAGTCCGAGAAAATAGCTTTGAGTCCTTGCTCTCCTGCTGCTGGTGATCTCTCCCTCTCGGTGTCCCACCTCGGTTCATAAGCTGCTGCAGTAGCTTATCAAGTGTCCACATCCTGGAATCTTCATTCCTCTAAGTCAGTTTTTGGCTGCCCCCAGTCAGCTTCGACAGGCAACTCCCGAGCCTCTCTTGACCCGTCTCCAATTTCGCCTGGGGTTCTTCTCCAGAGCACCGAGCTGATTTTATCAGCCTATCCACTTGGCTCTGCTCAAGTGCTGAGCCTCAAAATACACCCCCCACCAACCTAAATGCAGTGGGGGGAAAAAGCCCCCTAGCCTTGGCCACAGGCAGCTCGGTTCAGTTATGCACTGTCCCAAGCGTCCCGCAGCTGCAGGGGCGGGGGAAAGAAGGCCTGGCCTCCTCCCTCTTACCTCAGGTGCTGAGAAATTCTTCCTTCACAGCACACACTCCAAATGCTGACTCTAACTCTAGCCAAAGGCTGAGTTGGGGGGTCGCAGAGCTCCCCTCTCCCCCATGGAGGGAAAGAGAGGGAGCCCAGCCACCCCCCGGCCTTGTCCACCTACACGCAGCAGACACCAACAGCAAAACAACCAAAACTGCACTGCCAACCGTTTCCGGTGCTGTGATATATGATTTTTGAGCAGAAGCGAACAACATGAGTGGTGATTGGCTCTCCAGGGAACACTGTCCTGGCACCCAGTCACCTCTGAGCCCCTCGAACTCTCAAGGGGAGCCAATTTCAAACTATGACATTGATATGAACTGTGATTTTTATTCAGTGCTGCCCAATAAGCACAATTACATTTGTAACATATTTTTGTCAACTAGTCCAATATTTATTTTCAGAATGATATCATAAATCAATTAAAATGAAATAATAAATCCAACTCAAATGTAATATTGAGCAGTAAAGAAGTGGCTTTTCTGATTTAAAATAGTAACAGAAGAGGAAAACCAGTTTGCATTTCCAGTTTGCAGTCCCAGTTATTTGTACAGAACATATATTTTTCAAGACAATTCACCAACCTACATAGAATAGTTTATTTGGCATGAGGAAGCACATTGGGTAAGACTAAGGGAAATGCAAGGGGAAAGAAAAGTGGAACCTTTGAAAATGGAGAAGGTAGAAAAGAAAAGCACCCAAAACACTGAAAAAGCAAGATTTTCTAAAAATGAATCCTGTAGTCTGAAATGTTCCTGCTAAATCCTACTGGATTACTTAGAGGTTTAGAATTAGTTTAAAATTTAAGAGATTCACTAGATCAAAATAAAAACTTCATCATGTTCTACCACTGAGCCATATGTAATGGAATTGGTGCCCATAAGTATTACCAATTCTCCTGAGACTAGATATATCCATTTATTCGCATCCATGGGCATAGCAATATGTAAAGACAACTCCTGTTCTGTTTCTTTTATGTGTATCTAATTTGTTGCAGAGCAGGAAAGAGAACAAGGATGGAAATGGAAAAGAGCAAGAAATTCTATTGAATCATGTCTGGACTCTCAGCAGGAAGATCTCAAACACTAATTCTACAGGATTGATTTCTATATCAGACTAAGTCACCTCAAATTTGGTTGTTTTATTCTCAGATTAAGTCCAAATTAGAGAGACTTCAAAAAGTAAAGTTGCATTTTTTGAATTCCTGGTTTAAGCAACACAATTTTTTTTTTTTTTTTTGAAATGTAGACAAAACAGAAGAGATAATTTCCTATATAGTTCAAAAAATGTTCTGTAGTATTTCATTTGCAGATTAGTATTTAATCTGTAATATATTTCTAAATATATGAAAAGTATTAATCTCTCAATTGTTTGGATAGGCAGATAAGAACATAAATCAGACAGACAGTGCCCAACTAGAAACCCAGTTTTTGTTTATATCCTGTGTCTGACATTAACCACAAATTGTTGGTGAGGAAGAAATATTTAGGTATTCTGGAAACTTTAGTGACATTTCCCATGGTGTATCCTCCCAATACCTATGAGTTTTAGGGATGTCCACATCCTTGGGTTAGAGATGTTTACTTCTATTGCTTAGCTCTTACGAGCTATGACTTAATCAATGAGTATATATTTCTTCTTAATATTTTACACCAGCTGTCTGACAGTTTCATAGAAAAGTTCCATGAAAAATAGAAAATTGTCATTATGCCTTTACATTTCACAAAAAATTTGTGACTTTATATTCCTCTATTACATTTATACTTTGGTGAGCAACAGTCTCTATTTTTAGAAAATATATCTCACTTGCAAAATACAAGTGCCTATCAACAATATCAAAGGCATCAAAAGGACAAGGGACAACAATAGTTGACATTATGGTATTAAATCAGGTGTTGCATTGACAGGTTTGCTAAGTGTCATATCACACATCAGACACAGTCTGATGTCGCATTCAGTAACAGATGGAAAAGTAGATAAAGTACCATATGATATGTCATATATATCTGTTATTGTAAACCATTGTTTCTAAAATTCTATGTGTAGCATTGTTTTAATGTTTCAGAGTTACTTTGATCTTTGCCTAATATGCATTGTGTAGTAATGTCTATTTATGGAGAAAAAAGAAAACACTATTTTTGGATACTTTATTTTTGTAAAGAACAGACTGAATATTGTCAGGAGTGTACTGTTGTTTGCAGCTTTGCTATTACTCATTCTCTGAAGCTATTTTTATATGTTTTCCTATTTGATTTCTTTCTGGAAAAGTACATGTTTTGAAATTTTAGCTCATTTTGGCATTGTTCTTCACAAGACATTAAATAAAGTAAGTTCAAAAGTGATGATATTAAACAGACCTTTCATTCATGTTTGCAAATATTCACACTTGTAACAACATGCAACTGAATGGTAGAGTGAAAGTAAAAGGTAGATCTTAAGCCTAGGAAATAACGTATAAATTTGGACAAATCAGATGTGATTCTAAGAAAATAATTTAGAAGTGCTAGTTGCTCATAATAACCTTCTACTCTTCCTGTATAAGTCTGGTTAAGTAGGAGGTACATCTCCACTACAGTTAAAGTGAAACAAGACAGATTAGTACACACGGAGTTCTGTGCTTGCAGTTATAACACAGCTGATAAGCCTACAACACCACACGGAAATATTTCTCTAGGTATATGCTCATAGGGTCATCCCTAAGTGCAGAAACATCTACGGTTTCTGAGGTACAAAATTCTCTGTGACACATAAGTTGAAATGGTACAAGTTTGGAGCCATTCTATTTTATTCTGTGTTACTCTAGATCTCTATGGATGTAGAAATCACTTTTCCTGTATAGAATGTTTTAATAGCAAACCAGAAAAATCCATTTTGTATAGCTAGTGCTAGTTAAGTAGGATGGAGGAAATTTAGTGTATGGCAAGTGGGATGACAAATGGAAAGAGCAACTGACATGGACTGAGAAATTTAGAATTGTGTGGTTCAGAGAGAAAGACATGGAAAGATGGCAGAAATATATTGTATTTATAGTTTAAGGTGTTTCTAGACAGAGCAAAATGCATCATATTCTGAAGAACCAGCACTTCTCAGGTGGCAGTAATGATACTCAAACTTAGGCACTTTTCCTACCACTAATTACAAAAATGATGATATCTTGGCTCACTTCATGCCCAGTCATGATCTGTTGTTTGATTTGGTGGTCAGCTGTAGGATGGGATTCATCAGAGGATTGTTTCAGATTGCAGGCAAATACTTGCTAAAAACTAGAAACACAGTATAGCAATAACCTACTCAAGTGTAAACACACAGCTTAAGTTTAACTAAAACTACAAAATTAAATTTAAGTAATGCACAGCTGAAAGAGCTCAAAAATAAGTACCTCCACCAAAGAGAATCTGTAGTAGAAAAGTAGGGAACATAACCCACAAGTAAGAGATATGCACTAGGGTCCGCAGGTATGAAGATACTTTGCATGAAAATGAAGGGAGAAGGGATGCACAGGGAAAGGTTTAAGTAAGATTTGTGAGAAGAAATATGAAAGTCAAATGGCAGGTTCCAATAGTCAAAACATTTTTTATGACTGTAGTGTTTTCTGACAGTCTAGACCAGAGAAGTGAGTTGAAGTAACAAATCCAAGCACTGTGAAAATTACACCCAATTTATAAGCTGTAGATAATGGAGATTAATGACAGATAAATGAATAGCAAAGGTCTATCTTTTTCCCTTTCAAAATTTGATGAAAATACTAATTAAGAATAACAGATATATAAATATTCATAGAAAAAAGGGGGAATAAGAACTAAGCAAAGAAATTACAGATAAAGAAGATGAGAAAGGTTATATTTTAATTATTATTTTCAATAAGTTTAGATCTTTATGAAAGTAAATGTGTAGGTGAGAAACTAGAAGTGAATAAAAGAGGAGGCAAAAGATATATGAACAGGTTATGGTGAGGAGGGATTTCTAAGTAGGTTAGAAGAGGAAAAGTAAAGTTAAATGATATCGAGCAGTAAAAGTTGCTTGAAGTTTCTGTCTCAATAACTGAAAAAAATTCCCCACTGAAACACCTAGACAAAGAAGACAACATTTGTGCAGCAAACAGAGCAAAAAAATATAAGAACTGTGGGAGCCTACCAGAACTTTATGTTTGGTGACAGCCAATATTTTCTGTGCCCATGGAAAATGACAACCATGACCTATGACTCAGTAGCTGGTTATCAAGCTGAGAATTCAATGCATGAATCAAATCCTGACATACCTGACATAATACAGCAATAACACATATTAAATGAAAACATCATAAGCACTTCTGAGAATTAGTAAAAGGGGGATAATGATAGTTACATTGCAATAACCCAATTTTACAAATTAATATAACAAAATATCAAAATTACACTTAAAGTAGAAAGAAGCAATAAAGACTCAGATAAGGCAAGAGATATTTTAAAATTTAGGTTTGAAACTACGTTTACATATCAATACATAAGGAATACAACTGTTCTTACAGCTCAGGCCATCTTTAGATTTTTTACCTCTTATCACATTCAGTTATATAGGCATTCAACTACACAATCAAAAAACAGTTGATGCTGGGGTGAAAATTATAAGAAACTAGGAAGCATTGCTTTCCTCAGGAACAGTATTAGTATAGACAATGACGAAAAACTTAACCAGAAATCAAAAATATCTCAGCTGTCACTGAAGTAGCACCCTCCTCTTCACAAGAGACACTGGGAATCTACTTTTGTATACCAGACATCATTCTCAGATCATTTACTAGTGATAGAGATTATTTTCTATCTCTCACAATCACTGTAGGAGATAGTGATGATGACAAGAAAGACAAAAGCAACTATTAACCAGTGGGTGGATTGAGACATGTTGTCATATGGAATTATAATTACCATAGACTATGAGATTTTTTTCTTTTGAGGTAGTCTTTGAAGTATAAATTAAATTATTACCAGTGGAAAAAACCTCCAGTAGGCTAAAATCCTTTACAGTTTTTGAGTTATATTAAAATTTGTTGACTTGGTGAGTGCCAGGAGTCTTAATCATCTATCTTATCTCTCTTTCTCTGTGATGCCATAATACAGAAATTTTGTCTTCCTGCTATAGTTTAAAAATCCAAACTTGTATCAAAACTCAAGATTGAGTTTTGCTTTATATACCTTTCCAGTTTCTTTGGTTGTTTGGGGTTTTTTTCCAGAAATAAAGCTATGCATTAAAAAAAATTGCCTATCAAGATAAGTGCAGCTTAGGTAGCTGGTTTTTCTGTTTTGTTTAGCCAGTTGTGCAATCAATGACTAAAGCGAATTCAAGATTTTCAAAAAGGGGTTAGCATCTCCATCCAGCAGCCTTTCTACTTGAGTTCAAATATACTTCTGCCTAAAGTTACAATAATATTTTAATTGCACTTTCACCAATCTCAGGAAATAAAGTATTGCTATATCTCACCTATTAACTTTGAAATTGAACTAACAAAGAAATAATGAAATAGGGAGAATAATTGAGCTTCTTTTTCTCTTCTGGTTGAGGAGAGCTCATTCTTTCCTTTCGTTGTATGGACACAAAGTTAGCCATAATGGGAAAATTTTTTCATCTTTGAAAGATAAAAAGTATTGCAGGTGCTCATTCAAAAACACAATATACAAGACACCTTATTCTATATATGCACTATATATATATATATAAGGTGTCATATATTCAAGACATCTTAATTAAAATCTTGACAAATCTAGAGAAGTGGCTGGATTGATTTAGACTATTCATGTACACAAGGATAGATAATTAAAAAAGATAAAATTATAATTTGTCTCCCTGTTCAAAAGGCCCGCTTATCAGTGGATCTGGTACATTTTTTTATCTGACATCTCTGGGATGCCAGGCAACTAGGAACTAGGATTTGTGGTGTGTTTCAAAGTGCCAGTACTAAAGGAAAGACTGTCAGGGAGTGCATAAGCAGCATCCATTTACAATTCATACATGGATCTCCATCAACATCACGCCTACCTCTTTGAGGGGATTCTCTTTTTTTTTTTTTTCCCCCAGATAAAACAAATAATAGATGCTGAAATGTTTGAGAGATGTTAAACGTTAAAGTATTTTTCTTTTTTTCTCCTCCTCATATTAAGTTAGCGACTGCTAATATCTAAAATTATTTACAGATTCATCTGCTTAACAAATGGAACATTTACATCCCTGCAATTGCCTTTCAGACAGGGGAATAGCTTGTATGTAATGAAATCAATTGGTTCCTGCCTGTTTCCTGTCGATGTCAAAGGAAACCAACACAGAGTAGGAGGAATTGAAAACGAGAACTCAGAACTTAAAGCATAAAATTCTTGCTTGTATTGGACAATCTGTCATTTTGGGCCCACAGTCAAAAACTACCTTCCTTCAAGTGTTGTTGAACTCTGTTAGAAAGATTTTGTGTCATCTGATCTACTGACTTAAGCAAAACAACTTTTATAAGTTCCTGAATTTCAACATTGTGAAACTTCTATTGTCTTTAGCTTCACAGATTATAAATCTAAAGGAGACCTTTCTGCTCATCTAATGGCAATACTTCGCCTGGAGGTTGATGTCAAGATGATTTTACTGTTGCTAGTGACAGAGGATGACCTTGGTCTTTCATGATTTTTAGTCATTAAGCTCCTTCATTAAGTCAAAACTGAGATCTGTGGAAAATCTGGAAAACACAGATAGCTGTAACAATACTCCTGTGGAAATTCAGCTGTTCTCCCTTGACACCCTGACCTTGCTCAAAGAAGACCAACAGAGTATTTTTGGCATATGTTTCCAGATGTTAAGGCCTGTTTGACTATGAACACATTGCACAGTAAACAAGTAAGTAGGACACACACTGTAAAACCAAAGTTACAATGCCATCAGCTGACACAAAAGTACATTTTAAGGAAACGCAAAGACATACACCCCAAAAGTGTCTCAGAGCCTAATAATTTATATCTTACAGATACACAGAGTTTACTATGTCTGACTGTCTGCAAACAGTAGGATTCATTCTGTCTATAGCTTTGGATTAATAAAACATGTGAAACTTAATGTGTCATTTAATTACACTGGGTTTACAGAATAATTCATAAGTACAGGATAGATAAAAATTATCCACCTCTTCCCAAAAGATTTATTTATAAATTTAGGTGTTATCCTTCTTCTGATTATTAACTACAGATTTTTGCAGTACCTGCTAAAAACATCTGTGGGAAGGAAGGAAAGAACAGACTACAAATTTTGTACGACAAAAAGCTATTCTTTAAAATTTAAGTGGTTTTAAGTGGTAACTACCATCATTTACTGCTTCCACAAGCTTCCCAAGTTTTCATCAGAAAAATATGTTCCCAAGCAAAGTAAATAATATTTACTTCATTCTTTCTCTGGCTGGGTCAAAGCTTTTAAGAAGAATCCAAATCAAGTTAATTCAAGTTTCATTGATGTTGGTAATGGAAAGCGTATACTCAGAGTGAGAGCCATGTAAAGACACAATTCCAGGATGAATATTGATTAGGTGTTACAGCTCTGTGTGTTCACATAGGAACATAGTAAATATTAAGACTTTGTCCTGCTCTGAGAACCATGCAACAAAAGCGTTTCTTCATGGCAGAAATCAATTAAAAGCTGAATGAAAGACTGCTTATAGGACTGTTAAGATTTGTGTCATGGAAATCAACTTGCCTGAATTCAGAAATCTCCTTGGTTTCAATGATCAAATTACTAAAAGAGCAACCACTTCCAAAACTGTAATTTAGGTTTGTAGCAGCATGGATTTTAAGCACATATTTATGTGACATATGGAAAGTACCTTTTTCTCTAAATATATGGCAAATGTGCATGTCATGCCAGCTGTTTATCACTAGTTTCTCTCATCTGACTAGCTACAGGCAGGCAGCACTATGTTTCATTTCCCAGACAGAGGATCAAGAAAGGGGATATCACTGTCATTTTTATTCCAGCTATGAGAAGACAGGACATTGTGGTGTTTCTCTTGACTGACAGATGAGTGAAGAAATTGACCAACTGTGTCCTATGGTTCAGGTTATTTCCTTCAGAGAATATCAGAATAAAATTGAAAAATAAGTTCTTGCTATAGAGCTGTCATAAAATAATTCAAAAATTCTATATAACAGCTATCATTCTTTCTTAAAATTGGAAAGTCAAGCATCCTTCTTTGACACAGGCTGGTTCTCAGACTATCTGAAATTCCTATTTGTTCCTATTGTGGCTCTTCTACTTAATTCAAACATGTTTGTACTTGTTCTTCCCCTCAGAAATCTTCCTCATCTTGAAAGAACATCCTTCTGCTATGTTCCTTTCAGTTCCTATTGGACTTCTGTATGAAGCTGAAAGGTAATAAGAACAAAATGGCAGGTAAAAAATAATAAGATAAAAATTAAATAATAATTAAGAATAATAAGTTATAATGCAAAAGCTCTTGAAAAGACAATATTTTAGTGAAGTTAATTATTTGTTGCTTCCCCCACCTCCACCCCTGTGTGTTAACTTGCTGAAAGCTGAAGTCTTTTTGAGGTTTAAAAAGATATTTTCTTTCATAAGAAAGGAAAGTCAGAACTCCACTGCCAAAAGAAAGAGAAGGTGAAAAAAAAAAAAGAAAAAGAAAAAGGGGAAGCAATTATCTGCATCTGAAAAGAAAAGGAACATTCGGTCTGAGTATGCCCCATCAATTTCTGAATGAACCTTTATCCTGGAGGAAGAAGGGCAGAAGGGAGGGAAGAAAAGAGTTCAGTTAATTGGGAACACATAAATACTACTGAGGTTTTTTGCAGCTATCTGATATTCATTAATGTAACCTGCCTTTATGCAACATAAGAAACAGGATAAGGATGTGACAGTCACTCAGCTGTAACGCAGCTCTCCTGCAATGGCAATGGATTTGGTGAGGTATGTGCAAGATGTTCAAGAAATCTTTTTCTGTCTTGGAATAGTTGTGACTAATGTTTCTCTTCCTGTTACTAGGGTGTATCATAAAGAAAAATACGTACCTCCCAAAATGTAATATTTCCTGTTCAGGATATAATCAGGTATCCATTTCAATGATTTGCTTACTCCAAATTAAGGCAAATATGAAAAAACATTTCAGGGCCAGTAATTTATCTAAACGTGACACCTAGGTGAACATCAGAGGGGACACTGGCTGTCAGTTCTGTCCTGGCTGCTGTGCTCAGGGTATGTGCGATCACTTGGGTAGAGGTAGGGAGGGGATGCCTTCCTGAAAGCAATAAAAACTTCCTATTGTGAGAAAATTCTGGTGTGCAGTGTAGGGATGATAAGGCATTTCACATTTAAATTCAACTTCAGGTTGCTGCTGAAAAAATTAGTCTCTTCATTTCCAGCTTCATGTTCCCACCTCTTCTGCATCTGCTCTAGAAATCATGAACTAAACCAAAGTGGATTCCAGACAAGCTCTGAAGTCAGTGCAAAGGAAAAAAGGGGATAATGTACTGGAATAGGAAGAAAGTAGAGAAGCAAAAGAACCCCTCATAGAGACAACTGATAGCTAAATTAGATTAAGTATATTGAGAAAAAGCAGTCTGAGATTCACAGCAGGGAGGTAACCTGTGGGAGAAATATTGGCTGACATATTTGTGTATTAAGTAGAGGTAAGAAAAAAGCAACACATCAAAGACAACAGAAAGCAATACCTATTTTTTATGGACAACTGGGAAACAGAATAGTGTTTCTGCAATCTGGAAAGCCATTCAAAGCAGCAGGAACAAAAAACCAATGTAGTAGGGAAGGATTCCCACAGTAAAGATATGTATGTAAGAGTATTTTCAAGTCATCGATTTTACTACCCTTCACCCATTTTCCTTGAACAAAGTCAGTTTGTTCTAGTCTCCATTCCAATAAAAACTTACACTAAGAATTGAATGCCTTTTTTCTTTTTTCATAGTAGTGATTAGCAGTGAAAACAGCCCCATTTATCAGATCTTTTATTTACAAGGTCTTTACACAGTGTCTTAGCATGGATGCATAAATATGCATAAGTTTAATAATTCCTTAAAGTTAGGTAGAGAATTTTAGCATATAAAGGTATCTAAACAAATTTTTTAAAAGCAGCTAGTGCATTTGAATTTTCATACTGAACCTAATCTTCAGGGGAAAAAAGCATCTGTGTTTTCTAAAAAATGTATCATTTGTACACCTCTGAAATCAAAGCACCAAAATTAAAAATATTTGGGAGTCAGTAGTATTTTTACTAATTTTTTCTTAAAAGATGGTCTGCTAAAAAATAAACCTGTAATATAAGGATTCAACTGACCCTTCTTAGAAATCTACTTTGTTTTTCTGTAGACAACAAAATGTCTGATAATAACTCAAGGTCTAACACAGTAAGAATGAAAATATTTTACCCTCATAATTTGTATTAAGTTCATCCTTTGATTGCTCCTAAGTATACTTAATAATCAACAAATATATTTATTTGAAATCAAAACATCCAACTTCCATATCTGTATGAATGGAAATCGAGATATAAGTCTAACAACTGTGCATGTCGTACTTTTATTAACTGACCTTCATGTACTTAATCACCACATTCATGATGTATCTTAATCACTTTTTTCTCAGTCTTCTGCAAGGTCAAACAGTAAGTATTTAATCATGAATACATCTGACATTTGTACATAGATCATACATTTACTGTTAGTATTGTTCATGAGAATCTGTAGTTTATTGCTCTGTTGCTTTCAAGTGACCACAAAAGGAAAGCTCTTAAGAAGATAAGCAGGGTGCCAAGCTCTTGTCCACAAAGTTACCCATAGCTACCTCATGACAAAAGATTACCTTCTCTTTCTCAGGGTTCATCACAGCAGATGCATTTATTTTGCCTATAAGAAAGATCCAGAAGTCCAAGATTTCCTGTTGCTCACTCCAAAATTGGAAAATTCTGTACTGCCTCAATATAGCTGCTGTGATTATAAACACCCCTTTGTCTTCTGCAATCTTTAGAAATTCACTTGTCTACCTGTACAAAATAATGTAGGTGCATGAATATTTTTCATTCTATATACATTTGAAAATAAAAATTTGTCCTTTAAAAGAGGACTCTGATTTCTGACACGAATTTACCAGAGTTTTTTCATTGCTTTAAGAAGTTCACAGCCAAATTGCAAAAAGTAGAATCTGTACCAAGCTAATAAATAATTAAAACATCTGATGGATGATGAACAGTTTTGGCTGCCTAAAATAAATAAAAAAATGTATTAATTTATAGATTTTCTGTAATACAGTATTTCAACATGGAGAAAATATATGAGGAAGAAGTCACAGCAGGCCTCCAAAACTTTGAAGACAACAGTACACAATGGAACCAAACCAATGCAAAAATATGAAGCTATACAACTGTCATAATGATGATGTTAAAACATTTCTTTAGTAGACAAATAATGAACAGAATATGAAAGACCTTAAACTGAGATAGATCAGCTCTTGTTCTGACATAACAATACAAAGAAAACTTGTAAGTCCACTTCAGATTAATATTCAAACTGTTTCTGAGTTCGTTTGCTTCTGACTCTGGTTTTGTCTTCCTGGCTTACTGAAGCTTTTCGAATCATTCAGCATTTTATATGGTATATCACATAAGAATGACAAACTTGATTCTTGTTTGGGATACGGTTTTAGTACCTCTTGTATATTTCCTCTCTTGAAAAAAAAAATCAGTGTATTTTCATCCTCAGTAAGGCCCTCAAAAATCTTTAACTCCATAGAAATATAAAATTTCAGAAAAAAAATTAATCCATTCCAACCTCCTGCTCAGAGGTCAGCTTAAAGATCAGACCAGGCAGCTCAGGCCTTTATCCTGATGGGTCTTCAAAACCCCTCAGAATGGAGAGAAACTTCACAATCTCTCTGGGCTGCCTTGTCCATTGTCCTCACAGGGAAAGAACTTCTCATTGTCTTTAGTGAGACAGGCAGGAGGCCAGGTCTTCAGCTCATGGATCACTATGGACCCCGTTGATTCAGATCTCAACCTGTGGACTGACTTCTTAGCTTGACTCTGGAACTTTCTACTCATGATGAACCTGCCCAACCATCACTAGGTAGTTTCTAACCCTGGTAACCCTCACCAAGATGATTGTGAGCCTGAGTCATTGACATTTTCTTTGTGTTCCTGCTCATATAGTCCAGATTGCTGTACTCTTTCTCTGCAACCAGGGTGCTTCTGGCTCATCCTCATTTCTGTTTACCAAGACTTCCAGAGCCTTTCCTGCAGAGCTGTTGCCTGCATTCAGTATCCAGTCTGTATCTTAGCAAGTTCTTCCTTCCTGGGTGAAGGAATTTGCATTTGACCTCACTGAATTTCACAAGATCCCTGTTCCTCATTCATCCAGTTTGTCTAGGTCCTTCTGCCTCAAGCAAATTAGTCATCTCAGTTTGGTGTCAGCTGCAAACTTGACCAAGGTGCATGTCATTCTTCCTCCAAGTCATTAATAAAGAGATTAACCAAGTCATATCTCAAAAAAAGAACCCCTGTAGTACTCCACTTATCAGCCTGGTGGTTGAGTAAACCCCAGTAACCATGAAGCTTGATATTTCCATCTATTTTTTATCCATCCATATTTATCTATCCATACAGACAGTAAAGTCCATGTTTGGATACCAGAATTTTCTGGCAGACCGTGTCCAAAACTTTGGACAATATATCTATGGTTCTCCCCTCATCTACAAATCCAGTCCTCTTCTCTTCAGGCCTATGAGGCTGGTTAGACATGATTTACCTTTTGGTTAGTTATGTTGACTGCTCCCAAACACCATCTTCTCCTTCATGTACCCAGAAATGTGTTCCAAGAGTACTTGCTCTATAATTTTCCTAGGTACGAAGGTGAGGCTGGCTGGCCTTTAGCTTCCCTGGTTTACTTCTGGCCTTTTTGAAGACGGATTTTGAACATTTCTCTTTCTCCAATTATTGGAGTCCTTCCCCAGCCTTCATGACTTTTCAAATACTATGGAGAGTAGCCTTGCAAGGACATATCTTTACACGTAGGCTGTTAGGTTCCATGAACCTGTATGGGTCAAGCCATCTCAAGTGATCCTGGACTTGATTCTCATTTACTGCTGCTTGTTTTTCTCCTTGAACCATTTCTTTACAGGCCAGGGCAAAGAGAGCTTGTTAGCAAAGATTGAGGCAAAGAATATTTTGAATACTTCAGCCTTGTCTGTGTTCACGACCACTAAATCACCTACTCTGTTCAGCAGAGTCCATATTTTCCTTGTTCAGATTTTCATTACTAATTTAGTGGTTGAAGCTCTTTTAGTGTCTTTGATGTACCTTCCATGGTTTATCTGTCACTGAGCTTGGTCTTTCCTTATACCATCCTTACATGATATGGTAATGTTTCTAAGTTGTCCTTTGTAGTACATCACTCCTTCTGCATTATGTATGTAATGATACAAAACTTGAAAAATGCATAATTTGCTTGATGTAAAATGTCAAGAGAACCATGTTGTCTCTCTATAGTTCCACAGAATTTTATACTGTAAAAAGAATAGTAGTTTCACTGCCTTTTATCTCCAGACATTGTTGAAGATAAGTGTATCTTGGAGGCCTGCTGTGACAATGTTTTACATCCTTTAGTTAATAAATTGGACACCACGAACAAACTGTACAATCTTTAGTACCTTCTGTTGAGTATCATGAGTATCTTACCTTGACTAGCTAAAAATCTCTCTTTACTTTTGTCTCAGTCTGAGGAAACTGGGATGTTTGCTAAAGAGGATGAGTTATGAGATAGACTGAACTCCTCTCTCTCAGTAATTGTAAATTCAAAATTAAGGGGCTTTAATCAAGGAAGTGTGGAAAAAACAGAAGAAATAACAACCCTTTATTAAAAGATATATATCTATGTTGGAAAAACAGTAACAGAACACAAAAAAACTAGACAGTAGTCCTAGAAAAAAGAAAAAGGTCTGACTGAATACTTCTCTGTCCTTTAGCGTAGTCCTAACCGTGGCCTGCAGGGGGCGCTGTTGGATCGCTGAAGGTGCAGGGCCTGCAGTTCTCTGTCGTGGCCAGCAGGGGGGGCTGTTGGGCTCTGGCGGTCACCACGTGGGGAGAGGGGTCCAGGGGGAGCAGTCCCAGATGGCGGGAGAAGCCGAGAAGGAAATGGGGGACCCTTCCCTCAGTGGGAGGGAAAAAAGGGAAGGGAAGCAGTTCACTCCCACGAGACTCACCGCTGTCCCAGGTGATGGCATCTCAAAACTCCTCCCTTCTTTCCCGTGGTCATGCAACTCTCTGATGAAACACAGCAGATCTGGGGAGCGGGACAGCCAGGCAAGTCAAAGCCAGCAGTCCGAGCTGACCAGGATGAGAAGCCAAAAGCCAGATCCCCAGTCCCTCTCCCCAAATGCCTGCACGCAGACCCCTGTCTCCCTCCGAGTGCCAACCCCGCAGTCTGCCTCTCTCTTCTCCGAGCAGAGCCAGCCACCCCCCAGTCTCTGATGGGCCATTACCGAGGAATGTACCTCAGCTGGTTACATCCTTTGTAAAGCTAATGACCTCCCTTCCCCCGCTCACTCCCGTTTTTCCTTGGAGTGGAGTGGGGGAAGAAAAATTCTCCTGAATTTCTAACCTATAACACTTTTTGTCTTAAGAATATATTTTATCATTTCAACATAAAAAAACGGTGTCAGTTGGATACTTCCTACAATATAAAAAGAAGCTGACTTTCAATAATACTGAAAGTTGGGTAATTTAGAATATGGCTATTATGTTTTCCCTTTAGCATAACCAGTTGAACCCAATGCTGCAATGCTAAATGTTTAGCAGGATTAAAAAATAGATTGATTGAATCTAAACAAATTTCTATAATAATATAATTAGGAGTATATGTTACTGTGCTTATAAATCTTTCAACTGTAGAATCTGGTTTTAAATATTCAGAGTTGAAAAACTGCCTTATAATCAGATTATAATGTTTTTATAGCATCTGACACCAGTTATTTTTCAAAGACAAAATAGCAAATTGATGGAATAGAACATTGGTCAAATTTAGTAAGCAGTGTTGTTGGTTTCCTTGAAATATAGAGAATTTGTATTTAACACATTAGTTTTACGTGGACATTAAGTAGCTCTAACACAATAGCAATCAAATCCTAGTCTTGATGGCAATTCACAGGACAGAACATTGTTTTCATGAACGTGAGATAATGTATAATCCCTGCAACTACTCTCAACCAAATCTATGTTCATACCTGACAGCACCTTTTCACTGTAAACATTCCTTATGAGGAAAGGTAATTATTTCTTATTGAAGGAAGCAGATTTGTCATCAAAGAAGTTTAGGTAGAAAAAAATGTGAAGTACTAAAAGAAATTTTAAAGGATTTTTAAATGTTTCACCTACATAATTGATTTAAATAATGGAAAAAAGCCTTTAATGTCCTAGCTGTGATGATCTATGGGAACTTTGATGACAATAAACGTATCTCAGTTGCACAGTCTTCCTTTCTTTGACCAAAATAGAGAAATATCTTTCTTTCTTTAAAGAAATTATGGTTTCATAAGACCTGGAGTAGAGTCTTCTGACAGGAGAATATTGATATGTAAAACCCAAATCCTGAATTGGGCAAATTGGGGATTTACAATGTAAATCTGTGAAAGAAACCACTTTTAATGAAGTGAAACTTTTCGAGAAGTCTGAAAGACTTCCCATCCAGTTTCTCAATGAACCAAAGATTTTTCAATATAAAGTGACGAGAGCCCCTCATTCCAAAAAAAGCCCCCAGAGGCTAGAGAATTTATTTGATATACAGATTTATATACAAACACTCCCAGGAAAAATAGGTTAACAGTACTGACTTTTCTATTGGATTCTTTCCACTTAATTTAAATATCTAAGTAGTCAGTGGGACCGAGACTTGAACTTTGATCTCCCTGATTCTAAATTAATATCTTACCTTCTAGATTTTTTTTTTATTTTATTCTTCCAGCCCTACACCTGGAAAATGAGGGATTTTTAGAGTTTAAATTCTGTAGGGCTGTGTTATGTTCTGAGAGCATTATAGTATTAATAAATGAATCTGTTATTGTTTGGCTTCCAAAGTCTCCTGGGAAATAAGCAGTTGAGATGATCATTGCTATTTATTTCCTTCTGAAATAAGAATGTTATTAAATAAATTTCAAAATTAGTTTTCATGTGTACTGTAACAATTCTGAAAAAAAAAATTGCTGGTAAAATATATTTCTGGTGATTAATCTTTTTGAAATGCAAGGCCAAAATAATCAAACAGCATGTAAATATAGAATGCATTTTAGAACTCTCAGGCACTACTTCTTATTCATAGGGCATAGCGGATAAACAGGATCTTAAAAAACTGAATGAGTGCCATAGTGTACTGGTCACAATTATTTCTAAAGAATGTCTCTTCTCTGAATAATAGTATTGTCTAGTGTCTGCACAATATCTACAGCTGCACCTGTTAGGTGTTTCTTCTGTTCATGAAAGCATGTGTTAGATTTAGACCTGTAGCATGACCAAGACTGGAAACATTAATTAATCTTTATGGCTAGTGACTGAATGAGTTTGACTGGCATGTGCAACCCTGACAAACAGGAGCTTTGAGGTAAGTAGCTTCACGGCATCTGTTTGGCAAAAGCTTTTTAGGGATGCATAGCTCTTGAACACTACTTCAATAAAGACTGAAAGGCATGTTTTTCATCAACATTTTGGTATTTCTTACACTGCACACTCAAAGCATACATTTTATGTACATTTTGCATACATTTTGCAGTGTTTATATATATTTTTTTTTTTACTTATTTGACTATCAGTGGGCCACATAGCAAGTATCAGTCTCTCAAAAAAAAAAAAAAAAGCTAATGGTTGTTTTCATGGAGAATTGGAGAGTTATTGTATTATATACAGTTGTCAACGTCATGGATACTTCTACTACATTTCTCAGCTAGTTAAGCCTGTCTATAGAGTCAGTTGTCAAAGAAAGCAAAAAGGAAGAAAAAGTAATTGAAACAATGGATTCAAATCTAACCTTGGCAACTAAGCTGTGCCAAATTTTAGATTCTAGGGGCACACTCCTCCTAAATACATGCCTATATACAAGGTAAAAAAGAAAACACTTTTGAAGAAGTGGAGAAGAAAACCTTGTCTGCCTAACTTAGGGTTCTGAAATTAAAATTGCAAAATCCAAAAGGTGCCAAAACCTTAATAGCTTTACTGAGGCAGGGACGATGACTTTATCATCAGAAACAGTTTTTTGGGGTGTATGACAGACTGGACTGTTAATGGCTAATGACCTAAAACAGTTGTGGAGGCACCACGGTGCTTTGCTTAGGTCAAGTTTCATGGCCCCAGAGGGCAGAAGGTGATTTTTGGGGCGTGGGTGCAATGCGCACATCACACATGAGGTGAAGATGGGCTTTTAAGCTAGATAAAAGACAGATGCTGTGGAGACAGTATAGTGCTTTTTATCATGCCAAATTGCCCTCCCTTACACACACACACATAACCTCCCCTTTAGGGAAGGACACATTCACACTTAGGCCTACTGACAGGAGCGATTGCTGCCATGTCTTAGAATGGGCCATAAACCATCAAAGACACCCTAAGCATCCCTAGACTCATTTTCTGAGGCCTTTCACCTGAGGACTGAAAGCTCCCCCCTCACCCAAGGGAGACACCAGGCATTTCCACCTGATCTGAAAGTATATTAACCCATTGGACTTTGTGTTTCACAGGCTTATTTCCCCACCCCCAACGAAGCAAGACCATCACTTGACCAATGGACAACAAAGTTGCAACAATCAAGTGTCGTTGAAAGATCTACAGGTGGTGATACATTTTTACTTTTGTCCTTTCTCTCTGTTTCTTTCTTTCTTTTCCCTTATACATTTTCTTAAGTGATATTTTTATGCTTTCATATTGCCATAGTACTATCAATAAAAATAACCAAAACAGTTACATACCTGCTTTCCACTGCAACCAAACTGTTCTAAAATAAACCCTACATATATATATATTTACGAACACCAATCATTCAGTGTCATTTCACTCTAATACACCCCAAGGGATCTGTTAACAAGAACCTGGGTTACACTCGTCCTCTGGGGGAGGTCGTAACAGGATGCTGTTGTTGACTTTATACCTATGACAAAGCTGCACCATAGCAGATGAAACGATCGGGACCCAGCCTGAGTAGAGTCAATAAGTGAAACTTCTCCCCATAAAAAGAATGTCTGGGAAGACAGCAAGGAAAGATTCAGAAACAGCTTGTTTCTAGGCACACATATTCTAAACCATAGCTCAACAGTTGCAGTGATGGTTTTGGTAGCAGACATTCCTTATAGTGAAGGCACAGCTATCCTTCAACTAACTCATCATGCTGCCATGCAAAAGAATGATAACAAACATGGCAAAGATCAGGGTCTTTCAAACTCTGATTCATTAGGACTTGACAGCCTTCTGAGGCAGAGAATGCAGATATGCCAATTTTGTTGTCATTTGCATCATACTTCCCTGAAGAATAGATGCAAAAATTAGGTCAATTTGCACAATTTTGTGGGGCAGAATCATTTGGCTGTGCTTTGTATCACTGGATTCCAAATTGGGCACAGAAAATTGGTGCACACCTATCCTAGAAAGAGTTGTGGCTTAGGAAATTAACAGCTATATATATTCAATGGGTCATTAAATGTAAATGTGTTTCAATTTTTAATGATTATGGTGTTATAAAATTATATGGAAATTCATATAACTCTTTAAACCAAACAACAAGAAGCATAGGAAAATCTGTATAATATAAATTTGATCAAATTTTCCCTTACCTAGAACCAAATTTCACTTTGGAGACATCTGTAGAATTTATTTACAATACTAATTCTCAGAAGATGTTGGTTGTTCAATCAAACTACTGAAATAAGTGGTAAGTACACTGCAACTGGGGCTTTAAACATGGACTAGGAGCTGTTTGTCCCCCCTGAGACTTGGATGAATTCATTCACTGTGGCCCCCAACACTCTGGAAAGTTCTCCGTGTTATGTTTCCTTGGAGCTCAAAGGTCAAATCAGCAGGCACTGACTGCGATAAGGCCTCTGTTAAGTTGCAAGCTCATTAAATCCTCCTCTAAATCAGAATTAAACCCTTTGTGGTGTTAATCTCACAAAAAAACCTGATTGCACTCACTAAATTATTGAGCTGTTGAAAATAAATAATGTAGAAACGTATAATTCAGACCTTAAGAGTACTTTGGACACAGATAAAGGGCTCAAGCCACCTTTGAAAAAAAAAGCAAAGAAATCAACTTTCACTGAGAAGCCACCTTGGCTTCCATTTAAATCATAGCCCCAGACCCAAGAATGGACATATACAAGCTCCATGTTTTCCTTAAGCTCACCATCAGAGAGTAGAGATGGCCTCAAAACTACAGTGCCCTCAGTTCTATGTCCAAAGGGCACTGTAGTGGCCATGCTTCCAATGCCCTTTTGTCAGCTTTTGCTGTTCACTCCTCTATTCATCATTTCTCTGTCTTTTTTAATACTCTTTTCTGCTAACCCTTTTCAATACCTCTTTCATGAGTCCTCTACCATTGATTGACCTTGATTCATCTGTAAGGGGATGACACGATGAAAATGTAACTGTTCACAAAGAGGCAAGAAGGATGCTCACAGAGAGATTTGTAACAGGTATCCAGTCTTATAGATAAAGAAACTGTGAACCATTCTGAGAAAGGAAACATAAATAACAGTCTTTGGAAAAACAGTTAATGAACCTGATGGTCCTGTTTGTGCCTCTCTGCCCTCCATACCATATACCCAGCTCCTGCACATTTAAATAATGCCCAGTTCCCGAATCTTTGGATGCATTGCTCTCATTACATATTCTTATCAGAAAAAAACCAATAGGTAGCAGGTTATGGCTACACTTAATCCATTCCACAGAACAACATTAAATATGGTTAAGTTAAATACATTCAGACTGTGTTTTAAGAACTAACAAATTTTCTGTAAATCATTTAGTCTATGGAAAAAAAATTGTTTTATACATAGGTAGATGGTTGCTCAGTTGTGATGAATGTCACAGCTGGCTCAGCTGTGTGGGAACTACAGCTTTAGTATTGCAGGCCAATCCAGGAGGATTGGCAGGCACTTATCCCTTTGATGTTAATACCAGTGAATGTATATATAAACATAAGTGGCTGAATAGCTGCATTGAAAAATCAGTGTCTTTGGTTTTGATGAGAATGAGAGGTAGTTATACGATATAGAACTCTTGCTTGCAGATTATCAAGAAACTGTAAATATCTTACTCGAGAATGAAGACTGAACCATTTTAGGTTAGATGCACTACCAAAGATAAGGTAGTCTTTTATGACAAAGTACTTTCTATGACAAGGGAACTTACCTAGTTCATCAAGGGAAGCCAACTGATCTAATCTTTTTGGATTTCAGTAAAGCTTTCAAAACTGTCTCTCACAGTATCCTTCTGGACAGCACACAGCTGGTTAAACACACCCATTCCTCACAGAGGATGAGCAATTGGCTCACCAGTCGAGCACAGAGGGTAATAGTGAACAAGGTAACATCAAACTGGTGATCTGTCACTAGTGGGGTTTCACAGGACTCCATCTCAGGCCCCGTGCTCTTCAATGTCTTCATAAATGACTCGGACACAGGACTGGAAGGGATACTAAGCAAGTTTGCAGATGATACAAAACTGGGAGGAGCTGTTGACTCCCTCAAAGGCAGGGAGGTCCTGCAGAGAGACCTTGACAAATTAGAGGACCGGACAATCACCAATCACATGAAGTTCAACAAGAGAAAGTGCTGGATTCTGCATCTGGCGTGGGGCTACCCCAGATGTATGTACAGACTGAGGAATGAGATGCTGGAAAGCAGTGCCACAGAAAGGGACCTGGGGGTCCTGGTCGATGGCAAGTTGAATATGAGTCAGCAGTGCCCTGACAGCCAGGAGGGCCAACCCTGTGCTGGGAGGCATCAGGCAAAGCATCGCCAGCCAGTCGAGGAAGGGGATTGTCCCGCTCTGCTCTGCACTGGTGTGGCCTCACCTTGAATATTGTGTGCAGTTTTTGGTGCCACAATATAAGAAGGATATTAAGCAATTAAAGAGTATCCAAAGGAGGGCAAAAAAGATGATGAAGGGTCTTGAGGGGAATCTGTATGAGGAGCAGCTGAAGTCACTTGGTCTGTTCAGCTTGGAGAAGAGGAGAGTGAGGGGTGACTTCATTGCAACCTACAACTTCCTTCTGAGGGGAAGAGGAAGGGCAGGCATTGATCTCTTCTCTGTGATGAACAGTTACACGACCCAAGGAATGGTTTGAAGCTGTCTCAGGGGAGGTTTAGGTTGGATATTAGAAAAAGGTTCTTCACCCAGAGGGTGTTTGGGCACTAGAACAGGGTCCCCAGGGAAGTTGTCACAGCACCAAGCCTGACAGAGTTCAAAAAGTGTTTGGACGATACCCTCAGGCACATGTTTTAAGTCTTGCGGGTGTTCCTATGTAGGGCCAGGAGCTGGACTCAATGATCCTTGTGGGTCCCTTCCAACTCAGCATATTCTGTGATTCTGTGATTCTGCGATAGTCTATTCTTGTGTATGTTTTGAAGGCTTTCAACTTGTCTGAAGTCTCATTAACTGGTTTTTATCATAATGACGTTGATAATTTTTAAGTTATCTCAAGCTACATATTTTCCGTGATATATCCAAAGGGAAAGACAAATTATGTTCCTTATTACATGGAGTATCCAAATCTTTATCGTATTAGATATTTGCCTTTAAAATATTGTTTATTCCTTTAAAATTCTTTTTGAAGTGTGTCCTTAATCAAAACTGCAATATCTAGTTATATAAAAAAAATGCAAAAATTATACAAGTTCCTTTATCCTTAATGAAACTTACAGAAATAATTTTATATTAATTTGTTGAAAGACAGACTTATGGACAAGCAGTGAAAAGTCCTTTTAATAGCTAAGTTATAAGAAGCCATTGAACCAAAGAGATATGAAATGTAAATGCTGGCAAAGCCTTGACTACAGCATTGCAAATTGTGACACTCTAATATGACACTAATCATCCTATCATTCTTCAAAAATAATGTTCTGCAAATGAAATATAATAACTGGGAAGCCCACTTTAACATAAGTCAATAAACTAATAAGCTTGTTAAAAGAAAATAATTACTTGGCTGCAGTCTTTGAAGAGCATTTATTTATTTTGAAATCCTCTGAAATACCACAGCAGAAAACAAAATAAATCTTAGCACAGGAATCCAACTTTCCTCTTGGATTTCATGATAAATTAATGATTAGTAGCTTGTTTATGTTTGAGCTAAACAGCTGAATGCTTAGAAATCAAAAAAAGATAAACATAAACCTTGTCTGTTTCCTCTAGCTTCTGTAATAAATATAGATTTTCTTGGCATATACATATGTGTTGGGTTGCAAAATATGAATTCTACAGAAAGAAATTTGAGTGGTCCCTGCAGAAGACCATGGGGAACAGAAGCTGGGAAAGCCCCTTTCCCCTGACCTCATCTCTATGGACTCTTCCTGCCTTCTTCAGCAGAAACTCCTTACATGATGTTATCACCTGTCCTGCCAGCCAGAGAATCCACATCCAAATCTCATCAGACCTCTGCATAAACCCATTGTGTTCTCCCCTTTTGCATGTGTATACTCTGTAACCTGTTGCATATGTATATCCAATACTTAACCCTCCTGTAAAATCCCCAAGATAAAATAGGTTTTTTTCCCATGGGGTAATTCCTAAAACCTCAAAAATGTTAACCTGGATTTTTCCCTTACCTCATCTTTGTGAAACCCCCCAATTTTAATACCTTGAATATGTAAACCCTGAACCCTTTAAATATGAAGTTGTGAATCCAATAAACCATTCCAGTTTTCTGCCTCCCCTGGGATTGTCTTAGCTTCATTGACCTCTGCACATATGCAACGTGAAAAAGAAAGTTGCTATCAAATTTGAATTTCCATCTTCCTCAGTCACTATACTTCTAGTTGTTTGAGCAAATTGGGCTTTCATATAGGAGTTCTGGGGCTGGTGAGTCTAAACCAGAGGTTACTTGTTTAATTATTGTGAGAGGAAAGTTCTTTGGGGAAAACAGCCTCCATTCATCTAAACTTTCAACTAGCAAGTATGTTACACCAGGATTATCAGACAACTCCTCATTCCATTCCCATTGTGTAATTCACAACATTTTAGGATGACCTTTCCTGAAGATTCGGAAGGAGAAAAAAGTGAGGCAGAATGACAGCTTCTCACGAGATCAGCTGAAGAACTTCTGTTATTACTGTTCAATAAGAATGGCTATAGACTTGAATTCATGTCACCTGAGACTCCAAAACCAGTATGCTCACTCTTATTTTGCTCTAGTCAAAAGGGATTATTAGATGCTTCCATTAGTCCTTCAACATACCTGAAATGTGAATTACCTTCAAGTGATACTGTGTCTGTATCACTTGACTGCATAAGGAAGATACGTGCGCACCGATTTACCATCTCAGGCTCTTAAACCACACGTGATCCATACACACAAAAACAATTTTGCAATTAACGATAACACTGTAGTTTATCTAAACCTTAAATATTTCAGAGTGGATGGATTACTGTATACCTGTGGATAGTAACTTCTTTACCATTACAGTATATACTTATAGAACACCAGATTTTATGTAATACAAGGCTAACACTAGACCAGCATTATGGAAAAGCTCTGCAGCACTAGACTGATTGCTTTCTTCAGAATAAATTAAATCTTGGTGTAGAAATTTAGGTCATTATTCTTAGGTGCTGTGAGCTTTTTTCTAGCTGTAGTGAACAGAATATTACAAAACTCTTTTGAGAGAATGGAGCAGGCAGTTTATTAGCTGTGGTTATATTAATTTTATTTTTTAAGATGTTTGAGGTGTAGAGCAGCGACAGATCAACCTTAATTTTTGAGGGATTCGATCATATCTAGACCAGGAAAAAGAATCACCTATTCAGATCACATCCTATTCAGAAATCTGTGCAACAAACCTGTTAAAGGTGTGTCTTCTATTCATAGGATAGCGTGAAAGAGCAACTAAGTACCTAATTCTTAAATTAAATTCATCTTTCCATCACCAGTAAGCCATATTTTGAAAGAAAAATCACCTTTTCTCCATTCACAGCCACAGTCCTCTCTGAAAAATATTTCCAAAGTGTGACAGCAAAGAGGTAGTGGAAATTTGACTTCTTTTACATACTTGCATATTCCTCTGAGAATGGAAGCAAGAAAAAATAGTTCTCTCAAAATAGAAAATTTCAGACTAAAGCAGCAGAAAAGTTTCTGCTCTTCTGTTAGAGGATAAAAACTATGCAAAATTATTCTGAATTTTTTTTGTATCATCTTAAAAGCTGAAGTCTGCTGGTAGAAGTTGTTTCAGATCATAGCACCCAGACAATATGGTAGATAGCTAGGTCTGGTCTTCTAAATCAACCAAAAAGTCTTATTTAAAGCTTCAGAACACTGATTTGTTTCATGCAGCTTTTTTATTCTCCATTTATCTTACCTAAATATTTTTCATTCAGCATTTTTACTTTCCTATGGGGTGAAAACTGAAGTGATCGTGAGTCCTCCCTAAACCAAACCAGTAGGAAAAGCGATAGTCTATTAAATCTTTCAGGTCTATTCAATAATCATAGTTCATACCATTGGCTCTAGGTGCTCTGAGGTTGTCAGAGTCAGTGAAAATGAAGAAAAATTTTCTACAAAAGTCAAGTAATGTAACCAAATATAGACCGCTCTGTCTTCTGGAGACTGTAAGTTAACTAAAGCAGCTATTGTTTTTTGTCAAGAATGACAGCAGTTTCATATTTATAGGCTGAATAAATAGCAGAGTGCACTTAGGGCTCTGAAATATAACAAATTGGGTCCTAATGCCATGTCCCAGTTTGTGATTGAAAACTTTATCCCATGTCTTTATTTCAACCACTTTAGCCTGACAGTGAAGGATTATAATCTACCACCATCTAGGTTTAAAAAAAAGCTACATCAGGTACAATGTGCTTAAGTATAGAAGCTCTGTACTAAGGCTCAGAATATCGCAGGGTTTTGAGAATATACACAGATAGATAAAACACTGGCCCCTCTGTGAGCAAATCAAAAACTGCAGCTAATATACCGTGCATATAATTTGGCTTCTAAAATTATCAAAATTCTGTCCATTGGGATCTTTTAAGCAGATTAAGCACTGATGTTACTCTGAGCCTTAGATTAACTTAGATACCACAAAGGCAAATTATTAAGCAGAGTGGGACCAGGTGGTGGCAGGTGGGGCCACATTCTAAAGAGATATTTTTCAGATCCCGCAAGAGAAAGGTTAAAAGCAGGCACTATTATGCAGCCATGCAACATGATGTATAAGATACATAGGATAAGAGTGAGAAAAAAACTAAGCTTGCCCAGATGTGTAGAGGATCAGACCTACGCATGTTTTGTCTCAAACATTCTGAGTATTGCTACTGGAAAGGTGATTGGAGGAGAGGATCCCATGGAGATGGGGCAGCGCTGTTCTGAGCCAACTTGCTGCTCCACCTTAAGCCTCCACCTTGTGCTCAGTGTTATCCCCCCCATCCCCCACCAACCCACTTCCTGGAGAAGGGCTAGATGTGCTTCTGTGAACAAATGGGTGAAAAGTATAATTTACATAAGAGATGTGCACCAGATTAAGTAAAAAAGGGAGCGGAGCAGCCCCCTTCCCTCTCTTTTCTCTCTCTTTTTCTCTGGTTCTCTTTCTCCCTTCTTTTCTTCTCTTGTCTCTGTCTCTCACTTTCGCTCTGGTTTTCTTTGTCTCACAACCCCAGCTCTGGACCATCCACGCAGCAGCTCCAAAACAACATCTAAGGATTAGAGATATACTTTGTTTTCTTCCCTTGCTTTGCCTGGCCAAAACATGGCTATCATATTCTACCCCATACTCCGTTTTGAAGCTTGTTGTGGGAGAGGGTTTGAAGTTTGTTGCGGAGGTGTGTTGTGGCTTGTTAGCCAACACCTTTTAGTAGTGGTGTTGTGGTTTGTGCGCCAACACCCTTGAGCATCGGTGTGTTGCAACTTGTGAGCCACCACCTTTGGAAATGTGTTGTGGCTTGTTAGTCAGCACCTTTGAAAAGTCTGTTGAGGGAATTGAAAACTTATTGAAAGGTACTGTACAAAATTAAGGGCTTGTTCACTTCCACTCTCGTGGAAATGTCTTTTGTAAATTTAAGAGCTTGATAGGCAACAACTTTTCAGTCTAAATAATGGGCTGTTTGCTGGTGTTATGGTGGCTGTATAATAAAAGCATACATGTTCCCTGACACATGGTCCAGTGTCTTTGTTCAGTCTGATGAGAATTTATAACAAACATCACGGTCCCCAATCATGGGTCAAGATGGGAAATAATTATGATTTTAGAACATTAGCTATATGTGGAATTCTAGTTTTCCTAAAATATAAATTTAAATCTGTTGTCACCCCAAAATGGTCAATTACTGTTGTGGCTGGTCTCAATCACACATTTATCCTAAACATCTGGTGTACTACTTATGTTTCTTTACATATAGTATGATAAAAATGGGAGGTGTAGTACACAGAGACATTTCTCACTGAGAAATGAGAGAATGAAAAGAAATCTTTTAGTATGTCAAATCACGTGACACTGTCTCAAAATATAATGTTTTCATAATGAAGAATCATGATAGTGCTTAGTTAGAAGACTAAGAAACAACTAATCCAATTAAATTAGTATTAAAAAGCTTACTATGTTGACACTATGATGACAAGAGATACCTTATAAAAATTTTTATCATATCTCCAGATCAGAATAGCAGCACAACCTGTTTAGTCCCAAGTGCATTCTCCAGGCTATCAAAGAGTAATAATGTATCAATGAAAGAATCCAGACTTATCTTGGTGCCGTTATCACAGGGGTGCTGAGAGGAAGAATCTTTCAGGCAGTAGCAATGATCAAGACAGGTAAGCGGAAGGCAATAGGGAGCACACCAAAATTCTGAAGATTCATAAGAAGTCTGATGACAAGGGTTGTTTTGCTTATGTGTTCCAGGGAAAAGTAATCTTATCCAGAAGTAGATTTAGGTGCCTATGATAAAATTTAGGCATGTGAGGTTGGAATTCATCTGCTCTGATATAGTGTTTAAAGTTCTAAATTAAAGCACCGTAAGTCGATATAGAAGACATAGGTGGTTCAAAGGGCAAATCCTCTAAATTACCCACATAAAGGGTGGTGATATCAGCATTAATATCTGTAAAGTAATCTAATGTAAATAATTTTCTGATAAAAGCTCCCTGTGGAAAAAGGAAAAAATTACAAAAATGCTCAGTTTTAATATACAATTCTCTATTTTTTTAATATCTGAATTATGCTGGTTTAATTTTTCTTTCCCTTTGTTTTTCACAAAAATATAAGATTGTCCTAAATGTGTTTTTTAATATAATATGAGTAAGATGTGGAAAGAGCTGACAACATTCTGTCACAGAAGACACGAGATTTTATGTCTCTATGTCTTCTTTTATATGATGTATACATGTGCTGTGCCTATTGATTATACATTACCAAGAATAAAGACATTAGTCACAATACTATTACACTTATAAAAAGTTCCACTGAGAACTCTAAGTCAGTGAAGTATCAGCAAACCTGTAAAATTAAATTATTGAGAACATGCAGATATGGATTAATAATTTTTGTTCAAAAAGTTTTACATTTGAAAGACAATAGTATAATATGAAATTAACATTGTTTAGTAATACCCTTACAAAAACCATGGAATTTCTTAATAAGACTACATTTTTCTTGTGCAATGACAATGTTGTATATAACTCAAGCTTCTTCTATAATCTAGATGTGATCTTCTACGATCTAGATTGTGTGTTTATCTTTGTAGACCTCAGTAAAGGCTTTTCAATAAATGTATTTGTGTTTCCAAATGTTTACAAAGACCATGTATTATATATATCTACCTAGGCAAGATTATTTCTTGAGTTCTGAAGTGTTTAGTTTTCTACTGTAAGTAATGTTTAAAACAATACTATTAAATTTGCCCAGAGGCAAATTAAAACATTATCCATCAGAGGTATCACCTATGATTCATGCATGTCCCTAATACTTTTTTATCTTATTAATGCTAATTTCTTTCATGAAAAGACTGGTCAATTTGCTTCTCACTTGTTTCCATGGAACTGGAAAAACACCTTCCACGTTGTAATTCAGCAATATATTTTTTAAAATATCAATGTATTTCTACCCTTGATGCTAATTACAAAACTCCTTATTCAGAGTATGGATCTTCCTTTCATTGCTTCTCTGTGTTGTGATGGAAAATTGTTTTGAAAAGGACAGTCCCAAACAGATTTTCTAAGCAATAATAAAACACAGGGGGCTATTTTTACTAATCTGTTACGCCACCTTCACACTGGTCTAATTTCACTGAAATCACTATTGTGATAATACACTTTTGTGTAAGAGAATAGTGTTGTTGCAGTTATTCAGATCCAAGGTTTTAGTGTTTCATTTATTTGGACATGTGCAGATTAGATAATTTTGAATGTCAATTGAAACTGATTAAACATTTGATGTTAAGACCTTTGCAGAATATCTATCAGGTGTCAATGTTCTTAAGTAATTGAAAACATTCTAAATCACGTTTTTAAAAAGATAGGGTTTCATAAAGTGCACCACCTCTTAGCACACCAACCAGAGCAATTTCCACTCTTGTTAGTATCACTCTTACTGCAGCAATGTCTGATATAGGATTTCAGCTTTTTTGAATAATTGGTGTAAATGTACAGGAGGGTATGTATTCTGTCCTTTGGTAACTTTAGGATGTTAAACATACTTGCTTGTTCACATGGGAACGAAGACAGAACTTCCCAAATATGCTTTGAAAAAGTAAGTATATCTTATGCCATTAATTCCTTCTCAGAAAGGTCAGACCAGCAGTTCTTATGCTTTTCCTCCTATCATCACATACACAGGCAAACACATTTTAGAAGTGACTTGGAAACTTTGGACCTCAGAAATCTTCTGGCTGAAAAATTAATGCAAGGAGATATAGCTTTCTGAAAAATTTAACTTCATTAAAAAATTATTTCGGCAGAAATGCATTTTCCAAAAAAAATTTTGGCCAGCTTCCTAGACAGTAACTGTTTATTTTCTTTTACAAATTACTGGGAGCAATAACTTTCCTTTTGTCAATGTTGTTGCTATTATTATTATTATTATTTGAAGTCTGTTCTTCTACAAAAAGTACATCGGGTTAAAGGATGAAAGAGACATTTTAATTCAGACCATTCGTCAGATCCATGATACTCCTTCACAAAAACAATCCATCTTTATCTTGGAACACTGACTGGCAAACTCCCAGCTTACAGCACCTGTTTCATAGCTCACAGTGAAGATTTTATAAATACCTTGCAGTCATCTTGTGAAATCATTCATTTCATGATATGACTGAAAGTCATTCCTGGAATTATAGGCATTCTATTACACTATTTAACTGTTCCACTGAGTCATTATATGAAATGCCTAAAAGTGTCAGGCATTTCATGAAATGTCTGGTGTCAGTGCTTTAGTCATTTTACGAAACTTAGCATTATGACATTCTATTCACTATTACTGTGAAAAATCAATTTTTTCCAAGGGAAACAATGTCCTATCAAAGTCCCACTGATATAAATAAGCAGACTTATTTGTCATATACTCCTCACAATCCCTCAACTGCTGCGGGCCTGAGGCAGAATGCCTTTCCTGACTTTGCTCAGTCAGACAGATCTCCTCCACTTTTGGGTTGTATTTCTGGGTGGTTATTTCATAGCATTTGTCACTTAAAGAATGAACAAAACCATAGGGAATTACTTTTTAATATATATTTTATATTTTATTTTATTTTCTAGATAACCTACACCTAAGTCTGTATTCAGACTTGCTTAGTAAGGTGAAACACTAATGAGATAGAAATAGTAGAAAGTAGAGATAATAAAAACACCCACTTTCTTATAATTGACTGAGGCAGAATAAATCCACAGAACAGTTTAGTGTCATAAAAGACATAGATGAAAAAGGTCTGAAAGGGATTGGTTTGAAAAATAAAATCTATCATGGGAAATACTGTAGGAATTAATTGGCTTTGTGTCCCAAGCAGCTTCTTCAGGAGAGGAAATTATTAATGATAATCATGGTTCACTGTTTTGGAGCTTTACTGATGGAGATCAGGGTTTTGTAAATGCTGTGGAGGATAAAAGATATATAAAATAAATAAATGCAAATGCTAAAAAGTCAAACTAAACAGCTGATGTCCTGGTTCTGAAAACAAGTAGTTATTGTGTTACCATATGGCTGTAGAATGAAATATGAAAGACTTCATTATTTTAGAAATAAAATTATTATGGAAATACTTAAAAATATTACTTTAGGTTAATATTCATAATTTATCAAGAATTATGCATGCAATGTCTAGAACTGTTATTCGTTGTGCAAACCACTTCACAAGACAACCAATAACAAGAAAGCAAGTCATAATCTTGAAGAGAAATTGAAAGGCATTTTTCTTTTTTTAATGATATAATTCATCCCATTGAAGACACTTGAATACTTATGACTTTCTCCTTTTTTTGCAGGCAGCTAGATTTGGGAATTTTCTGTTTTCTCTATGGGTGAAAAATAAAAAATAATATAGTAGGCATGAACCAATTAATCAAGAAATGGAGAGTAATAAAAATATAAAGAAAAAAATTACATGCAGCTGGATTTTACATTCTATGAGTGATGGGAAATGAAAAAGACTTCTTGCCAATAGGCAGTGGAATAGTCTACATTCACAGTTATGAAAATTGTTAATTACTTTTAAAAAAAATTCTAGCTTTCCTGAGGTATTTCAGAATTCTTTTGTGTGTATGCTCAATCAGGGCACTCCCATCAAAGCCAGCTTAGTTGTTTATGAAAATCTCTTCCCATAATCTAGCTGCTAATGGTTGCCTTTGCTCATTCACAGCAGAAGGAAAATAACATGAAGTAAACAGATTTGCACAGTAGGAAATGTATGTAAGCAGACACCATTTTATAGTTGTTTGACTAATTTGGGGACATTTGCAGAAAACTGGCATGACTTTCAACATTGTTACTTGATGTGCATTGCACTGAATTTCTCTGATGTGAGCAAGTTAGCTGAAAAACCAGCTCTGCAAATTTTATGATAGAGCATTCCATTGTAGTCAACCCTTTTTCCTGCTCTAGGTTGGTTGGATATTAATTCCACTGTGCAAAAAAATTGTTACCAAAGGTAAACTTCCTATCTGTCAATTCCCACAATCTTTGTTCAGGTGGATTACATCAGATATCTCACTGGTTTTATTAAAAGGACTGAAATATTAGAAAGCACAGGACTGGCCTGTACCACATTTAAATCTCATCAGGTTCTTATATTACATTCATCACTATATATTTTAATATTTTCAGAAAGGGCATGGGAAGGACAATTTAATTTCATCTATTTAAAAGCATCTATTTACATGAGTTCTGTTGTTTCTTCTTTGAAAGTAATCTCAGAATCTTGAGAAAGTACTTAAAAAAGCTTCTTGTCTTGGACCGACTCTGTCAGAGTCTAAAAGTTGCTTCACGTCTCTATATTATCTACTTACTTAAAATTTTTCCCATATTTCATTCACTTTCTCCGAAAATAAAATAAAAAAAAGTAAAAAAATCCACAAAGTTGTCTTCTGCTGTATTACATGTGAAAGAGGACATTCCTGAGGACATGCAAGGGATAGCACCACCAGCACTCAGCAGCCCAAGGAGATTCTGGAAGTGAAGTATAGTAACAGCCATTCTTGCAACTGCTTTTTCTTCTACCCTTGTGAACTCCAAATAGCTGCAAGGCTGAAGTGGAAGGCAAATAGTGCAAACAGATTGCACTGTAAATGGTAAGTACATTTGATCTCACCAACTACCTTTTGTGCATTCTGCCTACAAATGTCAGGAGCAGGCATAATGTCTCCAGCTTAGCCACATTTCCTCCTCCTTTGGCAGAATAAAATGTGGTCTAAGAGTCTTGGTTAAGCATTAAGATCATCATGTTTGAGTGATTAAAATAACTCTGTGTTGTCATTGGGACTGCTGAGAATATTTTAGATCATAGTATCCTGACAAATCTTATTAAATTGTGTATTCATTTAAATGTCATATTAATATATTTTACTACGTTTTTTCAGCACATGTTCATATATTCAGATAATGCAGACCTTGAGGGAGACAAATGGGACATGTATCTTCAACACTGCTCAAATTGTTTTGAAAGCAACAGTTAAAAAGAGGGAAATCTGTTCTCTTATGTTACTCAATATGTACACAATTGCTCCTACAACGAAAGCAGGTTAGATCTCTGAAGTATGTAAGATTGAATTCTGTTCCTGAATGTTCCTACAAAAATGGAATTAGGCAGATTTCTCTTGAGGATGAAATCAGTCACCGTTGTGCTATATGGATAAATTAAACAGATGAACAGTATGTCTGAAGAGAAAAAAACCAACAGTGTCTTGAAATTTTCATGGCACAGTTCTTAACATTTCCTAGCATTGGATTTGCGCTCAGTAGCAAAGCTTCGGCACTGCTCAACTGTTGTGACAAAGAGTAGAGTTGTACTATGCTCATTTTTCTCAGAGAATGGGCCACTTAACAAAATAATGCTGTAAGTGAAAAGATAAAAGTGGGCTACTAATTTTACAAATGATCCTCTGCTACTGCCAAGTACTTCAGAAAGCTGGCATAGGCCTAGCAGCAGGAAATATCCCTGTGTGCAATAGTTACTGAAGAATGCCAGCTAGTGTAGAACAAAAAGGAGTCTGAATGTGTCATGAAGTGGTTTTGAGCACAGAGGACCAGATATAAGGCTATGGAATTACACTTGGGATACATTTGGCTCAGAGTTTTTGAACTATGAGTTAGCAGTTTCTACTACAAGAGTTGGGCATAAAAAGCATCTGGCTGTCTTGGAAAGAGGAAATAAGGAGTGCCCCAGAAGACACTAGTGAGAAAAGCTTTTGCTCTTAGCAACTTTGTGTTAGCTGAACAAATTTGTGTTTGGGTTCCAACTGCAAAAACTGTACACTGGTAAATGGAAGTGTTTGAAATAGAATGTATTTATCCTGCATCTGCTGCTCAACCATTTTCTATTTTCTTTGAAACAACCAAATTTTCCAGGACAATGTCTGTTTGATGTCAGGACAATTTCATTAGATGTATAGTAAAGACAGAGTTTGCAAACAGTAGTCTAAAAGCTAGCTAGGAGAAAACTGAACTGAATAAATGACTAGAACATCTTAAAGGAGTCCAGCAGAAACAGAAACAATCAAAGTGAGGGTGAGCAGAAAAGATCGGAGACAACAAAAAACAGGAATAAGAGGAGTAATTTGACAAAGCTCTGTAGAAATGTTTCGATATTCTCTTTATGAAACCTCTTCTTGTTAACTGTCTTTACTGTGTCTTACATTTAAAAACATGCAGAACGCACTCTATTTCTTGCCCAACCCACTACTTTGACTCACACTTTCTGCTTTCTGAGTCATGTCCTACAAGAATCTGGTTTTTCTACATATTTTCTGCCTTGTTTGTCCTCTATAAAAAACTGTGCATTTTCTCCACCTTTTACATCCTCACCAATCACAAAGAGGGAGATGGCTTACTTTTTTTTAAGTTTCTCAGGCCATTGTGACATCTTTCTTCCTCACCTTAGCAGCACAGCTGAAGAGTGTCAAGAGTCAGTTCTCTGACTCTCACTTGGTGTTATTTTACTTCCTGTTTCCCAGTTGCTCACATGAATGGAAGGTTCTGCCCATCAGCTGCCAATCAGCCAAACACAGGAAAAAAGGAAGCATATCTGAATGGTTGTTTACAGATATATTAGTGACTTAAGAAAGATTAATTTCTATTTGTCTTCTCACGAGAAGAGTTAGTGTTGAAAGAGAAGATAAATCCTTTTTCTTGCTCCTTAGCAATAGCACTTGGATTTTGAAAAAAAAAAAAAAAGAACAGAGATTCAATGAAAATGGGACTACTATAAGTCTTCTCAAGGTTTATCAGGTGTCCTCCATGCATACGGAGAGAAAAGACACTGAGAAAACTAAAGATTGGAAGAAAACAATGTATCCAGAGAAGAAAAAAAGCTTTCTGTTTTGATATGCTCTCAACATTTAATTGGATCTTCACAAAGACCTTTTCATTATGTGTTTGTTCTAACTAACAAAGGAAAAGATATAAAGACAGCAAATTTTAGATCAAATTTTAGCTTTTCTGAGTTATAGCTTCAGTTTAATCTCCACTCAAGCCCCATTTTTAAGACTCAGGTGAATCAGAGGCTCTGTTACTAACTCTATTAAGCAGAGTTTCACACCATTATTATTACCATCCGCATGAGATTTTTTTAATTGATACTTAGAAGTCAGTCACTAAGAGGACATAAGAGAGAGTTTTGATCAGCAGTCTGACATTAATCAAGGCAGAATCAATGAGGGTCTGCTCATTAACAAAGCCTCTTGCTTCTGCAAGATCGTGAATTCCTCTTTAAGTTCATTCAAAGAGTATGAAGCAGGTTCAGGTATTAACATAGTTTAGAACTGTCAACTGCTACTTATGCATTCAAGAAGTATTTCTTACTGTGATTTCAGTCAGGGAGGTTGATTTTCAGAAAACATAATAGTTATGGCTGACTCAAGTGATGAAAGCATAAAAGAGCATTATGCAAAAGCATACAAGGGCATAAGGATCTCAGAAACAATATACCAAACTGTGTTCCAACCCTGAATTTAGATCTAACTCATCGAAGGAAGTAGAATGAAATTAATGTTTTTATACTCCTTAGCTGGCTATCAGGAGCCAGAAGTCCCTTTTATTCTGTGGATTGGAAGTACAAAAGGGCTTAATAGACAATAATATATGAAGTTCTCTGAACCAAAGGGCAAAATTTCAGCAAAATTTCTCTCTAAAGTCTGGTGACTTTTGTACCACTAAACATCTTCCAGAAAACTTCACTCATATCAGCAAGTGCTTTTTGTCTATATTTTCAGACTTGAGCTTATTACAGAATCACGGAATATGCTAAGTTGTCAGGGACCCACAAAGATCATCAAGTCCAATCCTTAGCCCCTGAAAGAACTATCCCCAGGAGTCACACCGTGTGCCCAAGAGTGTTGTCCAAACACTTCTTAAACTCCATCAGGCTTGGTGCTGTGATGACTTCCCTGGGGACCCTGTTCCAGTACCCAACCACCCTCTGGGTGAAGAACCTTTTTCCAATATCCAACCTAAACCTCCCCTGACACAACTTCAGGCCACTCCCTGAAGTGAAGAGACATTCACCACAGAGAAGAGACCAGTATCTGCTCCTCCTCTTCCCCTCACGAGGAAGTTGTAACTACAATGAGGTCACCCTTCACTCTCCTCTTCTCCAGGCTGAACAGACCAAGTGACTTCAGCCGCTCCTCACTTCACCTCAAGGCCCTTCACCACCTTTGTTGCCCTCCTTTGGACACTCTCAAATAGCTTAATATCCTTCTTATATTGTGGCACCTAAAACTGCTCACAGTATTCAAGGTGAGGCTGCACCAGTGCAGAGCAGAGTGGGACAATCATCTCCCTCAAATAGCTGGCAATGCTTTGCCTGATGTGCCCCCCGCACAGGGTTGGCCCTCCTGGCTGCCAGGGCACTGTTGACTCATATTCAACTTGCCATCGACCAGGACCCCCAGGTTCCTTTTCTCAGCACTGCTTTCCAGCATCTCATTCTCTAGTCTGTACAAACAACCGGGATTGTCTCATCCCAGGTGCAGAATCCAGCACTTTCCCTTGTTGAACTTCATATTGTTTGTGATTGTCCAGTCCTCCAACTTGTCAAGGTCTCTCTGCAGGACCTCCCTGCCTTTAAGAGAGTCAGCAGCTCCTCCCAGTTTTGTATCATCTGCAAACTTGCTTCATAGCCCTTACAGAGCAGTAGGAGACAAAATTCAGTCACACACTTGCTATATGGATTTATGTCCTGCAATTTTAAGTTGCATTTGGTATCTTACTCTTCCTGGTACAATAAGGAAGAGATATGCCAGAGAAATGTAATTTAGCCTTAAAGTGACACTTCTGACAGCAAGGGACTGATTTCAAAAATCTCGTTGTCTAGTTATTTTCCCAACTTTAGGTGTATGTAGTTCAGAATTTAAATGCAGTTTCAAACCCTGCTAGCTGCACACTTGCTTAAGGACCAATAACATTGCAAATTAGGACAGCCTTGCAGGGACTGATACTTGAGGCCAGTTTGGCCATTCTGGCAATCTCAAGGTCAAGGAAAGGCACTTTGGGCAATCTTTGCCTCCAGTCACAGTTCTGTCAAGGCTCTGAGGCTGTACAAATTTTGTGTTTCTAAATTGCTGGGATTAATATTCTCAAAAACTGTAAAGAGTTCTGATACTGCAGTAAAAAGGTACTATAAATATTGTAAATAATCTTCCATTTCCATTGATACTGTTGGATTATGAAAGAGTAAAATTAGTAACATTTAACTAATATGAATTATTTGTGCTGAATTTTTTGGCTGATTGTTAGAAGAATAACATTAACAGAGATTACATATATCAATATTGTTATAGATGGGAATAAAAATCTCCTGATCAGAACAATCAGCTCGCTGCTGTATGCATTCTGAGTCCTCCCAGACGTCCCAGAGTGTTTGATTTAGCTTTTGAATCTCTGATTGAGCTGCAAGATGTGTGAAAGCTCAAGTACCCAGACAGCTACTAGCTTTACATCTGAGGAGACTCAAGAGTATAAGTTAATCCTCTCAAAGTCAATTGTAACTTGCCTTCATTAAATTAGCTCAAGATCAATCTGCTTGAGATAATAACATATGATGGACTTAAATATTTTGCCGAACACAGCTCTTTCCTTAACTCCTTCTTTTTTTCAAAAAAATGTGTTTGCTTTTGACATCAACTGTCAGAGCTGCAAGAACAGGCACATATTAGACTTTCAATCTTTAAGAGGGGGACAAAGCTTTGATGCATCTGAACATGTGATATACTATTATGTAAAGACTACCTGATCCTGAAGAGTCTCTTATCTGACTGGAAGAAGGGGAACCAATGCAGATGAAAAGGCAAAGTGGAAATGGCTCTGTGGATAGCAAGTTTCTATCCCTTCATGAAAGTTGGTCCTAGTATTTAGTATGCACTCAGAGCTCTCACTTTCGTAAGATGGTGGCAGAATACAAACACTGGCATTTGTGTGAGGGCCAATGCCAGTAGGATGAGTTCTGCCATGGAGGCAGGTAAAAACAAGCAGTGCTGCATTGGGTTCTTTGCATTTTTCCTTCAAAAGTGCCAATGGTTTGCAGACCTCCTTTATTTGATGATTTCTTTCTCCAAGCAAGTTTATTTAGAGAAACATCTCTGAAGGGCAGTGAACTTTGAGGGGTAGGCTACCAGGGTACTTGTCCTGGTGCTGCTACTTTGTCTGGATGAGCTGCTATGTAGTAAAAAGGTAACATCAGGCTTTGGAAGACTGAAGGATTGAAGAGACGTATTTACTTATATCAGTGAATACAGACAGATGCATTTGGATGAATCACTTAATTCAATTCAGTGAAACAAACTGTCAGTTTCCAGTCGGTCTGGTCCATATAGATTGAATATACTTATATCATACAAAATGCCAATAATATAAAAATGAAAATGAGATTGAATTTAACACTTTAACTTTCCTAACACTGCACATGGATTATTCTTCCTTGAGATATCCTGTGCTTACACTATTATTGTCTAGTTTCAAGTCTTTCTGACTTACTGTAAAATTTGCTTTTAAAGACCAGTTAATTTTTCCTTTATTTTTTCCAACTGAAAAAAACCTTCCAATGTCTATAACTCAAAATGTTATTTGTAAGTAGAACTTATTTCTTTGAAGTGCTTCTTTGCTCCAAGAATTTTCAGAGAACGTTTTCTAGATCACTTTCTTGAATGCATGCTCCTATTTCTAGTTAAACCTACTTGAAAGCCGACTCTGTTCCAAAAAACCCAAAAAAACCCAACAATTTAAACAATCCCTTCAACTGGCATATCTTTCCAGTTTTGACAGCTGATCTCAAAAGCAAACAGGTTTCATTAGAAAAAGCTTCAGTGTTTTAGCAAAATGTTTAATCATATGCAATCATAGCAAGCAAAAAGAGCTTAAGTAAAGTCATTAAATTCAAGATGCAATTCATTTTTTTAAATACCTTCATTTATATCTTCCCATCTATGCTGAGTGTTTAATAGAAAGATATATGGGTATTAAAGTTCTCACACTGTGGCTTTTCCACACTGGAAAATAAACTACAGTGGATTATGAGTCTTTATCTACCACCAGATTACAGTGCACAGAAGTCATGGAATATGTCCAGCAGTCAGAAACTTTTGGCTTGAAAATGGTGTAGCACCAAGTAAAATCTTCGTATCATTAGGCAATACTACATAAGCATCTGGGGAAAAAAAAAGTTGTCCTTAGATCTTAATAGCAGAGCTAGGTTCCTCATTTTTGCCCTTTTTCTTGGTTAGATTTCTGACTCCATTTCCTGCTACTCAGTTACCAACTTCAATTATCTCTATTCCTAGCTCTTTTCACTGTCTCTTCCCGACTTCTGCTTCCCAGCTTTGGTGTGTCCTGCCCTGACTGGCTTTCTCAGCTTAGCCTTCTCCTAAGCGTGACTCTAATATCTGATAACCCTGGTCACAGCTGTGACACTCACGTACTGCTCAAAACTTCACAGAGTGGAGCACCTCAGATATGTTTAATCCCTGTCATGTTCTGTTAGAAGAATGAGGGATGAGACGTAACAGACCAGCTTTTTTTTTTTTTTCTTTGCTAGCTTGCTGTTCTTTGGGTATTTAAATCACCCAGTTGCAAGACAAAGATATAGTATTCTATCTATAAAGAAGAGCTCTATTTCAAAATGTAAACCCTTAATCAATTTAGCATCTTAGATGTGTTGAGATCTGCGTTACTTCTGACTTTTTTGAATTGATAAAAGACATATAGAAGCTATGGAATCCAAGCTGATGCTGGAATTTAGAGAGACATTGAAGGGAGTCCTGCATATAAAAATTTAAGTAATCCTCAATTTTCTTTGCACTTTTGAAACAGATAGGAAAAATCATTGATGAAACATATCTCACTCTGCTAAAAGCTTACAGAACACAAACATTTCAAGAAAAAAAATAACAAAAGATCGATTTCTCCTTCAATAATGTCAAATCCCTCTTTTTTTTTGAAACTTGTAAAGGATTTACTACTCATAAAAAAATCCAGAAAAACAAAACCAAGGATTTTTCCAATTAACTCTACGCAATATGCTTTAATTAGATAAAAAAATGCAAGATATTGATGTTGGCATAATCTATATAAGCTTTACAAAGTCTCTGTATTTCTTCCTCACTCTCTCCAAATTTACATATCTCCTCATGGTGCAATAAATATTTTAAATGGAGCAGAAAGACATAAACATAATTAAAAAGTACTGTTGCACCATCTCCTTATAAATATTTTATAAGTTTTTACATTAAAATAATATGAGTCTGAACATAGTGAATTTGATGGGTATTAGAAGCATCTGTTGAATACTTGATAAAGAATAAATTCAATTTCATTGAACAATAATTTTTGAAGCACAATGCAAATCTTTGGATTATAGGACATATTTCAGTACACTACATTGGGTTTTATACCTCAAGGAGATAAGACTGACTGTTTTATTTCATTCTGTGAATTATTTCAAAATTCATGTTATAGGAAGATGTCACATGAAATTTTATAGATAAAAGTTTACATTGATAAGAAATTATTAGTATATCATTTAGGATAGTATGTTTAAACATAAAACTCACAAATGACTATGTATTAGGCATCTCCTTGGGTAATTTAGTCAGACATGCTCTAGTTGTACAAGGCATAGCAAAATTTACAGTGTATTGAGCAAAACTCTTGACCGTTACAAAATCTAAAACCAGAACAGATGAAAAAAAACCTATTAAGACTGATTTTCAAATACTCTGAAACCCTAGTTCCCGCAAATTAGCATCAGCAGTTACAAACCAGACTTGTGCAAATGTACTACGTGAGCATCTTAAATATGAAGAGATTCAAATAGCCAGTCTGAGGCAAATCTAATTATCCAACTGTATAAACAGATACGCGGTTGAAACCACAACTAAATAGACACAAAGGAATATATTATGGGCATGGGATTCTTAGACACATGTTCTTCCATTCAAGTCAAGAAATTCAATTGAAAGAACTAATAAAGGCATAATTTCTAGTGCCAAGTCACCTCAGTCATTTGTTTCAAACAGTAGGTACAGATGGTCACTGTTTCATGGATATTATTTATTTCATATCACTTCCAAAGGTAGTAGGAGTGCTTCTGGTATGTTGGATGTCACATATTCATTTAAGGAATTTGTCTCTGGTCTACAAAGGAGGAGGGTCTGTTGGAAGCACAATTCTGGGAAATTTTCTTTCAAGATAAGTTCTTTTTCCAGTATAGGTTATGAAATGTGTTTGTGTTCAATGTTGTATAGATCATACTTCAGGGTGTTTCATATGGGGCTCTTGGCCTTATGTAGGTGTGTTGCTCTGTAAGATTATCAGTATATTGTAGGTTATCATTTTTTGTATGCTGACCATTGTCCCTAGGAAAATGATGTTGTAATATATATATATTAAATTTCCATAGAGATGTAATGGTTGTTAATTTTTGGCTGCAATAATAGACTCATAATCCAAATTATTTTATGTAAAGGATGAGAATGTTATGTAGCCACATTGCATCATGGACTTTATGGTAACTTACTCAAATCTCTTTTGAACTTATTAAAAAATTTCTTGATCAAAGTGTCTTATTATAAAAGTTTAGCATATATGAGACAATCTGTCATAATCTGAAAAAACATGTTGTGAAAAGTAACTTTGACACGGGTAAGAATGAAATGGATGAGGCTAGAGAGTTGTAAAAGTCTCTAGACGATATGTGATTGACAGCATCATAACCTGAGTATCTGATGAAAAAATTCTTCTAGACCATCCTGACAACGAGAGCAAGATCCATTTAGTTGCATGGTTTACAGAGGAAGTCTGATGTGCTTTACAACAAATTTTTTTAGCGCTTTTTCAGTGGCAGAGGGTTTAATAACAGTTCTGTGAGTCCTGGTAATTCTTCGTAGAGGGTATAAAAGTTAGCTACTACAGGCTTACTGCTTCTTGAGGAAGACATGTTCAAATGCTATATAGGAAATTGGAAGGTAGTATTGTGTCATTTTTCCCAGAGTATAAGAGAAAAATGGTTGATAATATCTCTGGGCTATGTTCTAGAGCTCTTTATGAAAACTGGTTATGAGAGATTGACATGAAGAAACAAAATATTTATCTTAGTTTTAATTTTTTGTTTTTGTTCTAGGATGCTAACATATTTCAGACACCCGTTGCTGTGCTTCATATATGCACTTTAATTTGTAGTTGCATTCTTTATATCTATAATTTTATTATGGGTGCACAATTTACAAAGTTTATTAAAATATTTGGAGTTGTAATAACTTCCTCAAATGCTACCAAACCCCACCAAATGAAAGTGAATTAATCTTATAAGTCTCTTTTTAAAAATTCCTTATCTTTCAAAATTAAAACAACCTCATGAACTTTTCAGTAAATTCCACTCCACTCATATAGCCTATCGGTATTTTTCATGGATTTTTATCCTCTTAACTAAGCAAATATATTTAATTTCTATTTTTCATATAACTTATAAGAATTTTAACCAGCCTGCCTTCTCAGAATGTCTTCCTGCTCTAAGATACTGTGGTGACAAGGATCTTTGAATGGTTCATGTGTTTGTGTGGGTGCTTCTGTGCGAAGTTTCAATGGCACACAGCCACTATTTTTATAGTTAAAATGAAGGCCATAAAAAATTTTACCAAGCATGATAAACTACATTAAACCACAGGATTTAGTGTTTTGTGGTCCATAACCTGAAATCAGACACGTCAACACACCACCAGAGATCTAATAGCTAAATAAAGGAGAGAAGGATAGGAGTAATTTCATTCTAGGTAATAGAGTTGAGCTGAAGGAATACCTCACCTCATTTCTTCGTCAATTCTGCCACCCCATACCTGCTAATTAGCTGGCATCAGACCTTTCTAATTGCTCAGTTGCAGCATTATTTGGGAAGAAAAGCTCTTAAGCCCAGTCCGGGTGCAGCATACTGTTCCCTTGCACAAAGGATCAAAAGTAAAGGGAAACACAAAACTGAAGCACCAGCCTTGTTTTTTCATTAATGAAAGGACCGAAATCACTTCTAGAAAGGATATAGCTTAAAATTTTATATTGAACTAACTATATGTTTGGCTTTTTTTCACCCCATTGTAATAATCTGTCTCTGTTGATTTTTTCTCATATTTTCACTTTTGCAGAGTAGAAATACATATTGAGATATATATATTGAGATATTGAAATACATGTTTGCAGAGCAGAAATATATTCAGCAGTTTGCATTCTTCTTTCATTTCAGAACTATTTTTGAATAAGTAGGATTCTATTTAAAAATGTAAACAGGCCCTTGTGTTACAAATGGTCTGAAGCTTAAAATTTTATGTGCTAAAGGAAAGTCGGAATTTCGTTCCTGAGGGGGATCACTTGATACTAATGCTCGACACCTTTCAACTGATAAATCTCTCATTAAATTAGACACCTCCACAGTTGTGAGAATTGCTTTTTATGAGTCTCCACTGTGTTTTTAAGTATAACTGCACAGAGCAACTAGCTGTTAAAAATGATTCTGTAAAACATGACTAAACTCTGTAACCAGGGTAATGATTTCAGACATTACAGGGGAAAAACTAAGTGCTTTATCTGAAGGAGATTTTGTTTAGTAACTACTTGGTACATAATACCTTGTAAGACATTTGATAAATATTTTATTGAGTGTTCAGTTCCTAGAGTAAATGAAGTACAATTAAAGACATCAACATAAATGAATACATTTTTCTTAGTAGCCTGTAATATTGAATATTTTGTTCATACTAAGGTCATAAAACTCAAATATAAGGTGAAAGAAAGTAAAACAATACTACTATGTGTTAGTGGTAGTGTTGGTAGAGCAGTAAATGTGTTCTGTCTGTCACCTTTCTAAGACAGCCAAATATCCAGTTACAAAATCATATCAAATTTTGGAAGTAAATTTTACATGTAGGCCAAAAGCATACCCAAAATTTCATGGATGGAAAAAAAAGACAATGAATGACTAACTCTCTATTTGATGTAAAGTCAATAAGAACTTGTATTTAATTAAGGGAAATTAACATTAAATTAACACTATATTGCTGATTACAAAAGAATAAATATTCAACATTACAAAATCTTTATTACAGACAGGTATGGTCTATATCATTCAGACAGATCTCTAAAATATATATCAAGTCTGATGATAAACATTCAGCATTTCATGTCACCTGAGGATCCTTTAAAGGATTGTCTGCCATCCACAACATCCCTTAACATTTTAAACAGCCTGTTGCAATTCTCCACAGGGACAGTATTTCAATCACCAAAGATACCCTACCTTGTCACAGAACAACTATATCTCATTTAAACTAGTCCATTAAAATACCACAGCAGCACCAAAAAAATACGGAAAATCTGTGGAGAGTGAGGTTCAGTGATATCATAATGAAGTTGGAAGTTTAAACAATCTTGGAAATTTGAGCAATCATGGCTAGTGATGTCCTCCTGACTAATGAAAGTGTGTATATTCTAGACCAGATAAGTGAAGGTAAATATTTTCTTCTGTATCTGAAGTCTCTGTTACAATCTCTTATTGGCTGACTGACTACTGATGCTGCAACATCGTTATATTCCTTACAATTCTACTTACAGTTAAGAAGAATTTTCTAAATAATTTAATATTTATGACTTCAATTTATATATGCAAATAAAATTACATGCTTGTATATCAAAATATGTAGACTGTCATTACTAAAATGCACACACTCAAAGACCATTTCTCAAGGCACTCAGTATGCCCCAAAAGTTTAAGATATTATTTAATTTGTATTGGAAATTATGGTGTCAATCCTTTGAGGGATTTGAAGATTGCACAGTACTGTCAGCTTGCAATGATTAATATGGGAATTTGGAATTTTATCAAGGTTGTCCTGGATCCTAAGGTGTCCAAAGTGAATGAGAAAAGAAAAAGAGCAATTAACCTTGCAGTATAGAGTTGTTGGGGTGGGGGGTGAAGGGAAAGCCCAAACAGTAGCAGTCTCATAAGACACAGAATTACATCACTACATTCTTTTTAATTACATGACCACTGAGTAACACTTTGGCTGTAGACATAAACTTCATGGTGTTGGTCTTTCCTTAACATTTTTTTCCCCCCTACACATGTTTTTATTAATCCTATTGTTTATCTCTTGTTTTTTACTTTCTATCTATAAAACAACCAACTTAGCTATAAAAAAATGGTTCATCTTCTGTAATAGTATCATTAACTTAAGGCTAGGAAGCAATATAAAATCAATGGTTTCAAAAATTCTGTGCCAGAAAATTTAATTCTTTGAATGACATGTAAGACTACATGATATATTGGTATTTTTCCACTAGCAAGGATGCATGGGAGAGTAGAATTCAAGGCCAAAATTGTCTGCTATATCTTTTTTAATATCTCTTAATTTCACAAGGAGTTAACAATGTTTTCTGTTGGAGAAAGTAGCATCAATCTTCAGAATACTTTTTTCTCCCCTGAGCATAGTTAATGCTATGTAAAGCAAAAGAGAAACTTGGAAATGTTCACATGAGATCCATCATTAATTTTGTAATGTTTTAAGTAGGTGTCTTCACAATAGGTAACTTTTTTTGCTAATAATGATGTTTGATACAATGAAGGAAATCTAAGGATATCTTCAGCTGAAAAGGGAAAACAAAAAATATTTTATTACTATGAGTGAAGGGTTTTTTATTATTTGTTTTAATTACACCACTTTCCCTCTTGTTCTAACCAATTTCTAGCTCCTTCAGTCAAATTACAGAAACTTTCTCTCTAAATAAAATCTTGTCTCAGGTAATTTCAAGTAAAATACTTCTTTCACAGCATCATCTGTAAATGATTTGTGTTAGAGGCAAAACAAATTGTCTAGACCATTGGTGCAGAGTAATGCAATATTTCTCAGTGTTATGAATATAAGGATCTGTTTAGAAATCCTTAAACACTACTTCAGGTTGAGTAAAATACTCAAAATAAATAGACAAAAAATACATTTCTGTCTTTCAAAAGACAAATTTACATATGTTCTGACTCAAAAATATTTGAAGATTAAATCTATTTCAAACATTTATTAGGACCATTCCTGAGCCTAATCTACTCTTGAAAAGTCAAAGAAAAAACTATTACAATTTGGCTGAAATATTAAGTAAGCTTGCAAACTCCTTTTTTGCTTCTTATTCAATCTGTTCTTCCTTTAGTGCATACAGATTATTTTCTTTTTCCTCCTGTAAAATAGGATTACAATATTGAAATCAAAGGACTGAGGTATGTCAGACAATCAGCTTTCTCACCTTTATACATTACACAAGAGGAATTTTTAAGCCAGCAGACAAGGCACAACTCATATAGAGAAATGTGGGCTGTGGTTGGATAGACCTGAAATGTTTCTATGGAATAAGAAAGGGTTGGCAGTGAGAGTTTTCCCTTGTTTTTCTAGTAGGTGCACAAAGATTGCCACAATCTGTTTACCCTGCTATAATGTACACTTGGAGGTCGAATTAGGGATACATTCACAATCTTACTGAGTATGATTCCTCATTTTGCATACTTAATTGCACAAATTAAATCTTTTGACTGTTGGTTTGGATGGACTACATATCTGATAACATAAAAACAGATAAATCCCCCAAAAATTCACTAGAAAACCAAATTTCAGTCACTTCTGGTGTTCAATGGTCATTCTATTTGTCTAAAATTTTAAAATCAGTACCACATTTCCTTTTTTTTTTTTTTTTGCATTCACTAGCAAATGTTTCTGTTGAAAACATTTTGAAACATTTCCCAGTTTCATGTCATGCTTGTCTTGGTCTCTTCCAAAAATTATAATGTCATCATAAATATTCAAAGACTATACACCATTGCATGACTTGTTAATTAAACCTTGATATTTCTCAGGTGCAGATGAAATTTCAAACATCAATCTTCTGTAACACTGTGGTTTTGCATGTGTTGCAAATAGCATGCTCATTTTATATTTAGACTCAAGCCCAATAGAAGAGTTCACAAAGAATGTGAAAACTCTGCAAAGGCCTCACTCGGATGCTGCAGTGAAAAAAATGAAGACCCTGTAATAAAGAAACCTGATACATGGATGTAGAAAATACGGAGATTACTGCCATGATACCTCAAGTCTCAGTAAACTGTGGAAGTCTGTACACAATCTACCAATTTCTTTCCATGTTTTTGTTAGTAAATTTTAGTCTGGAATTATTAGAACACTATCTTTGTGTAGTCGAGAGTGCAGCCAAGTCCCTTTTAGCAATGTTCTCTGTGTTCTGGTTTTAAACTCCTCAGGGAGAAGAAATTCCTCTCATCAAAGCATCTTTTATACAACTACAAGCAAATATGAGCAAATAGGATTCAGCATTTATCAACTTCCTGCAAATAACTCTGAGAACAGAAGGCTCTATTCCAGTATAGGTCCTTGATATCTGTCACAGTGTCTTGGTCCTCCTTGAACCCATGTGGAACCCACTAAAATATCTCAAGCTAAGAAATTCACTAGTAAACATATCCAAGACTGGAAGTACACAAGTTATAGCACCTTTACAAAGTGCTATCTTAGAATGATCAACTTATTTTCTTGTCCAGACAAGGCCTGCAACCTCTGTAACCTTTTGTATGAGGGGAGAATTTAACACAGACTCCATAGGTATCCTTCTGAATAATGGCTTTTATGCCCTCGCAGGGGAAAGAGAAGAGTACTTCTCAGTTCGGAAATCTGATCAGTTTATTTTCTAAACAGTAGACAAATTAATTTTTTCTCACCATTAAATTCACTTGTTAAAATATGTGTATATCCATGCACAGGTACACTGTAGCCATTATTTTATGTAAAGATATATAGGTACAGTAATAATTCACTACTTTGCTTTGCCTAATTTGACTTTCTCCACTTTTTAATTTTAAGTAACTACAGGACAACAGAGTGTCTAATCTTTAGCCATACATACAGTGCTAGATAAGGACTGATGATAAATCAAAAATATATGGAGGTTTGACAATATGGAAGAATTTTAAGGAGCATACAAAGTATCTCTATAAGAAAATGAGTATCCCAAACATATCTATAACTAAATTTTATGAGATTATCACTTTATTGTGTGGGATCTGTTAGAAAACTACTTCCAAAAGGATTTTACTCTTTTATGGATAGACATCTGCAGCTACTACTGTTGTAATACAACAGAGTTTAATTTTCTTTAATACTGTTCATCCAAACTGCCTCTCAAAGCACTTTATAAGGGTGCAATAGCAGAAGGAGTGAGAAATTAAAATGTAGTTTTAAAATGAAGTGACTACGAAATGGTTCTGTGGGGTTTTGTGTTTATTGCGTCTCACTGATCCCATAACAAATTTGCTTAGCTTAGCTTAGTTTATGGATAACATATTGATTTATTTATTAACTACTGTGCTTCAGACTCCATCTAACCCTGCAAATCAAATCAAACTGAGTTATTTCCTCATATGTATTCTCAAAACTAATGAAACACTATACAGAGAGGAAAAGAATCACATCCAAAATGTAGCCCCACTGCTCAACAGCTGGTCTTTAACAGAGATGGGAAGCAGTGTCTGCATTGTTTTTTTGTCTTGTCTTTTTTTATTCCATGCATATTTCCATCTTGATTTAGCCTCTGAAATATTCAAAGAGAAGAATTTTCACTTGCTGCTGGTTCTTCTAATTAGCCAGAAATGTATTTTCTGAAAACAATAGTTGTTGCATATCTTCCTTATTAACATTACTAAGATTTCTTAAACAGGAATTACAAGTCCCTTGAATTTCAGGTTAGAAGAAACTGTTTTCACTAAGAAATAGCAAATTTATTATTTTACCAAATCTTTAAGTCTAGCAGGTGCCTTGTAAATAATATAAAAATATGACCTTTTTTGAAACTTGTGCAAAATAATTGATAAGGTTGGCAATGAAGGACAGAAATGATATAAGGCACAGCTAGAAAGGACCCTACTCTAAAAGGAAAAATCATGATCATCCTGCAGGCAGACAGCATGACAGGTGTGATTGCTCTACTGCTATCTGAGACACCTGAAGACACATATACAACTCAGATGCAGATTTTGTCATGACATGGACAACTTGGAAGAACCATAGGTATGATAGTGAAAGAAATGTGAAGAAGGTCCCAAAGCTGCTGTCAACAGCAGACTCAGACAAGACAGCAACTTGTCTGATCAGTGACAGAACTAGGGGATGCATGACTGTGTTGAAAGCAAGACCAGAATGTCTGCGTTAGATCAACTCTACAAAGTCCACTACATTCCCAATGCGGTATGCTTTGTAACTAACATGGAATATGAAACACTCAGTTGATAATTTTATGCCCTTCACAGATTAGAAATACAGTCTTAGGGAACTGGAATTTCCCTCCAAGGGTATTAAACAATAAGTTGAGGCTGGATCCTTTTTTGTCTCTAACAGAGAAAAAAAAAAGTCAGTCAAGCTGAAAGGAAATACCTTGAAATTAAGTTTTCAGGTTTGTTGTTTGTTTTGGTTTTGGGTTTTTTAAATTTCTTTTTATATTGACAGTACTGTATATATAAAAAATAATTACAGTACTTATTTTGATTTCATTAGTTACAATTATATTTTTATTTACTTCTATAACAATAAACAATTTTAAAAGCATTGCTGTGTCTTAAAAATTTCCATTCTCTCATTAGTCAGCAGAAATACTACAGAATTCACTCTCATTCAACAAGTCTGTATTAAAGATTCCAGACTCTTCACAGCTTCTCAGTCCTCATCTAGAACGTTTATCACAGACCATACATCTTATCAAGAAGATGGTGCTGAGGAAACTGTCAGAAGAACTTAATTCTTCCCTCTGCAAGAAAGTGTAAGCGGAGAAGGAATTTCATTAAAGTCCAAATGCTTTCTTTGTTATGAAACCTCTTGGAATAGAATCAGGCCTGAAATGAAGGAAGTGTGCAAGATTCACCTGAATTAATGCTGGCAAGAAAACACATGGCTGTCTGCAGGACAATTTGCTATTCACAACCTGCTCTGCCAAAAAGCAAATTTGTTATGAAACAGGTACCATGTGCAAAATTTTTTAGGAAGGAGTAGTACTGGAGTAAATAACATTTTGTGGCAACTCACATTATCAGCATCTGACACTGTAATGCAAGGCTAGAGTATAATTTAGTTTCCTGCATTAGGTGTCACTCTTATAAAAATTCCTTTCAGTGCTCCATATGAGAATGTAAGAATTGCCATAGAAGAACAGATCAACACACTACCAAACAAATCCAATGAAGAGGAAAATTACGTATGAATACATCTGTGAAATTTGACTCAAGAGGCAGTTCTGATACCTGTTGGGTTTTTTTCTTCTTTCTCTCTCTCTTTTTTTCTTTCTTTTTCCTCAAAATATTTCTAGTCTCCTGTGTGCTTCAGTAGAACAGTGTCTTCTCACTGAATGAAACTAGGAAGAATCACCTAATACCAAATCAAATGGTTTCATTTTCTACACAGTAACAATTTGCTCTATTTGCTCTAATTACACTGTGGAATATTAAAGTGCTTCTTATGTTGCTACAGAGATTTTTGGGTTTTCAGACAGTTTTATTCTGTTTGTGGGTTTGATTTTTGCTTTTATTTTTTTATCATTTAATTTTTGAGCAATGCACAATTATCATAGAAGTATAAACATTGCTTTACTACTGTGCATCATTAACACACAAATAGTTCTAACTGAATATCACTGAATAAATCATATATTAATATAAAATATTTATAAAATATAAATATTAATAAATCTTTATCACTTATGGATTATGCTGTAGACAAATTTATTTTATGTGTCTGACAGCATCTGGGCATGATGAATAGCAGTGTCATCCTGACTTTCTGAAGTAGTCACACAGCTTTTTGTTTTGCCATTTACCTCATAGAGGAACTTGTGTTACTTTGATAGGAAGCCTAAGAGTCACACATAGCTTTCCTAAATAAGGTCCAATACGGAACATTTCAAAGAAATCAGCATTGTTTTTCTTTTTTTTTTATTTTCCCCTGTCTCTTGCTTTTTTTAACTAGCCTCTTTTGGAAGTAGAATGTATCATCATGGTTCATCATTATGTTCAATTTTATAAATAAATAAACAAAACAAATAATTGAGAAAGAATTTCAAAACATATTCATTTCACTGAAGACATTCATACAGTATATGGAAGAACTCAAAAAAGCAAGTTGATATGGCATTTAGCTGAAAAGGTGTAACCTTGGCTTTCAGCTGTGTTCTCAGTATTATTTTTATTTTCTTTCCCCACAATAAACAACTTTGAGAAGCGAAGCTAGAACACAAGATCTTCCTGGATTTGGTCACATGGATCCTTCTTTTATCTTCCTCTAAGTTAAAGAATCTTCCAAACTATATTGTATTGTTGCTCAGCTTTGGAAAACTTCAGACATGGAAGATATTACAATTTTCTTGACATATGATATATTTAGGGAAGATCTGATTTCACTACTTCTGGTTGAGGAGGGATATAAATAATGAGTTTTCTAAGAAGCAGACTATCTGTATGAAGTAGGCAGTGTGACCCCTGATGAACTATTTAAATGCAATGGTCTTGGCCTTTGTTTTAGAGGGTAAGGCACAGGGGAAAATTGTGTTACCAGATGGCCTTGAATTCCAAATTCAGTACAACTTCAATGATCACGATTCCGTAGCTAAGTAGTCTCAAAATGAATGCACAAGCCCTTTGCAATTTATGGACACAGCTCTATCAGAAACCAAGCTAGGGCTAAAAAATAATTGTCTTGAGATAACTGAGAAGAAAAAATTCTATGTGTAGAAATATTGTGTATTATCTGTTGTTTGGAGTCACCCGTGTCAGAAATAGCATTGAAATGGATGATTTTTGAGTAATATCAGGGAGTATTAATTCCTATGTTCTTCCTGCTAATCACATGCTGGAGTATATAGATACTGACGACTGAGAGTAGGCACAGGGAGTAGCCATACTAGACCTTATGAAAAACCACCTGGAACAGAAGAAAACCTTTGAAGCATTTCCTGAGCACTAGATCAGATTCCCATAGTCAGGCTTCTGTAATGGATCAGTTATCTGGGGAAATAAATGAGGTTTCTTACTATGGTTGTTAGCTGTTTTTTTTTTTAACTTAAATGGAAATGCAACCTAAATTGGGACTGGATGATCATTTTTCGTTTTGTGAGTTACACTTCTGCGCAAATTATTATGGATACTCATGATCAGAATGAGTATCATGATAAACTGGGTTTAGCATTTTGCAGTATTGTGCCTATGACTTGAGTCTGGTACATTCGAAAGCCAAATACAACAGATTGAGAGTTCAAAAGAAAAATTATATCTTTATGTAGATCTTTTACAATAATATTAATTGGAGATGAGACTGCTACGTGTTGCTCTTTTTGGCAGTGTTTTTGCCACTGAGGCACCGCAACAATATAGAACATGATCAGCTTTGTTCTTATACATCTAATGACTAGAAAAAACTCTACACTGAAACCAAAATCAAATCCAAATATCATGAGAGAACTAAAATATATTTCCATTAACCTGGTATGTACTCATTCATATTTCTCTCCTAGATCATTCTTTAAAAACATTTTCCACGTTCATAGTTCTGTTTCACAGGAGTAGATGTTATTAAATGATTACAAAAGAAGAGAGCTGATCATTACAGGAATGCACTGCAGTTTGTAATTGTAAAGTCTGTCCCAGAGGAATGTATACTTCATTTGACATTCAGTCCTTCCATCTCATTAGATAATCATGTACAGTCTAATAAAAAATACCTGCTAGCATTCTAAGCAACTTTAAAAGTATGGTATACAAACCAACATTTTCTATCCTGGAACCATAACACAACTGTATATTCCTGCTCTCCTACTCTTATCTGTAATGTAACCAGGTCTCTTTCTGAGGTCTTGTGTTTGGCAGTTTCATTTCTATCCTTGCTGGAAAAAAGGTACAAGTGAAAATGCTGTCCTAAGATATCAGATTGAGGCACTATGGTGTCTATAGATGAAGACTGAGACATGGAAGGACTTATGATGTCCTTCAGTCTCCTGGTCTAGAAATTGCTACCTACCTCTCAATTTATAACGTGAGAGATGGGACAACTATTATCATCTGACCAACTAAACCTCCCAACAACAGACTTTTAGTAATGTTTGTATATTTAATAGCCCACATAGGTTTATTACATTTATGATTTACAAATGTTATGTTTATTCTGAAGAGGACATGAAGAAAGTGCCATTGCATCAGTGTTACCAGTGTAAGGAGACCATGGATGAAAGCTGCATTGAGCTCCTGGAACAGGTCCAGAGGAGAGCTTCTAAGTTAATCAAGGGTCTCTTGACTCTCTATCTCTCTTAAGAGGAAAGGCTGAGAGAGTTGGGCCTGTTCAGTCTCAAAAAGAGGAGACTGAGAAAGGACCTAATTAATGTGTATAAATATCTTAAAAATGGGTGCCAAGGGGATGGAGCCAGGCTCTTCTCTTCAGGTACCAAGCAGTAAGACAAGAGGCAATGGGCAGAAACTGATGCACAGGAAGTTCCACCTGAATATGAGGAAGAACTTCTTTACTGTGAGGATGAGCACACTCTGGAACAGATTACCCAGAGAGGCTGTGGGGTGTCCTTCACTGGAGATATTAAAGAACTGTCGGGATACAATCCTGTGCTATGTGCTCTGGGATGACACTGCTTGAGCAGGAAGGCTGGAAGAGATAACCCGCTGTGGTTCCTTCCAACCTGACCGATTCTGCCAATTATGTGACTCTGTGAAAGTTTTCCCTTTCAGGTCGGAAAAAAATCACAGAATGTTACAAATAATGTAGTATGGACACATAGACACTAAAATCTTTTCATCCAGCAAGGAAGTTAAGTCATAGACTGGGAGTAGACTAGAAAAAATATTAAGGGTAATAGTAAAAACTTTGTTTTCTGTTGTAAAACTGAGGCTCTGGAGGATAGTTTCAGCTTTCACAAATTCTTTCTAAAAGGAGAAGATGCAAAAAACGAGCTCGAGAGTCAGAGACACATCCTCATAGAGGTACAGGCAATGCTCTCGCTTTATTCCAAAAACACACACATTATCAAGGGTCCCACAGGGTTCACACGCTCCGCTTTAACTCTCTATTGGTTACATTCACTTTCACACACTATATCTATAACTCTATTGGCTCTACTAGCCAAGGCACATTTTCAGGCCCCCCCATCTTCCGGCCTCTCACACCCTGGATAACAACCTCCTTCCTTGTTTTCCTCTATGCAACTTTCTGATATCTGCTGCTCAAGGACACACATCTGCTGCTGGAGAACACAGGTCCCTGCCGTCCGGCACGCAGGCCGGATTGTGCAAGCAGGCCTGATGCAGAATATGTCCTGCATCATCTAAGATTTTCCTCAACAATTCCCCCTTTTTCTTTTGCACAATCCAGGCCTGACTGATGGTCTTTTGCTTGGTTCATCTCTTTGTTCCATGTGGTTCTTGAGAACTTTTATTTTGCAAATGAAACTTCATTTAACTCAGGGTTATGTGCCTCCCACTCTTTATCCAAAGGTGCTTATGCATATGTAAGGTAATATGGTTTACGCATTTGTGAGCAAAACCAGAATATATTAATAATCATATATTCATACATTCATATGCATACATTCACACAACTTTCATGCGTGATGGCCATCACTTCATGCTCTCACACAAACATACTTTTGAGTTGTATTTTGCTGTGTTTTCTGGTTGTGAACTGAGAAATTATCATTCTTGTGTTTTGCCCTCATCTGAGTAAGATCTAATTATGCATTTCTTGTTTTTATGAAAGTATAACTTGGAAAACATAAACATATTTCTGCTTCACGTTCAATTCAAAACCCAAATACATACAAACATTCTTATAGTTTAAAGATAAATATATACTCTTATTTTTAAAGCAAAACACACACTTCTCTATGCAAATGGGCTTTTGGACTTCAAAGAGAACTTGTCAATAGTCACTACAAAAACTTCAAAAGCTCCTCTTCTCCACCATGTTTAAAACAATTCTGGCTATTTAGGCAAGCAACCTCAAGTAACAGTCAGCAAGACCATTTCATGAACTTATCTTTCCTCACTCTCCCCCCCCTTTTTTTTTTTTTTTTTTTTTTTTTTTTTTTTGTACTGAAATTAAACTGTTAGGTTAGTTGTTGCATAAATAAAAAGCTTAGCTTTGTTGACTTTGAACTTAGTGTCCTGTGCAAGGACAGGTCTTTATATGATTTGCCTGTGGCATGCTGTATCTCAGGGGTCTGTCTTATCATCATCTTCTTTTTCACTGTTTCTGTCAAAAGTTTTTGGAGAGTTGTCAACTAATAGCAAAATACCAATTAATCTCAAGTTATACAAGATGGTTGTGTCAGGGATGAAGTTCCCGTCTATCAGCGTTTGCATCATCCAATTAAGCACAAATACATTCCCACCGCATGGTCTGTGGTTGGACCATGCCATTGTTGAACAAGTTAAGCAGCATATTGATGAAAAACAAGGAAAACAACATAGAATATCTACAATAAAGGACTAATAGTAAAAGGGTAGACAATAATATCTTTGCAACCATATCCATCTTTAGTGAAGAGATCAGAATAGGCTCTAGCTGTTCCTGCTTCATTGGGTCAGCCAGGGTCACTTGCATGCTATGCCGTGGTTGCAGGTAATCATAATCTCTTTGCAGTCAGCATACAGGGGGTCAGCATCCTACTGTTGAATGTAGATGTAATCTCCAAATTGGAATAGATGAACAGGAGTGTTTAATCTCACGGGTTCGGATTACAGAATGAATCTGTGGAATTTCTGCAAAATAGAGCCTAGACTATTAAACAATTTTCACAAAAGAATTTCAAATTTTCCCCAATCAGAAGATTGCAAAGTTGCAGCCTCTGTAAAGCAGGAGGGTTCTACACCCCCCCTTTTTTTTTTTTTTTTTTTTTTTTTTTTTTTTTTTTTTTTTTTTTTTTTTTTTTTTTTTTTTTTGAGTTCGGCCAGAGGAGGTCTCCTACTCAGTTGCTCGGCAACAAACTATCTCTATTGTGTGAGCCACTAACACCTTATCTCTTTCTCTGCTAAGGCAAAGGCAAAGTTTTGCAAGAGGGCTTTTTATCCTTTTTGTCAAAACCCTGCTTTTTTTGTTTGTTTGTTTTCTGTTTGTTTGTTTTCTGAATACGATGTTTTTTCAGAAAGGTTTTATAGGGGTAAAATACAGCTAAGAATAAGGCATTTCACTAAGATTTTCGTACAAATACTCATTTCCCGGAAAAATTCCCTAAAACTGTCTGCAGACTAGCTTGCAGGTAAACGCAAGTCTTTGGGTTTAAGTTACCTACGAGTGAGTAGAAGGACTAAAGAGAGAGATTTCGCTTTTAACAACACCGTGAGCGCACAACGACACACCGGACAGACAACAGAGTCAACACGAGAGTTAACAGAAACACGGGAAAGCAGCCTTCTAGCCTGCTCCCCTTCTTAACAAGAAGTGATACTTTTCCGGGGTTGCTCCATCCCTGTTTCCCTCTGGGGCCGCTCCTGGTTTGTTGTTGGGTTTTTTTTTTTGTTGTTGTTTTTGTTTTTTTGTTTTTTTTTTTTCTTTTTTTTCTTGCACCGCTGCGGCCGGGCTGCTCTCCTGCCGGCTCTCGGGTACTCCCGCTTTACCCCCGCGGTGCTGCCTCGCCCTACTCTGCTACGCCGTGAGAGTCTTCCGGTCATAGCGTCTCTCTGGTGTTCGTCTGCACCACGATTCTGCACGGGGTGGCGGCGGCCACGGTTCGAATTCACACGGTTCGGTCGGGGCAGTGTGTGCCAGGCCGCGACGCACTCCCCCCTTCAGCAGGATGACTACACGGCCGAGAAGTTTCGTAGTAGCAGCGAGGGTTTTCAAGTCCCAAAGTCTATCTCCCAAACCCCGCCATTCCTCAAAGGCGAAAAGGAGAGGGGGCACTTTAAAGAAACCGTTTTCACAGGTCCAAGCAATAAGCTTGTCAAACACCTTCTCAGCTACTGTTTCACCTTGCTTAGCAAGGATAGCTAACAGCAGCTTTTTAGCTGCAGCAAACTCCGATTCCATGCTTGCAGCAAATGACAGGGGGAAGGTAGCGACCCTTCCTACCTCGGTTCGCGCCGACTGGCCCACGACCGAAACGCCTCTGTCCAGCTTCTATCAGCCTCTCACGTCTCCCACCGCGTCTCACCGCAAGGAGATCAACCGGCTCAGCCTCTCGCGTCTCCGACCGCGTCTCACCGCAAGGAGATCAACCGGCTAACCGCATTCTTCTACCGTTTCGCGCTTTTTATCACCTGTTCGGGCGCCAGATAAAAGGAGAAGATGCAAAAAACGAGCTCGAGAGTCAGAGACACATCCTCATAGAGGTACAGGCAATGCTCTCGCTTTATTCCAAAAACACACACATTATCAAGGGTCCCACAGGGTTCACACGCTCCGCTTTAACTCTCTATTGGTTACATTCACTTTCACACACTATATCTATAACTCTATTGGCTCTACTAGCCAAGGCACATTTTCAGGCCCCCCCATCTTCCGGCCTCTCACACCCTGGATAACAACCTCCTTCCTTGTTTTCCTCTATGCAACTTTCTGATATCTGCTGCTCAAGGACACACATCTGCTGCTGGAGAACACAGGTCCCTGCCGTCCGGCACGCAGGCCGGATTGTGCAAGCAGGCCTGATGCAGAATATGTCCTGCATCATCTAAGATTTTCCTCAACATCTTTCAGTTTTCCCTTTAGAAGCAGGATAATGGGGATGCTAAGGCTTTTGTTTCTCTAGTTATCAGTCTATTTGACTTTCCTAAAGAAAGATAGCATTATTTTTTAATGCATCTGAAATATTTAAAGTTCTGTGATGTGTCCTAGAAGAACAACCTAAACAGCTAAGCATATAAAATGCTTCAGTTTTCTTTTATTCAACCAATTGAGTAAGACATTACTGAATACAGGCCTGAATTGAGTAAGGAATTAAACAGACTGACTAACATGGCAATCATGGTCCTGTTGTCATGGCTGATGTATGGTCCATACTAAGTCCTCCTCAGATCTACAGCTGATTCTGCACCTCTTCAAAATCAGTAGTTTGAAACTGGAAATATACATCTATATAACAGATCCTTAGAATGCAATTCTTTACAAAACAATGAAAAGAAAAAGATGTCACTTCAAAAAAAGAGTCCAATTTGGGATTAGGAAATGCCCTGTCTGGGAGATCCTGAGCCAGTAAATATTTCTGTATATTGGAACGACTAGAATCCTTTCAAGACAAATAGGATATAGTTGGAAGCCTGTTTCAATGACCCTGAGAGATGTGCCAGCTTTGCTCCTGATCAAACAGAAATTTCATTGTACAAAAACTAAAATAAGATTCAGTCCTTTGTTGTGAAGATTTAAGAGATGGCAGAAAGTTAACATCTTCTCTTAGAGAGAGCATAATTTACATAAACTCGGAAACAAGCCTTGGGAAAGAAGAAATAGTGGTACTAGGACTAAAACCCAATGCGAACCCAAAACAAACAAAAGAAGCCCCCCCAAACAACAAACAAACAAACCAACCAAAGCAAAAAAAATCCAACCCTTCAAAGAAAGAAAGCAAGCTGTGAAAATGGAATACATAATGTTTTGAGATCTTCAGATTATAGTCCCATGTACCCATTGATGCCTCAGAGCTTTTTTTATTTTTTAATTTTTATAGATTTTAGAAGTAGATATGTAGTGAATGTAGATTTTAATGTAGCTGTATTATATCCCTTACCCTGTAGCATAATATCTACACATACCAAACCCCATCCCATATTAATCCCTCAAAATTCCATTAGCTGTTTAGTCTTCTTTTCAAGGTAAAATTGTAGAAAAACACTTAAGGCCTGGACCACAAGATATCACACAGACACATCGACCTTCAAGCCCAGAACTTTGGAGGAGCTCCAAGGACTGTATGTACTTTGAGGAAAATGAAGATGATGAAGAAGGGGTCCCAAACACCTCGAGACTCAATTTGTGAAGGGGTGTTCCAGGGGGCAGAACGGGGCAGAACCAGGGGTGGAAAGAATTGGGATTGGATGGACCTTATTGTAAAATTATAGAACCAGTGCCTGAATGCTCACGTGTGGGTATGTATTCCTCTGGGCCTAAGGACTCATTAAAGCTCCTGCTCTCTTATCTTGTCTCTTACACTAAATTGTCGTGGAGTCTTTTTTCTGTGTGGTCTTCTAAGCAACACCATGACTTCCTTCTCATAATATAAATTATGAGAAGATAGGTTCCTCAAACTCAGAAGGTTCTTGTTTTTCAATGGAAAAAGAAAAAACATTCAACAAGAACCAAGGATATGAGAAACAGTTCTGAAATATCAATGGTGATTGGCCTTAAAGCCATTAGGAAGTGACTCCTAAAACAAAAAGCCCAGTGACTCAGTATCAATTTTGGTTTTATGTAATTAATGATATCACTGCTCATGTAAATACTCTTTTGCAGTACCGTATCAAAACTCTGTAGGAGAGAGAGAAGAAATATGGAAATTGGTTAAAGAGCATTAAAAGAGTATAAGACTAATTTCAGCATTCCTACCTAATAAATACAATTTGTGACTGATGGGTTAACCCTAACTGGACATGAGATGCCCACCAAAGGTGCCCCATGACTTCCTCCTTCAACTGGAGAGGGGAGAGAAAATATAGTCAAAGGCTTCTGGGTTGAGAAAAGGAGAGGGAGAGGTCACTCACCATTTGCCATCACTGGCAAAACAAACTTGACTTGGGGAAATTAATTGAATTTATTACTAATCAAATCAGAGTGGCTTAATAAGAGATAAGAATGAAAACTTAAAACACCTTCCCCCATGCCTCCCTTCTTTCCAGGCTCAACTTCACTCCTGATTTCTTCTACCTCCTTCCCTGACAGTGCAGGATGACAGGAAATGGTGCTTGCAGCTCATCACATGTCTCTACTCTCCTTCCTCCTCAGGGGAAGGACTCCTCCAACCCTTCCTCTGCTCCAGGCATGGCGTTCCTCCCACGGGAGATGGTTCTCCATGATCTTCTCCAACCTGAGTCTTTCCCATGGGCTGCTGATTTTCAAGAACTCCCATTCCTTCTTCACTGACCTTGATCTCTGTAGAGGTGCTTATCTCCCATACTTTTCTCCCCAGCTGCAATTGTTCTTGCACAGTAACTTTTCCCCCTCCTTGACTATGTTTTCGCAGAGGCGCTGCCACCATCACTGATGGGCTTGAGCTTGTCCAGTGGCAGGTCCAACTTGGATCCAGCTGGTATTGGCCCTATCTGGCATGGGGGAAACATCTGGCATCTGCTTACAGGAACCACCCCTGGGTGCCCCCCACAACCAAAACCTTGTCACACAAACCAATGCAATGAGTCAACATGCAAGTGTCCTAACAATAGCTGGATTATGATCCAAGCAGCCACCTACTGGATTATTATTCTAGGACTGCATAAAAACATTTGTTAAAAAATTTCTTCTAATTTCCAGCCTTTTTTTATTCATGGACATTACGTACATACAGTATAATCCATAGGAAACAATTTAAAAATGTTATGACATAGTCAAGAAAAATGCTTATTTTCTTCAAGAATAGAAAAAAAATTGCTCTAAAGTGGACAAGGTGCACAAATCTGCAACTTCTCAGCATGATTTCTTAGCAAAATTAATACAATTCTGCCTTGTGCAGTCAACATACTGATACAGACAATGCATTGAGTAGTTAAAAGAGATTAATCTATTAGAACCTCAATAAGTAGCACAGATGTTAAAGCTGTTTAGTGCAAATAGCCTTCAAAATATAAGCTTTAAAATTTACATGGATTTAATATATGTTTGAGTATTTTTTTATTGACTGCAATTTAGTAAGCTACTCTTATTATGTTAATACTCTTACTACTGACACAAGTACATAAATCTATCATGTGATTAGATGTTCCAGTAAAAATTCTGTATTACACTCTGTAGAAAAGTATTGTCTTTTAATTTTATGTAAAGACACTGTAATTTGGATGAAATTAGAATATTTTCTTCTCTTTGCATTTAATTATTTGTTTCTTCACATTACTTCTCCATACTATTTTGTTATTTTATGTATAACTATGTATACAACTTTTCCAGACTAGTGTTTTCTTTTTTGTACTTGTTTGTCTGCTGAACTGATAATGTGTTATTGCTTTTGATAGCTCAGAAGAACTATATTTTATGAATTATTATTATATTTCAGTAATTAAATGGAGCCTTGATTATTATCTAAAGGACTTATTTGGCATAATGTACCCTAAACTCTGTAATTACATCTGGTTTGCTGCTTCATACATGCTAACTTTGAGTTTATGTACTGAAGTACACAAATTCCCGGTCAGGGAACCCCTCCGGGCAGATGGAGCTCGTCAGCCCTGTAAGACCATCCATCTAAGAGAAGGTCACTCTAAACAAACCTACGTCCTGAGGACCTCGCTGCCACCGTCCAAGCTTGCTCGGCCCCGGCAGATGAACCTCAGGATTAAAGGGTGGGCTCAGTTCAGCGCACACTGTGTCTCACCTGAAAAATCCACTGCTCAGGCTTGAAGGGTAATGACCTTTCCCAAATCTTCATTCATGAAGACTGACCATGATGATGACACAAATTGCTGAAACTGAGAGTTAGGGATTTACTTTTGCTGAGGAGTATCTATAATTTTCAAAATCTGGAAAGTGTGTTTGAAATATGATTTCTCAATAGAAGTGTAAAACATCTGGCTATATATTTCAGGGTCCATTTATAAAGAAAATAGCAATATCACTGGATAACTCTTGGTATTGGAACTGTTCTGGTCATCTTCACTTCTTGATGACTGGTGCAAAGCATACCCGGAAGCAAAAACATTTGCATTCTGAGATCTACAGCATATTCCTTGCACTGACCCCTGAGAGGATTCTCATGTACCACAATTGTCACCTTTTGATTGCTTTATCTATTTCCTGAAAGCACCTTAAAATCTTCTCTTCAAGTTTGGCAATGCCTTCTGAAATTCTCTCTTTTGTGGGTTAATTACGTTGCTCTGAGAAAGGTACCTCAGAGACTTATGTTCAAACTGTATCTTTCATATTAAAATAAGAGTTTTCAGTAGCCATATACAATGGCTATTCTTGTTTTTCATGCTGCATTTAGGAAATTATCCGTGGTCATCTAGGGTTGCGAAAAGCTTAACAAAGATTGTGAACCTGAGCTTCTATTTGTCTCCTTGAATTAAAATTTAACTCTTATTTTCTTGCCATTTACCTTGGTGATGTCCTTATTTTAGATATGTTTAAGTACCGTACTTTCTCAAATGCTAGTCATGCAGTTCTCCAGAATAATGTGACCTTAGTCTTTTTTAAATACTAACGACAAAAAATAATAAATGTGCATATTCATGTCTTGGTTATCTTTGCTGTTGCTGACTTAAATGAGAAAAAACGCAAGGAGACAGGAAAAGCAGAGAGGTAAGGAAAAAGGAGAGAGAAATGTACAATTTTTTATCACTAAAGAGCAACATGAATTTTTGACTGTGAATCAGCAATCAGGAAAAGCACAGATAAAGTGTGATTTATATATAGTATTTTCTGAGCTACTGTGTATTAAGTCTCAGGAAGATTTCAGCCAACAGTTTGTGTTGGAAGAGAGCTTGGCAAGGCACGGGGACAACCTAGGGGCAACAAGTAGCAATCTGGAAGGCAGTTTATCACCTACTGGTACATGCTTTGATAGAATGTTCATCCACTACTTCATGCTCAATAGGCATGGAAATAACTGCAGCCTGCAGCAATGACCACAGAGAAGGTCTGATATCCTCACTCAACCCCTGCCAATACACAACATTTTCGTGCACTTTCAGAGGGTGCTTGTTGTAGTTCTGAGGTTTTGCTAAAAATAAATCTAAACTTATATGTCTTTATAATTAGTTTGATGCAAGTCTTTGTGATAATAAAACGCTGTCAAAATATACATCCTATTAATGGAACACGGGAGAACATCAGGGTTTCACACAGAAATCAGAACTCATCCAAATAAAACTCAATGGGAAGCCAATTCTAATCACACAATTTAATTTTAGTCCTGAGATTAAAAACAGGGAGAAAACTAACAATTCATTAATTCCTGCAGGAACCCAACTTCAGAGTTAGGATCTGAAAGAAAATAAAAAGGGGGAAAAGTGGGAGAAAAAATATCTGAAGTTAAATATAAATTACATATTTTTAATACAAATATTGCTTTTAAAAATAAAGGTTACTTTCTACTTAATGTCAAAATTCATATTGTTCCAGATATTTTTACCCTTATAGACTAAAAAATCCGATACCTCTATAAAAAGAAATTTATTCAATACTTTTAAAACGTCCTGCTGCCTTAATGATCGAAATTGACACACATTTATGAAAGATATATACAGACACTCAAATATTAATGGAATAGAAAATGTAAACTATGCTCCTCACATTTTGAAAGGTTAAGAAAAAAATATATTCATCTTGCTCATTTTGGCTGGTCAGAACTCTTATTTTGGTTTTTACTTGTTTCCTCATGACTCTCCTTGTAGTGTGTGGTTCAAGTGAAATATCAATGGGTGTTTGACTTAGAGATTTTAGTATGTCTGGGAGGTTTATCCTACCAAAATGTAATGACAAATATTATTTGGCAGTTCTATAGATATATGTCTAAAACTTGGAGTGTGGATGGGTTTTTCTTGCTGTGTATGAACACAAACACAAAATCAAATATCATAGAGCTATCTCAGAGATGAATCCTGCATGGTTTATAAGGAACAAAATCCTCTTCTAGTGCTTGACAAAGATCAGAAAGTTATTGCTACATTCCATCCCAATTTTTATTTACACAAATATAAAATTCCAAGTACCTTTCATGTTGTTAAAGATCTCTCATCAAAACTTTTTTCCCTTTTTGTCATGTGAGAAAGGGAGATTTCCTTGACCCTTGTGGGGACCCTTCACTGAACAGTCCTGCTGGGTTGGAGGGATGTTAAACTGACTTATACAGGGACATATGTCAGCATAAGGGAGAGCCCCTCAGCAGATCTTCCCACTTTATGACCCCTCAGCTGATCTTCCATTTTATTCGAGTGTAACCTGCTGCAGGTCAGTGCCGGCACCCATGAAGGGCCCACACTAACAGTTTACAGAATAACACTCTTTATTAATAGAAAATTGAGATAGGTTAAGGTTTGAGGGTAGCTGGTGATAGTATCTGACTACAAAAACATGTTTGAAGCAATATGCGACAAGCTCTAATCCCCACTAAAAGTATTCAGCATGCGTAGAGTGTGGTTCTTACCCAGCAGGCGCCCCTATGGGGGAGAAGACAGGTTCAGTGCATCTGCTGATCCCAGCAGTTGCTATGGAATCTTCCCTAACTTTTCCCCATTTTCTACTTACTTTTATACTATATATTCAGGTGGAGCTTGAGTGACACTAGTCATTAATACCTTTGTTACTGATTGGTATAAAATTCTCTTGATTTGCTTTTAAGGATATAGACAATAAAGTGTAAAGCACATGCTAAGTGAAGGGTGATTGTGCCTTGGAGTCGGGTAACTTTGGGATGGAGCTGTGTGTTAGTATTGCAATTAGGTTAGGGTTGAGGTTAAGCTCACCTGAGGAAAGCAATTTCACCACAGTTTTTGGCTCAGCATCAGGACATCTTCTCCTATCTCCCTTGGTTGACAGGTGCTGTGCAGTTTATCAGCTGCGAAGTACCATCAAGTTTCCGTCCCTGCAAAGATTTCCACAGAGCCTGGCTCTGGTGTTTCCAGTCTGCTTGACCCTCCGTTCCATCCCCCTTAGCAGGTGCTTATTGTTGCAGATTGTGTGTATGGGGAATTCTCGTGGAATAGGTTTTGAGCATGTCAACCTCATTCCATTCAGGAAGTAGCAGCTGCACTTTACCCATAATTTCTGTACCATTATAACTTCTGTTAGGATGTGAATATAACTTTTCCATTTCCCCTAACTTTACCCTCGGCCATCTTTCCACACTGCTCAATCTACAGAACTAGACTGGGAAACCTAGGTCCAAAACAAGATTTAAACTTCCAAAGATAGATTTAAAATTATGCAGGTCAATTTAAGACTGAGATTTTGAAATAGTCCTTGCACAATTCAGAAGTATTAAAATTCAAAACACCTTCTTAATGAATTGCTGACTTTTAAACCGTCTACATAATAACAAGTTCCAGGTATTTATTTTCATGTGGCTGGGAACACATTTGTATTCAATGGGTCCCTGTTTCAATGTACCTAAATAACACACTTAACAGGAGGAGAATCAAAGAATCATAGAATCATAGAACCAGCCAGGTTGGAAGGGACCTCTGAGATCATCAAATCCAACCCTTGATCCACTACCACTGTGGTTACTAGACCATGGCACTAAGTGCCACATCCAGTCTCATCTGAAAAACCTCCAGGAACGGAGAATCCACCAATTCCCTGGGTAACCCATCCCAATGCCTGATTTCCCTGTCTGTAAAGAATTTCTTCCTAATATCCAACCTAAGCCTCCCCTGGCAGAGCTTAAGACCATGCCCTCTTGTCTTACTGATAGCTGCCTGGGAGAAGAGACCAACCCCCACCTGGCTACAACCTCCTTTCAGGTAGTTGTAGAGAGTGATGAGGTTTCCCCTGAGCCTCCCCTTCTCCAGGTTGAACAACCCCAGCTCCCTCAGCCTCTCCTCATAGCACTTGTGCTCGAGTCCCTTCACCAGCCTCGTTGCTCTTCTCTGGACCTGCTCCAGCACCTCAATATCCTTCCTGAACTGAGGGGCCCAGAACTGGACAAAGCACTCCAGGTGTGGCCTCACCAGTGCTGAGTACAGGGGAAGAATCACTTCCCTGGTCCTGCTGGCCACACTGCTCCTGATACAGTTCAGGATGCCATTGGCCTTCTTGGCCACCTGGGCACACTGCTGGCTCATCTTCAGCTTCCTGTTAATCCAAGCTCCCAGGTCCCATTCTGCCTTGCTGCTCTCCAGCCACTCTGTCCCCAGCCTGTAGCGCTTCATGGGATTGTTGTGACCAAAGTGCAGGACCAAGCACTTGGCCTTGTTGAACCTCAGCCCATTGGAATCAGCTCAGCTCTCCAGCCTGTCCAGGTCCCTCTGCAGAGCCCTCCTGCCTTCCAGCTGATCGACACTCCTCCCCAACTTAGTGTCATCTGCAAATTTGCTGACGGTGGACTCAATTCCCTCATCTAAATCATCGATAAAGATATTTAACAGAACTGGGCCCAACATTGATCCCTGGGGGACACCACTAGTGATGGGCCACCAACTGGATGCAGCACCATTCACCACCACTCTCTGGGCCCAGCCCTGTAGGAGCCCAAAACCCGCTCTCAGCAAAAGGAGGCTCGGTAAATTTGAATCACAAATCTTGGAAAACAAGGCTGACAAACATCTCGTGATCTGAAGAAATTTGGACCCTTGTCCTGAGACCTGTTGATGTGCAACCCGGAAATATAAAACTGGCTCCAAGAAGAATTAAGAAAGGACTTTTTGAGATGATTGTTAAAACCATGTCTAAACCCCTGTAATCCCTCTGTCCCCCACGTAATCCTACTTGAAGAAAAATTAACTATTTGGAAATTACAGTAAAAACTTGTGTAACTCCCCAATTAACATAGGTTGTCCCCTTCATTAACATGTCCAACCCCAGATGCCTTTAAAATTGAGTTCTCGTGTTCAATAAAGCATTCCAGTTTTCCCCATACTGGAATTGTGTCTAGGTCTTATTTTTCAGACCACCACTCAGCCCTCCAGCCAGTTCCTAACCCAGCACAGAGTGCCCTTGCCCAAGCCATGGGCTGCCAGCTTTTTCAGTAGTATGCTGTGGGAGACAGTGTCAAAGGCTTTGCTGAAGTCCAGGCAGACACATCCACAGACTTCCCCTCATCCACCAGGTGAGTCACCTGATCATAAAAGGAGATCAGGTTGGTCAGAGAGGACCTGTCCTTCCTAAATCCGTGCTGGCTGGGTCTGATCCCTTGGCCATCCTGTAGGTGCTGTGTGATTGTATGTTAGGTATCTGATTGGTAGAGAGTAGAATAAAAAAGGGTTTGATTTGATGTTTTCCAATGTAAGTGTATACTGACTCTACAAATTCACTTCTAGTCACCTCTAAACATTTTGGGAAATTGCTTAGTCCTCCTAAATTAGGATACACAGCTCTATCCATTGATCCAAGAGGGATCCAGAGGAAAATGCAAGATCTTTAACTCCATTCAGAGTCCAATTCTTTTGTCGTCGTTCTGAGTCTACTCATCTAAACAAGTCTTGCAAAAGAAGACAGCGATGTACAAAATAAGTAAATCAAGAGTATTCTGCAGAAAGACTACAACATACAAGAAAAACTTCTTATGGAAGAGTGGCCTGGGGATGTGGTCTTTTTTTCCATAACTGCTTCTGCTTTTCCATATCTAATACAAAATATATTTAGCTGTCAGGGATCAGGATCTCAAATGCCTCTTCCATTCCGTCTCAGTTAAGGAACTCCCTTTGTCAGTGATTCAAGTAGCAAATCGTCAAGGTGGCCATACAGTACAAGAGGGACAGTGATCAGCTGTTCTAGCCAGAACTCAATCCAGTAATTTCTGCTGCTAGTACTGCTGAGAGCAGAAAGACATAGGGACATTCTTGTCTCCTCTTTCTACAATTCCTTCTCTGCCAGTTCCTCAACTGTGCTGTGGGCTATGAAAGCCCTGTTTCAAATGGCACATAAATCCCTGCAATATGAGCTTTTTGACCATGACCTTGAAAGTTCTTGCATAAGCTGTTCTCCAGTAGGAAGATAAGATTTCCTAAATAATCTATGCTGCCTTTTCCTGCTGGCAGCTGTGCCATTTTGGAATTACTCTTTGAGCAAGCACTGACGCTTTCTCATGAATATGGGGTTACTGACTTACGCCATGTATCATATAAATTCACCAGCTTGATAACACCTGATCTCACAAAACACAGCATTCATAACGTAACTAAAAATGTAAGAACCCTCAATACTTTAAAAACAAACAAACAAACAACACACACCAAAACCAAACACCAATAATGAAACTCTAATCCTAGCATTTAGCATACTTCTCTAATGAAAACTGAAATCATCTTTATGCAATCTTCTGTAGAGAGAAAAATATCTTTCAGATATTCAGGGAAGACTTTCAATGTAACTCAGTGAGTGACAGGAAAACTCAGAGGAGAGAACACTTTGGGAGATCTCTAGTCCAAACTTCTCAAATGAGGGGGAAGTTGTGAGATCAAATCAGATTGCTCAGAGCTTTATACAGTTGGGTAAATATCTGAGGATTGAAACTTGGGAAAAAAATCTTTCTTTAGACCACCTGCTTCAAGGCATGACTATCCACACAGTGAAGACATCTCTCCTTATATCCAGTTGGTTAGGTACCCCTACTTCTGTTTATTATTACTCTCACCTCAATGAATATCCATTGTCTCTTTACCTCCTGCCTTCCACAGCTGTGATGAGCCTGGCTCTGTCTTCTTCACAGAGAATTAAAGAAAACCTCAAGCTGGAAGGGACCCATAAGGATCATTGAGTCCAACTCTCTGCTCCTTGCAGGACTGCCTAACACTAAGTCATATAACTAAGAGTGTCCTCCAGCCACACCTTGTACTCTGACAGGCTTGGTGCTGTGACCACTTCCCTGAGTTTTCTCTCTATTACTCTTTGGATCCTTTCCCTTTTCAAAGCAGTGGCGAGTGATCAAGCAGCTCCATGGGGCTTAGTTACCACACAGATTTTAACTATGACCAAGAGAAGGGAAGAGAAGGTGCTTAATACAAGTAGCTTAAACTTATTTAAAAACACACACTTTTGAGATTGCAAGATTCTGTAAAACATATCACAGTAGGATGAGACTAGCCCTTGGGTTTCACCCCTAGTCTCAGATGTCTGTGTATTTTGTACTGAGAAATGGATATGAAACCATATTCATCTTGGGAATAAGAACATCATTTATAAAAAAGCCTGGCTGCATCTACATTTAGCAACTATGTTGTGAAATCCTTGATAGTTAAAAGAAGTTCCCACAGACAGCTGAGAATGAATCATGAGAGAAAGTCTGTAATATTCTCCTGTCTTTGAAAACTTTATAGTCTGCACTGAAAATGCTTTTAGCCAACATAAACTGTCAATTTCTGATTTTAAATACAGCCATCCAACTGAGAGTGCATTCAAAAAATTGCTTAAAAAAATGTTCCTTTTTGCTTTGTACTTCCAGTTTTAGAGGTGTCATTCTCAAAGGAAAAAGAGCCTACAAACAAGCTGAGTCCTATAGGTGGTCTTGATCTACAGTGTTAACGAAAGGTCACACTAGAAATGTTTATAGTCCTGACACGCTCTGGCAAGAGGCATGTGGTTTTTAGGGATTGCTGAACCAAGGAGCCCAACAAAACCAAGGCTGACTCAACTCCAGTAGCAAGGCTGGGCACGTTTTCTTAATATGCATGTAAACATCTGTGTTTTATACACATAGATATACATCTGGCAAAGCCACATGGATCAGCACAGACAGAACACACAGCATTCTTGTGAGCACAAACAGCATCAGTGGCCTTATCCTGTTCCCCTCACAGACTGAAAATCCATTAAGGAGAGGGCGAGAGAGAGGGAGAGGGAGAGGAAAAAAAGAAAAAAGGAAGAAGAAGAAAGAAGAAAAGAGGAAGAAACAAAAAAAAGGAAAACAAAAAAAAAGGGGGAGAGAGAAAAGAAGAAAATAAAAATAAAAAACCGATTTCTGCATTAATAGAAATGGAAGAGACTTGAAAAAAGGATCAGGATATCAGGGACCTCCTACAGAAGTAAGATAAAAGCATTCATTTTGCACTGAGAGCAAGTCTCAGTATAGACAGTAATAAAGTCGTGCCAGTGGTCCCATAACTGTAATGATACCTCTCACTTCTTCGAATATGACACATGTCATCAACGACTAGAAAAAATAAGGGGTAATGTCTGCTGTAAGAGACACTTGAGTTCTGTTGCCAGACTTCCTAGCATATCAAATAGAGTATATTACTTTGCATCAATACACTCTTTCCTCCATTAAGGCTATGTTTCTCCAACTTGGAAAGACAAGTATTAACTTAGTATACCTGAAGTTTCCTTGTTTTGAACAACTGAATTCCTAATCAAACATTACTTCTATTTTATTCAGCAATATAGCTAGAATTTCTCTGATTGTGGACCAGAAGCTAAGATTTCCATACATCAAGGATGCAAACCATTAAAGATCTCATTATTTTTATTTTTTTTTATTTTTATCTTCAGTTTCACGAAACAGATTGGCAAAGATCTGTGACAAATATATTTCACTTAAATTTGGACAAACCAGTTTAGAATTCTTCTGTCGGAGGACAGAAACTGTGTGAACAGTTTCCATTGCATTTCTGCGACCTTCACCTTGGCATGGCTGGGTGCAGACAGTAAAAAAAATACTGCGCCACTAATATGACTGCAGGTCCTGTGCCAGGGTGAAGGAGGAGTTATGCTGGCAGGAAAACAAGTTTTATGGACACCTGGTGTGGTCCAATTAGTAATGTACAGCTCAGTGTGTTTACCTTATGTATCCAATGTAACCTGAAAAAGAATCACATGTCTCTGCATCACAAGCAGCATATAAGCTGCTTTTCCTCTAATAAAGCGGACATTTTTGCCAATCATATTGATTTGTGTGCATTTCTGTCTGAACCCCTCCGCCGTTATCTGGCGCCCGTTTAGCAGGGAGTCCTACTTCGTCGAGTTCTGCAGGGACGTAAGGTGAACGGAAGGAGCTGAGGGAAGCGGTCGTGGGAGGTGATGCTGTCCCCGGCATCACGGAACAAAGCCATGCGCATGGTACAGAGGAATCTCACCCTGGCCCGGTGAGTCGACCGAGGGAGAGAGCATGGGGCCCGCGGCATCCAAAGAGGATGAGGCCGCGGAAACGCTCCTCCGATATATATTCTCTCTAGGAGAGCCTGTTTCTGATGGAACCGCCCCTAAGGGGTTGATGGCATGGGTGAGAGCGAGGACTCTACTTCCCGCTGCTCGAACCGCCTTTCAGGTGTCCACAAGGGACGCTATAAAGGAATTGTTTTGGGACGAGATCTCTACGGGGTCAGGAACCCCTGGAAAGTGTACTCTGCTTTGGCGTCTGGCAGTTCAGTCGCTACGAGAGTTAAGTTCTGAGCGACGGGAACTCATGAAGGTTCGGACGGCTCTGTCGGGAGATGCCGGGACTACGGTGGGTCCCCGCCCCGTTCGGTCTGCTGTAGGGGAGATCCCCGTGCTCGCGGCTGCGAAGTTGCGAATGCTAGGACCCTTAACAGCAGCGGGATCACCTCCGTTTAGCACCGTGCATGTAGCAGCAGGACGTGTAGGGGCTGCAGGAACATCACTAGCGGCGGAGAATGAAGCTGGAGCCGTGCCAGCAGCACCGCTCTCTCTTGCGGCTGCGCGGTCGACACTGTCACTCCTCTCTGTGCCTGCTGCTGCGCATGTGTCAACTGGACCGACACTGCTGGGAGCCTCCGCGTCCCTAGATGGCGCTGCACCGCTGGCGCCTGAAGCCACCACGAAACCCGGAAGAAAGCCACTGAATCGCTGCCATGGCAACAGATGCTGTTTTCGGAAAAAAAAAAAACAAAAAAAAAAAAAAAAAAAAAAACACCGTTTCCAGGTATAGTACATATGAAAGAAAGTAGCAGCTATTGAACCTTGCATTAGAAGATGCTATATTAGCACAACGAGCAACACCGAAAAAGTGCCACTTCTCGTTGACAGGAGAGGCAGGCTAGAGAACTGCCTTCCCGTATTTTTGTTAACTCTCGTGTTAATTGTGTTGTGTGTCCAATGTTGTTGTGAGCTCACTGTATTACTAACGGTACCGTGCTAGTGCATGTGTGGAGAAGCGACCATACGTTTGTTAGTAACTTAAAACCCAGAGGTGAGAGTCCGGGAGAATTTCCTCCCGTTAGAGTGTCTCGGGTACACATAACAGCATAAAAATTCCCTTTAGGATTACTCAAACAGCTGCCAGAGTCCGGCGTGCGGGCGCTGGGGCCGCGCGCCAGGGCTGGGAGCTGCGCGCTGGGGCTGCCGCTGCGCCGGCTCGGCCGTGGGGGAGGCGGCGCTGGCAGCCACGGCAAAAGGCGGCAGGGGCACCTCGGCGGCAGAGGCACCTCAGCGACAGAGGCAACGCCGACAGCTACTTCTGCAGAGCCAGCCAGACTTCTGCGGGCATCCCCGGGAGCTGCACGGCGCACGGAGCAGCCCGGGGAACAGCAGCTCGGCGGTGACTGGCTTGCGGGGGAGTTGCCCCGCAGAATCCAGGCATGTCAGTAATTGAGAACAGAAAGCAGAATCTCTCTCTTTAGTCCTTCTACTCACTTGTAGATAACTTAAACCTAAAAGATTGTGTTTTACTAAAAGTTAGCATGCAAGAAATTTTAAGAGTTTCCCAGAGAATGAATCTTTATATAAAAGCTTTAGTGAATTGCCTTGTTTTTAGTTACATTTTACCCCTGTAAAGACCTTCTGCCCAAATTTCGTGTTCAGTCTTAGCAGGAGACATAAGGTTCACACAATAGAGATCATTTGTTGCTTAGCAACTGGGTGGGACTCAAACCACCTCCAGCAGTTTCTCAGGACTAGGGAGAGAGTAGAACTTATACACCAAAAACTACAAATCTGCAAATAAGATAAATGGAAAGCTAGCAGGCTGACGATTTCCTTAATTCTTAGGTAAAACATCTATCTTCCTGTTATAAACTGAGAAGTTATTGTGACAGTGGAAATTACATCTTTAGAATTGTATTTAAAAAGGTTTACTCAGCTGATTTTAACATTTGGATGTTTAGTTTACATTCCTGTCTGATATTATTTCTTTTCCTTGGTCAAGCTTAGTGAATTCATTATTTTTTCCTTTCTTTTTTTCTTCTGTGTTTATGACAGAGTTGCAACTTTGAGTTGCATTTCATGTGCTGTTTAAGCAATTGTTAATATTCTATTTATAACATAGCAGCAAGTACATTTTTTTTTTTTCAGATTTTAATATATATCTTCTGTTGTGGATTCATACAGTATGTACAGAGCAGTTTGGTCAAACAAAACATATTATACGTTTTTAAATGATTTATAACTGCTGATATAGCATACAACCTCATTGCTTTTCTAAAAACACTACTCAGGCACACACTATGCTGTGAAGTTTGACTTATCTCTCTTGGCACTGATGTTATGTCAACAGTTATACTACATGAATTTCAGATTATTTTTAAAATAACCTAACAAGATGCAAAATGCGTGTGTTTACTTTATACCGATAAAAGAGCAGATTGCTAAATTACACTTTTCCAAAACTATTGATGCGTGAATTAGAACTTTTTATGCCCATTTGATTTATAAAGCAGAAATGTCTGGAGACCACATGATAATCTGTCAGGAAATCAGTAGAGATTGCAATAAAGCTGAGTTACTAGAGTCAGGTTGAATTTAGTAAAATTTTTCTAGTTTGCCTCCCAATATAACGATCTCAAAGCTAGATTTAGTTAGCTTTACATTCGGGAAATTAATTAAAACCTGTGAGTGATTTAGGGTTTTAATATAACAGGTGTGGTTTTTACCTGTTCTGTGCTGTTGTTCCACAATTATGGAGTTACATGTTCTTACAACTAGTTATTTGTTTTCCTTTGTGCTGCTTATGTTGTGAATTTTGTTCTCTTACCGAAATTTCATAGATAAAAGAACTAAAAATGCGAGCAGATGATGTAGATCACATCTAAGGAACCGGCTGCAAGCTGGAATCTGGCCTTCTATATCCTTCTGAACTGCACATGTAGCTTAAGGCTGAGTATTAAACAGAATGATCAAACAGTATTTTTTCACTGTCATAGACTTAAATGCGAACTTTTTCAAAAGATGAGCTTGACAATGACTATAATAACTTGATGGCACAATTAAGTGTGACAGATTCAGGCAGGGGAAGTGCATCTGTCAGTGCATCTACTGCTGAATCTTCTATGGGACTTGCTCATAATATGACCTCAACACAGACATCTGCAGTAAAACACATCCAATTTGGAAACCATGGGCAGCTTTTGCCACTACAGAAAATACCAACACGTTGTGATGAAGGTTTCTTTCTCAGTGACTTAGCAAATAAGAACTACTCTCTAGTAAGCAGCTATGAGTTTCAGACACTGGCTGGACATGGAGCAGAATCAACTGTTACAGACTGTCTCCTCAGGTCTGGGGAGAGTAATTTGAAAACTATGTTGTTATGTCTTCTGCAGATATTTGTCCATAATCCGTTTCTTGCAGAGACAGAATTTTTCCTCACAGGAGACACCATATTGATGTCACCCTTTAGCTGTTGCTGCCAGTGCAAGTTACAGCCAATCTGCAACACCAGTAGAGATGTCTGAAAAAGAGATAATCTGTATGGAAACAAGCACAGATAGTTTGGCAGAGGTTATGCCAGAGGTGCTTTCATTCGTATCTCACAAAGAATATGAATCCAAGGATGAAGACTTGTCTTCACTGAATCATTATGAATTCAAACATACAGTGATGCAGAAATAATTAACCAATTAACCAGTAGTGCAATCAACTTAGAAAAAAAAAAATATATTGGAAATTAAACCCAGACAGATTGAAAGTTTACCTGACAATCCAGGAGCCAAAGTCCAAAGTGTAACTGAAGACAGCAGTGGGAAGGATTTTAAAGACATTAGTGTATCTCAGAATCCAAAGAAACCTACTAATATTGTAGCTTGTGAAGTTCAATGTGAGTTTAATACAAATCTGTGCCTGATGCATGAAGAAGTGGACAAAGATGAACTGCAGGAAGCCAGCACTGAGGTAGAACATACTCAGGGATCAAAAGCACTCCTGCATTCTGGCAGCCAACTTGAACCAAACAGCCTTTGCCAAAGAGAAAAAAGTGAGAAAACAGAAATAGGTCTACCACTGAATGTACACAAACATTCAGCTGTTTGGAAAGCAGCTCCACTGCAGACTGCTTGTCACTGGTATCTAGGAAAGAGGAGGATTCTCTCCCCACATCTCATCCAGAGCTGCCAAAAGATCACACTCTGCGAAAAACACCTTTTGTCTCCGTGTTGCCTGTGCAAACTGTGGAGCAGAGGAATGTCTGTTTAGATGCGGATTTAGAAGATGATTTCTTGACTGAGATAGGGCAGACGTGTCACTAAGGGGAAAGGAAGACAATGGAAAACTATAGGACTTTTAACATCCTGAGGCCTAAGGGTTGTCGCTGTATACAACGATCTGTTTCTGTGCTGCTCATGTCACATCAGTGATGTTTGTGAAGATCAGGCAGACTGGTGTGGTTTGGGAACTCTACATCAGACATTAACTATTTTGCAGTGCTTGTATTTGTGTTTCATCTCAGTAGTGTTACAGTGGGTAGCAAGATTTATTTGGAATCAGCATATGACAGAAACCTTTTGGCTTACGAGTCTTCCCAAGATTATATGTGATTGTGCAATAACAATTTTTGGGGTGAAATTCTATATCATATCCAAACTAGAAAAACTTTAAAAGGGTGGATTGCTTGTCCAGTTTGAAAACTACTACCAAGTTGCCAGACAATGCTATGTATTTGGTATAGGGATCAGTGATTTAAGAATTTGTAAAACACTTTTGCAAGACAGAAATGGGGAGAGAACAGGTGGCAACCCCCTCAGTTCATTTGCAAAAGTTGTTTCATATGTTAAGTTTTTTTTTTGTACACAGGTGTTGGTAGCTGCCTGCATGATGAATGAAACCTTGGAAAGAAAGAACAAGGTTGATGCTGTTTTCTGCAGGTAACAATGGTAACATCAGGAGCTGTTGTGGCTAACAGTTTCCTCAATATTGTTAGAACACAGTTTTTGGAGCACAATTCTTTTTGGTATTATAAGCATAGTTTTTCTTAGTCATATACACCTTTTTAGTATATTTTTGTATATTTTTTTTTAAGCACATGAAATTAAGGATTTAAGAGAGTGTACGAACTTTAAAGTAAGTATTACAGGAGCACAATTTGTCAGCATTATGAGCACATTTTAGTGTTGTTAAGGCACAGTATTTTTAGTTTTGTTGGAGCACAATTTTTTAGTATGTTTAAGCATATAATTATAGAAGGTTAAGATCTTAGATTATTCACTGGGTATTGGTGGAGGAAAGTTCACCTGTTTGGTGGAGAAGCTTTAACACCATAAGGTACTAGAGAATTAGTATGGTTTCGTAACTCATGAGACAGTAAAATGAGATTCAAAAGTATGTGTGTGTGAAGTGTGTTTGAATGATGGTGGCCACCGTGTGAGAGTGAATGAATGAAAATGTATGCATGTATATGTGTGAATATTCACTTACACAAACACTTTTGGATAAACAAATACACCGATACCTTTCCATAAAATGGCAAGAAATCCTGAACAAACTCTCCGGGCTGCAATAGAATGGTATGCAAAGAGTGCAATAGAAACGGAAGATCCAGTGTTAATATACGATCATGTCATTGTGTTATTCAAGGGCCAAGGGGTGAAAAAGAATAACAGAAGACATATGGCCCAGAGTTTAATGGAGTTCCATTTCCAAGGATGTTCTGAACAGAGTGGAAGTTTTAAGAATAAACTCTACATTTAAAGAAGCACTTTTAGGCACACTTTGAGAGCACACATCTTAGGGTCAATAGGTTGTTGAGTTTATTGGTGATGGTGGTGTTGTTGTATGTTTGCGCTTATTGAGATGTTATGGATACAATAAGGAATGTTACAGAAATGCAATTTAAACTGTTCAAACTTCAACGGGGGATTTGTCGGAGGACAGAAACTGTGTGAACAGTTTCCATTGCATTTCTGCGACCTTCACCTTGGCATGGCTGGGTGCAGACAGTAAAAAAAATACTGCGCCACTAATATGACTGCAGGTCCTGTGCCAGGGTGAAGGAGGAGTTATGCTGGCAGGAAAACAAGTTTTATGGACACCTGGTGTGGTCCAATTAGTAATGTACAGCTCAGTGTGTTTACCTTATGTATCCAATGTAACCTGAAAAAGAATCACATGTCTCTGCATCACAAGCAGCATATAAGCTGCTTTTCCTCTAATAAAGCGGACATTTTTGCCAATCATATTGATTTGTGTGCATTTCTGTCTGAACCCCTCCGCCGTTATTCTTCCACTCCTTTTTTTTTAATTCTGTATTTTTCTGGTCTTCAGAATGTCTTTTGTGCAGCAATCAAGCCTATATATGTTTCTATATTCCACTTAAATTCAGAGCAATTTTTTACCAAAATCTCCTTTGAAATATCATTTGTCAAAATGAGACAGTTTCAAATTTCTAGGTGAACGGGGCATAATTCACAACTTGGGGTACCTTGGAAACAGAGTGCAGTAGAATAGAGAAAGAATTAAGAAAATATTTTACTTCAAGTGGCAGGAAGGGATTTTTTTTTGTAGCACAGACAAAGATGTCAGGACTCCTGAATATGTTGATGTGGATCTGTTCTTAACAAACAAGATATTTCCTCTGATCAACTTGACCAAACCTGAGATTTGCCCTGTAGAAACCAGCGGGGAATCAGAGGGCCTCAGGCATTCTATCTTCTTGTTATGGAGATAGATTGACTTAACTTAGCAGAAATATGAACAGCTTGCAAATGTGCCACAGGGCAAACTCCTATTTAATGAAAGTTTCCCACAGTCATTGGACCAAGCTTTTCTTGTACAATTTTGCTGAAGATGCACCAATACCAATGAAGTAATATTCTGCCTCTGTGTTTGATTTTAAATGAAGTACAGGGAAATGGAGTGCGTGGGTGAAGGAAATAAAGAATATGAAAACAAATCACATAGAACAGGAAAGAATTAGCATGGCTTTCTTCTGAAATCAAAATCTGATGAGTTTATTTATGCTGGTGTTTTCTTTCTATCTACTTCAACATAAGAGAAGAGAGCTCATTCTGTGCAGAGGTATCCTAGATACATCCTAGAGGTAGGATGTTCCACATTCTTAGCCATTGTCCTGTGCAGTAAATTATTGTGAGAAAAGTATTTAACCCATAAATTACTCCACCATGATGCCATCAAGCTACCCAAACTGGCTACTCCAGCTTTTGCCCCTTAGCATGAATCTTTCATTTGTCTGAGGTCATAGACCTTTCATTTGTCTGAGTCTTGTGAGCAATGGAGTGAAAACTCACAGCACCTCTACAAACAAAAAATCTGGGTTTGATGCATCTGTGCAACAGCATGTGCTTTCATCTGCAGTACAAGCAGTCCTCCATCCTCCAGCAGGAGGAGAATTGGCAGCAAGATATAAAGAATTTCTACTCACCTGTCTAGTGAACCAACCCTCCAACAAAGCAAAGAAGCTAGGCTCTGCTCTTTGTCTGTTCCCTCCACCAAGAACAAACAAGCAGATTAGCTTTTTTAACCAATGAGTTGAGTTGAGGCCCTAAAAATGTTATTACTTACCTATATGAGAGTACATAAAAAAAAGCTATATTGAAAATTTATTATTTAAGCTGCAAAAGCAAATGTTCAAGTGCTAAGAACCAGAAGATTCTTGTTCCCTGTAGAAACTAAATTCAAGCTTCTAGCATATTTCTTCTACACAGTGAGAAAAAGAAACCCTTTGTGGAAGTAGCATCCTCCCGTGTAATCAAGACTGTGCTTGAGAGAAAGTTGTGGCTCCAGAACTGCAGCTCTTGTACATACATAAACACACATGCACATTCCTCCCTCCTTTCCCAGGCTTCTTTTGTGCAGAGGTTCTCACACACAAACCTCTTTTCTGATACATTCAAGTTGACCTAGCAGTCAATGTGTCTTAATGCCAACTCCTTGCAGACTGCATAAGAAAGCAGTGTTTTGCTAGTGGCTTGGCCAATTAACAAGGCAAAAATCACAAAAAAAAATTTGATTTTTAAAAATCTTACTCTGAAATTCTACATTAGAGATGTTAGATGCTACTCAGTTTCAGAAGTCATGTTGAGGTAACTAGATACTGCCTTTACAAGAAAACCCCAAACAAAGCAATGTTGCCCTTTTGTTAGTCACACCCATGGGTAGGAAGTGATTCTGTGTCTATTGCTAAAACAAGCTTAATGATTCAGTGCTCGCTGTGTTTTCTAACCCATTGTTTCTTCTACACCAAAGCAGTGGCTTAGCCTTTTTGCACTTTATCGAGTATGAAGACCTCTTAAAAGACTGAATCTCCATTTCATATGAAAGTTAATTACAGTTTGGAACAGCTAGGGAAAAAAGAGAGGAAAATTGGATTACTTTTGACAACATCATGACAGGCTTTTTGTGCGCGATGATTTACAATAGCCCTTGAGTTCTGGGTGCAGCCAAATGACTGTTATATCAAAGCTATCTTGAACATGCAAATGTACATATCTGTGACAAAAGTTTTTATTTACTTTATGTCACAGGTGCAAACAGTAGAGATGACACAATTCCCTTGAGTTTTCATTTCTGATGATGATACCAGATATAACAGATTCTGAACTAAAACTTCTTCAATATTACTAGAGTAGCTTTTTATGCATTCATAATAATTTTGTAAAAAAATAAATCCTAATAAAATTCAGACATATTTTTTTCTTATTCTTACATGTTGCTGTAGAATAAAAAGACATAACTAATATGAGATAATTGAACATAAGAAATGGATATGATAATTTTAAAAGAAAATAATTTCTATAAAATGTACGTAATTTGTTGGCATTTTTGCTTTTAGTCATGTAAATTTTATGTTTGAACTAAATTAAATTTTAAATACCTGAACGGAATAAAGTTGCATTAATTTTGTTGTCAATGGTACTAATAAAATGAAATACACACAAGCTTCCAGTTCATAGTCAATTTAGTGGATATTTTTGTTAAAAATATATCAGGGAAAGGTCAATTTTTACACATGAATAACTTGAATTTGTATTTTAGATTCATTTGCTTTAGTCCCTGCAGCAAAACTTTCAACTGAGCAGAAAATATTTTTCCAATGAGCCATTTACTAAAACAATCACATAAATGTACTTCTAACACTGCATGAACTACCACTGTGACAATTTGCCATGATTTAACTTTCAGATTTGAAATTGCTGACATGATGACAAAAAGGACAAATAATGAGAGCAAATATATTACAGGAAAGGCCAGAATTTTCTTTTGTAATTGTCACAAAAATGTGTCAAATGGACATATAGCTCCTGTTGTGGATAATTATCTTGTACCTTTGTTCGATTCCGGTTTCATACTATGTGTAATAAGAGGATCTAAAGACATGACATGCTTTACTATTAAACTATTAAAAAACAATTGTTTGCCTGCTATTAACTCCTATTGTAAGTATACTTAAAAGATGCACTGAAAACAAGTTTATTGGTATTTTTTCTTCATGAAAAACTGTACTTCCTGAAAAGAATTTCCATTAAATATTTTTTTTCCATTTGCCAACTCATAAGATAATCAAACAATATTTAAATACATTTAAAAGAAAATTCATCACAACTACCTTGTGAGGGAAACTAGGCTTATTAAAACAAAACAAACCAATCAAACAAGTTGGTTCATTCCTGAAAAGTGTATTTTGAATGCACTCAACCCATCTAAAAAAATAGAACCTTACACCATTGAAAATGTGCTCCCCTCAGAATGTGAACTTGTGTTTGAATATGACAATTTTGAACTTTAGAATTCCTAAAATCTCCCATTTTGTGATTATTTTGCATAGGATAAGAAAAAAAAAAGTTGTTTTCTGATAAATTGATTTACATATATAGACTCTCTTTGATGGAAAAGAAAAAGGATATAACTATTCTGAACTTAATAAACAGGATGTATGTGAAAATTTGAAATTAATTAAATATTCGAAAATATTAATTCATGGACTAATATTTTTTAATTTCCCATTCATTTACTTATATATATTACAAGTTACTATTGTATTGTTTTTTATGCAGTTTGCTAAACATTAGATACAAAAGAACCTGGTTTTGTTATGCACAAAACAAGCAAGAAATAAACTTTTAAAGAAATAAATCTTACTGTGATATTCACCTTTTTGCAGTTTATGACAATATGATGATGAATTGTCTCACAGTAACACTCACTGAAGTCATGAAAGGTTAATAACTCATTTAAACATTCATTACATGTCCTTATCAAAGTCATCTTAATTTCACAAAGACATCTAAGTTTCTCTTTAGGGAAACACTCTCTCAGGATTCAAGTGTGATTCTTTATTAACAAAATGGCAAGTGCAAAGTTACATGTCAAAACCCTGACTGATGATGCTGCAAATTGGTTCTTCCACCAAAGCAGAAGACTTTAAATTACTGCTTTTTAAAGGTGTGCTCCCTCAAAGGCAATTAATGTGTCAGTTGTCAGTCAGGATTATTTAATTTCCCAGTGAGGGCTAAGAATGAAGAGAACATGGTGCTGCCCACAAGAGAATTCTAATAATGCTGCTGAGTTTTCACCTTTATTAGGTCTAAAATGTAAGAGTTAAAAGTTCGGTGTGTCAGTAGTACTTGTAAAGTTTTTTTAAAAAACACACATACACACACACATCCCCCTAAACAAACAAACAAAAAAATAAATCACAAGAACCTAAGCTTTCAAGGAGCATAGTTTTCCCAGGCATTCATAACTCTCCCTGTGCAAGTCAGAAATAAGCAAGATAAAATTGCTATTTGCAGTATATCTGTTTTGCTATTTATCATGTTGACAAGCTATGTCCCAGACAGCTCTATCTCAGAATAAACGATAGTTCACCTAAAACTTGTAGGTAACAAGGTTTTAAATACTCTTTATTCTGTGATTCTGGGCCATTATTTTAAACTGGTGTCTTACACCTTGGAAATTCATGTTACAAATTCGGGACTCTTTGCATCTGCATTACTAGTTTTTCCTAGCTGAAATCAGAAGTGCACTTCATAAGTGAATCTTGAAGTTGAATCCACTTAAATGCTGTTCAGTTCACATTGTGCAACATTCTTAGAGTACGTCAGCTATATACTTTATGGATGAAATTAAACTGGAAAATGCAATCAGTCCAGGATGTCTAATGCTCCCTGACTATTGTCAGACATTCATCCCATAAGTCTGTACTAAAGCCAGCCTGAAGTATACTCTCAGAAATTATAAGCATGTGGACACACAGTTCTCAGCACTAAGTATTGCAGTGCATAAATCCATTCTGACACAACCACATCATTTGTTGATATACAAATAGCTCAGATCTTTCTTGCTGGTGTTGTTCCACTTGTCATCATGCAGCCAAATTTCCAAAATATAAATATTTCTGCAAAAATGCAAGAAGCACTATAACTGAAGTAAATTCTGAGAACTTGAAAAACCGAGGCCATGCAGAACAACTTCAGTGTGGAAACAGTCATCCCAGTTATGTTTTCCTCTTTGCAAGTCCTGATGCTACAAAAACCAGACAGTATAAAAGCATAACCCTGCCCTTCAATAAGATAAATGTTTGCTGTGTACACAGATGGGATTTGATAAACCCAGAGTGGCACCTTACAGATGAGTACATGTGTAAGTTTTCTAGAAAAATGAGGCCATATGCACTAGGTTTCTATTCTCTGAATAAACATAATGATCAAAATAGTTGTCCTGACATTTGTCAGATTAATACTTGCAGTATGTGATATTACTTACATCTATTGTTTTTCATTTTATTGATTCATAATTCAATTTTTCAGTCTTTCAGTAACAAAGTGCAGTGTTTCCAAAGATAGCAAAACACATTTAAGTAATTTCACTTTAAACATCTTAAACATGCTGAGTTGTTTGAGAAATTATTATCAGAAGAGCGTAGTGTTCCCTCAAAACTGAGGCTGTTGTACAATGGAGTGTAAAAAATAAGGTCTCTTCATGTATCATGCTCAAAAAAAGATTTTATATTAGAACAGGGACCAGAACACTCTACATTCAGTTTTCTCGTATGGCACCCAAGCAGTGACATGAAGCAATTACATACAAATAGTATTGTTACTTATTTAATAAATGTATGACATTTAGAACATGCAAAGGGGTGTAAATTGAAAAATAGATAAGACATATGAGTTTAAGTTTTCACACTGGAACACTTGTGATCTGCTTGACACACATGTAAAAGAAACTAATATTTTATTTTCTACTTTTTCCCTTCAAAAACCTCCAAGAAAAGAGGAAGAAAGCTCAAATATTTTGAATATATTTTAAATGACATAGTTTTTGCTAATACTTAGAGAAGTTCATATTTTCATGAAGATAGAATGTCTTATCTCTCAAGAATCTATTCCCAAAGGCCTGTAGACACTAACATGCTGCTTTTACAATCCAAATCTTTTACTTGTTCAAAGCCAAACTGTCAATAAGATGCAGAAATAAAGACCATGTGACCAAGGAAATGTTTAAAACTGACTCTGATAAAATATGTATACATTAAGGATATAATCATTAGCACTTTATAGAACGTATGAATTTCGTATATTAAGGCATTTTAAAAGTGTTTTTGAGTATGAGCAACAGGAATCTGTACAAGTACACAATTCATTTGGAACATACTTAATTGTAGAGGCATACTATTCCTGTTTTGATAATGCCAAGAGTTTTTTGTTTTCTAAAATGTTCTCTGATTTTCAAATTTGATTGAAAAGTCATTTTTTTACCATTAAAATGTACCAAAATAAATTTATTGCATGCTCTTATTTCTTATTAATATTTCTATTCAAAATCTTTATTGTTATGGATATGTGAGACTACTTTGACAACCTTTGTATTTCCTTTCTAGAACATGACACATGGATGACAGGGACTGAAAGCCACTCTCAATAAACTTAGCCAAGTGTATTAAAATATTTAATAACATTTTGCTTACTGGAAGACTTGTCTGAGGAAGTACTATTTTCTGAATCATCTATATTGTGGGATCTGACTCACATTAAAACTCATTTTTTACATGAGTCATCTTATTCTTTTTGCAACTCAACAGAATATTTTGACTTAATGTTAAAGACAAAAAAACGTATTTTTAATTCCTCAGCATGTGAAAAGCTTCTTGCCTGATAATAAGGTTTTCCCTTGTTCATTGCCTCCAATATTAAAAGTGGTCTTGTTTTCACTGCACTGGTCTCTACACATTTACTTGTATTCTTATAAAAAAATCAACCTGATTTAAAGCTGTTAGAAAGAAAAAAAAATCACTGACTTCTGCATTTATTATGTCTCTTTCTTGCAGGTAGCCTTTGTGCTGTTTCCTTTCTGAAATGCAAAATTTACTTTATGAATCAACAAGAGGAGAAAAATTTCTTTGCATAAAGATGGAGCTGAAGCAGACATCAATTGCACTCTGAAATCTAATGAGTGAAAGAAAGATTCTTCCTCTGTTTCATGACTGTGTAAAAGATTTACATATCTTTAGCAATCATCACTAGGCAGAAAAACAGTTTTGGAAAAAAAGTTTCTCTGAAGAGTGTTATGCAACATCCTTGGGCTGGGGTGATATTCTGCCACAGAGTTATTCTCCAGAGTGACGTGAATGCTGACAATTTTTATCCTATTCCAGAGAAAAAACTTGGAGGCTTGACAAAACTTTTGCATTTATCAACATTCCTGAAATTCTACCTTTTAGTTCAACTTATTCCAAAGATGGTCTCATCCATGGAAAAATTGTTCTTTATCTTAAAATACATATTTAAGTGGAAAGCTGGTAGCAGGAATAGAAGAAAGAATCAGGGAGAAGTTAAAAAAATAAAAAGTGTTTTCATACATTTTTATAAACTGAGTCCCATAAATATACCTTTTAATACATATGGTTTTTCTTCAAAAATAAATGGAGTTTTCCTCATCCCAATGGCATGGAAATCACTGAGTTTTACACAACTCTGCTTAGGAACCAGAATATAAACACACTCTATGGTCTTGTTTCTGGACTGTCTCTGGGTCTTCTTTCTGGACATTGGGACTAAGTATGCTGTAATCTTACAAACCTTTTCCTACCACTGAAGATTGGACCATGATGACCTTCATGAGATCATCTTAAGTGGCAAGACATCTTTGACTTTTTGTCTGTCCTCTTAGTACTAAAATTAATCTGTATTATTTCTGAAATGGATAGAGGAACAATTCACAGAAATGCAGATACATATGGAGCACTAAGTCCATTTTCTTCCAGCACTGCAAATGCTTTGTGTATTTCCATATTCTTTTTAAATGTAGGAGAAAATTTCTGATCCCACTGAAGCCAGGAAATTATGTGTCATTAGGTTCAAAGAGAGAAGAATCGACAGGAGACAAGGCAAGGAGAGGAGAAGGGAAATGATCTTGTCAGTATTCAGACACAAATATTAAATGAAAACTATGAACATTCTAGAGGGAAGCTACTGCTGGGAAATCACAAACTATGCAGATTAAAATACATTTCTTTGAATTGCCTAACTTCCTTTTGAAAGAAGAGCTAAATCTTATTCTGAGAACACAAAAACTGGACAGCCTTTGAGGATTTAATAATGAAGCACACTTTTCCTTCTAATGTTTTGTTTTACAAGTTAAAAATGTGCTATAATATAAAATGTATATTTGGATGAGTTTTAACAATTTGCAGATAGAAAGGACAGAAAATCCAAAATCTGAAAACACAAAGGGTTGTTCCTTTACTGGAAAGAATTCTCTGTAGACCAAAGATGAAAGAGATAATCAATTTGCAAGCAGGCTTGCCTCTTTCTGTTAGTGTCAGTAAGGTCAGGGAATGGTAATATGCATAAGAAAACACATAATTTGTTTATCTTATCTTCCGCTGTCTGTTCTTACAAATATCTTCGAAAGTAATTACACAAACTTTAGCTATGACAACTATGATCATTAGTATGATTATTGCCTTTTCACCTAAATGGTTCTGTTTAATTCTGTGCCGTTACTTAGCCAGTGAGATTATTTTGTAAGACCAAAGCTACAAATTCTTAAAATTTAAGAAATCTTAACATCTCTGAAGACATCCTCCAGATTCCCAAGGACCTAGAACAGCAGTGGTCAACAGAGAACTGTATTTTCAAGTGTTCAGAGAAGATGTATAGTTGTAGTGCAGAAGACAATCATAGAACCACTGAATGATTTGGGTAGGAAGGGACCTTAAAGATCATCTGGTTCCAACCCCCCTGTCATGGGCAGGAACATCTTCCACTAGAACATGTTGCTCAAAGCCCTATCCAGTCTGGCCTTGAACACTTCCTGGGACAGGGCATCCATAACTACAAATACCTCAAAGGCAGATGTGAAGAGGATGGTGCCAGACTCTTTGCAGTGGTGTCCAGTGACAGGATAAGGAGTAATGGCCATTAACTAAAATACAAGAAGCTTCACTTCAACATGAGGAAGAAATTCTTTACATTGAGGGTGGCAGAGCACTGGAACAGGCTACCCAGACAGGGCATGACATCTCTGTCTCTGGAGACCTTCAAAACCCACCTGGACACATTCCAGTGTAACCTGCTCTAGGTGACCCTTCCTTGGCAGGGGGGTTGGACCAGATGATCTCTAGGAGTCCCTTCCAACATTAATTATTCTGTGATTCTGTGATTCTCTGGGTAACCTGTTCCGGTACCTCACCACCCTCACAGTAAAGAGTTTCTTCCTAATATCTAATCTAAGCCTATTCTCTTTCAGTTTGAAGTCATTGCCCCTTGTCCTATCACTACATACCCTTGATAACTGCCCCTCTCCAGCTTTCTTCTAAGCTCCCTTCAGGTACTGGAAGGCTGCTCTAAGTTGTCCCTTCTCTTCTTCAGGCTGAACAGCCCCAACTCTGTCAGCCTTTCCTCCTAGGAGAAATGCTCCATTCCTCTGATCATCTTTCTGTCCCTCCTTTAGACTCACTCCAACATGTTCAGGTCCTTCTTATATCGGTGGCCTCAGATCTGGATGCAGTACTCCAGGCAGGGTCTCATGTGAGTAGAGGGGGAGAGTCTCCTCCCTTAACCTGCTGGCCACTCTTCTTTTGATACAATGATTGGCTTTCTGGGCTGCAAGTGCACATTGCCAGCTCATGTTAAGCTGCTTGCTGATCAACATCCCCAAATCTTTTTCCTGAGGGCAGCTCTCAATCCGTTTCACACTTAGCCTGTATTTGTGCTTGGGATTGCTCCAATCCACATGCAGGACATTGCAGTTGGCCTTGTTGAACTTCATGAGGTTTGCACGGGCCCAAATTCCAATCCTGTCACAGTCCCTCTGAATGACATTCCTTCCCTCCAAGCCTGTCAACTGCACCACATGTCTTGGTGTTGTTAGCAAACTTGTTGAAGGTGCACACAATCCCACTGTATGTGGGAGGAAGTATAAGGGAGAAAGTAAGTCAAGAGCATGATGCAGGGATATGAATTGAGTGGCTGACAGCCTTATGAAGTGTTCAAATCACTGGATTATTAGGTATTTTGATGTGAGGCTTTCTTAATTCCTCTTGCAAAACAGCTCTGCTAATAAAATACATAATGATCCTTTCTTATTAGTACTTAGCCAGACCACTGGACTAAGATAAGTAGTATAGATTTTCACTGAATATATAATGAGCTGAATAGACCCTTTATAGATTTGTGCTTGAAATTCATATCTTCAATCTAAGCCAGACTTCTTCCCTGGAGTATTGTAAAACAAACAAACAAAACACCGAAAATGGCCAAACAAATGAAAAAAAAAAGGCTACAGGAAAACCTGTTTTTAACACCATGTGCAAGAACAACGTTCACAACTCAGGATCCTGAGTGAATAATAGCATCCATAGTGAAAAATTAGGTCTATTCTTGCATTTTTCATCTAGGAAAACAACCAAACCCTCATCCCTATTCTTGGCTTTATCAACTTCCCGCTCAACAGATTCTTGATGATCCCATTCTGAAGTGATTCTTCTCCTCATAGACAATACAGTGAACTGAGGTACTAAATTTTGTCCTGAAGGTTCAGCTGAGAGGTGAATCACCTCACTCAAATTTTACATAAATACACACCTTAAATATTGCAGTGCACAAAAAGTCTTATGCATGTCTCACAACTCACTTCAAATCCCAGAATAGAGTTTCATGCAGCGTAAGATATTCATAGGTCATGTACCTCCCCTTTGCATAACACAAAATTATTGACACAGTGCACAGGTACAAGTATTTAAAAGAAAGTGTCAAGAGAATTATAAAGAATGAATCATTATACAGGGAAGAAGTCTGTTTCTTTTAAAATGTTTGTTGGGAGCAGTTTGGTAATATTTCAGTGATGCCAGCAACATCACACATCTCAGGTATAGCCACTCTAAAGCTACCAGCCATGTGGATTGTTCTTTACATTCATTATCCACAGTGCCTCAAAGTTATATTACTCACCTTTTAAGTTGTAGAATACAAGGCAGTTGGAAGTTAATATCAGGTTTCCTACATACACTATCTTTGAAACCAGCCTCTCATATCCATTTAGGATTCAAGCAAATCGAACAGAAGAGTGCTTTTAACTCAGCAATTCTACAAAAAAATTCACTTGTAACTTGAGACGAATATCAGCATAATGTTTCAAGTGAAAGCTGATGCAGCCTTTAAATATGAAAGCAGGAAGGATGGCTTAAGGAATAGAGACTAAAGAAGAAAGGATTTAAGGAGGATAAAGTGTGCTCACAAATGAAAAGTAGTTCAAGTGAGACTGAAAGCAGAATGTGCTACAAGGATTGTCAAGCAAAAGGCAGAGTGAACCATAGTAGACTACGGCAAAGAAGGAACATTTGATTTGTACATGCATGCATATATACCTGTATATTTGTAAATAAAGGTAGGCAATTATAGGTAGGATCAAAATATCCATGTGATATGTGTGTTGTATATCCAGCACTGGCCTTCATGAGAAGGGATCACTGTTCCTCCTCCCAGACATGGCACAGATGCCTCCAAAAGCCTAATGCCCTGAATTTTCAGCTCCTTCAAAGCCCATATATAATCCAACCACAGGATGTTCCCATCTGTTTTCTGTCATCTGTGGTACAGGCATGCCAATGAGTTTCACAAAGACAAAAAAAAGGTGAAGGATGCCTTGACAAAAGAGGAGTGTCCTGGGCCAGATATAGGCCAGAGATGGAGTCCCAGAGATGCAGACCAGGTGGAAATAAGTATATTTACAGTGTGCTTGGTGTACTTTGAGGCCAAGTATCTTAGTGGAAGAGGTGTAAGGTGAGAATGTCCATTCTCCCAGGCAGCTATCAGTAAGACAAGAGGGCATGGTCTTAAGCTCTGCCAGGGGAGGTTAAGGTTAGATATTAGGAAAAAATTCTTTACAGAGAGGGTAATCAGGCATTGGGATGGGCTACCCAGGTGGATTCTCCATCCCTGGAGGTTCTTAAGATGACACTGGATGTGGCACTTAGTGCTATGTTCTAGTAACCGCAGTGGTAATGGATCAAGGGTTGGACTTGATGATCTCAGAGGTCCCTTCCAACCCGGCTGGTTCTATGATTCTATGATTCTATGATTCTATGATTCTATGATTCTATGATTCTATGATTCTATGATTCTATGATTCTATGTTCCCTTCTTCTACTGACACTATGCCTGGCTGATGTGGGAGTTTCCTTGGAGGACCATGGTCTACTGACAAGAGAGTGCAGAATATATCCAGGGATCCACAGGAAGAAACCTAAATTATTTCAGAAAAGATAAAGGCAGAAAATACTCTAAAAATTATAAATTCTGTTAAAAAGTGTTTCTTTATGGACCCCAGCCTAGAAGAGATTCTATTTTGTACAAAATCCAGTACACTTTAGGTAGCACTGTAGTGTCCCACAGATGGACTATTAGATGAAGGTCTATATATTTGGTGATATAACTGATTTATAGCATTGGTCATCATTAGAAAAAAGTAAATTTTTTTTGTATTTTATAAAATACAGTAGCAACAGAACCATTTTATAAAATGTAATTGAGTTTAGCAATACTTTATAAAAAACTTATTTTTACTATATGGTATATTAGACATAGAGTCCTGTAGCATATTTGACTGAAAATATTTTAAATTTTCACTTGTGAATCTTTCACTTTGAAATTCAGACTAAATATTTTGAAAATATTTTTAAAAAATTCTTTCACTTACTGAGAGTAATATATTTCAGAAATTTTTAGATGCTTTGATAGCTATATGATATATACTTTAATTTTTTTTATGATGATCAACACAGTTTAGTATTTAATTAATTTTCATTTTTATTATTTTAAACACTTTCCCATGAAAAATATGAATGATATGTACTTACAGTAATTTAGATTCTGACACAGTGCAATCCCAGGTCAGCTGATACTTAAGTTTCGTTGCATGTTTGTTCCTATGCAAATCATTTAGAAAAGTCACAAACAGCAATAGTGTAGAAACCAGTAGATAAAAAGATGTGTTCATATTTCTGAGGTATCAAAAATTTCCTGATTATTATCCTTTGCTTTTACAGGCAAGATTTTCTATGGTTTTTGCTATGTGCAAGTGTGAATATATTCCCCAGAATTTGAATCTTAATTATATTGGAATGTGGTATGGAAAAATTGAACTGTTTTCCCTTTGAATGGTTACTTATTTACTCAGCCTAAATAAAGAAATTTAGCTGACACCAATTGTGCAAACATTATATATTTCATTTACATGAAACTACATAGACATTCCCTAATGTATTTTTCAGTAAACTGAAGACAAGACTATCCCAAGATGATAAAAAAGAAAGCATAATACATGAGAAAAAAAATTATCATTAATGTTAAAGAAATTATCTCAAAGCAGCAAGCAGAATACCATAAAACAGAGTTGAAATGTGTTTTTTATGATTATTAAAATAGATACTTATCTTAAAATGCTTAAGCAGATCAAATGAAAATCCAGAGTAATAAAAAAGGAAATTAGACACTTCATAACATATCTAAAGAATGAATTAAACTTGAATTTAAATGATTTGTTCATATTTGTTTGTTATGAATGTAAAATAAAATTAGTAGAATATGAATGCAAAACAGATTTTATTTAGACTGACTACTTGACCCATACAAACTGAAGCAATAGCATAGGTCGTAATGATACTGCATGTACAAATACCATTACAGAAATTTGGACACTATTTTCCTTGACTAAAAATGCTCTTTGTTTTCCTACTCACTTTCTCCATGTCAGATTAGTAAAGTGCCATTTAAAACTACATCAGCACTACACAGATATTACAGGAGGCTATTTATGCATTCACCTTTGAAAAACCAATGGCCTAGAGTAAGACCAGCTAGAGCACAAATACATACTATTGCTGTCTTTCCTTATGAAATTATTACATTTTTTCTATTAAAATATTTCAACTGACAATACGCTAGTGTCAGTTCAGAATGACAGCTTTCTGATGCTAATTTTTAACTTCACTATGTATTCAAAATAGTTATCAGCAGAGTCATTTAACCCTTGCTGTCAGGAGGTTGGGTTTATAACAATAGTGAAGATGTTAATAGATGATACAAACCTCAGCAATATAGCAATAGAAGGGGTTTCCTCGACAAAAACAAAGGGGTGCAAAAAGGCATGTAAAACATTATCAGTTTTGAATGAGGATTATGCTACAACATCAGGATAAAAGGATGAAAGGATTAAGTTTTTAGAACAGACATTATGTCAAGTTTACTGAAAATAAAAATAAATTAAAAAAACAAAAACAAAACCAAACCAAAACACTTATTACCAAGGAGAAACCTCTAGGGCAAGTGAAAAAGAACTTAATATTGGGGTGTAAAAGAGAAAAAGGATGCATAGTTTTCAGAATCAGATATATTCAACGAATATGAAAAGCTTTCCTTGTATAACATTTTCAGAGAATCCACTGGGAGTTTCATATCAGAGACAATTTAGATTTAGGTTCTATTGCATCCACATTTACCTTTCACAGACTGTAAAGAAGAAATAAATCAAGCAAAATTATATACCTGATCTTGCACTAAAATTAGCCTAAGGATTAAATCATGCCTCTCTTCTTTAGCTAATATCTTAAAAGAAAATAATATTATTATTTCTCTGGTAATTCTAATAATTCCATTCTAGATAGATCTTGCCAATAGTAGTATCACTTTCTGCCTCAGTAAACATCAATATAATATTATGAAGACAGTAGGATAGCTGAACTTGGTTCATTTTTTTAACTAGATGGATAATGGCTTTCCTATTGAAACTCTGTTTGGACTCAGTATGAATTCCCACCTTTCATTGAATGAAGTAAGAAATCAGGAAAGAGAAGGAAGACAAGGCTATGATTCAGCAGTGACTGTGCTTTTCCTCGATTCCATTTTCTCTCTTAAATACAGATTGAGCAGTGAATGAAGAAGATAGAAAAAATTCAGGACTTTTGAATTATCTTTTGTTTCTTCATGAAAAAATATGATAACAAATTCAAAATGTAATGCAGTTTCAAGGCATCAAGTCAATAGTGCCAAAATCAGCATGAAATTCATGCTGGTCTGTAAGTAGAAGTAGACATATTCAGTCTTACTTCAGCCTACTTGATAACAAAGCTTACTTCAGATTTTTAGTGCTAAAGTCAAAAGATCCAGAGAGGCTTTTATTACTATTTGAAAAATTAAAAGTAATGCCCCACAGAATTTAATTTGCATAATTTCTTCAGGGAGATTTTGGCTATGGAATGCAAAGGGGTTAAAGAGACCCCCAGAGTGCTGTTAGCTTGGGCAAGAGCGCTATTCTTGTGCCAAAGACTTTATTTCCAGGCAGTAAGATTTTTCTCAGAGGCCCTAAACACTGTTGACCCCAAAGATACTCGATGACAGAACCTTTCATAAAGGTTTCTGATGTGAGTTATTTGCTGTAAGGGCTGTCATAAAAATCATCTGAGAAATAACATAGTGGGCAGTAGAAGAGCTAGAGGACAACCTGAGACCCCCTTTTAATGCTGATTTTTTTAAAAACCTATCAGTAAGTATAATTGAACAGAGCTTTTCTCAGTGGCATTTGGCAAGTGATTTCCTGAGGTCTAGATACTGACCTGCAACAAAACACTTGATAATGCTTTATTCACAGGGAGAGTGAGGTCTAGTTATTTGTGTGTGTCTGTGACTGTTTTCTCACGTTTATGATGGTGTTATCTCTCTTTCTCATCAATTTCTGCCTTTATATTCAGTCTTTTTTTCAGGGCTTTGCAACTGGGACAGCTATTCCTGTTAAAAGATCTCATGAATTCACACTCAAACTTTTAAACTTTATCAATGGAAATTGAAAACACCTTTACTATTTGTGAAGAGGGCATTAGTTATATTGACCTTTTATCCCGAAAATAAGCAAATGGTAATAACCTGGTATCATTTCCTCCTATGTTCAGATTGCCATTTACTTCTTTACATAAATTTCCCCTTTACTGTACTATGCTTTACAAAAAAAAATTAGTTTTAAAAGTGGTTCATGCTCTTCTTTAAAGTCCTCACTCATACTTTTTTTTAAACCTTGCTTACCAGTGATGTTTTCTCAAGTTTTTATATTTGTTCTCATTGTTTGATCATGTAAAAAAGTAACACAAAATATTCAAGTCAAGAAATTTGTCTAATTGCACATTTAGTGACATATCAGCATGAAGCTGTGATGGTGAAATAGGTATTGCCTACAAATTAAACACTCAAAAATTACTTTTGTCATACTATTTCCAGCAATATCCTATCTGTGCATGAGGAACAATATTGAAAATTCCATAGCAGTAGTAATGGTTAGTGATGTCAATTTTTAACAACCGGGTTTCTCTGGCCAGCATTTATAATAATATAAACATCTTGACAGCATAGAAAACAATAGATTCCTTAAAGCTTTGAACTATTTTTCAACTTTAAACTTAAAACGAAATCCTACCTTCTCCCACAGAAAGTGATCCTTTGAGATATCTTGGCACGTAGTCAAATCTGGCTCATACATAAATGAAATAGGCTGTACTGTGATACACCTTTGATGATAGTGAAAAATTTGATGGAATTTTTCTCATTCACCTTAGACATGTACATATGCTAAGCAGTGGAGATCAAAAGGCTTCTTCAGGAGACGTTTCGATGAATCTTTTCATTTAATATAAACAGTTTCTTAGAAATTTGCACCGAATTTTTTTTCTCTTTTTTTTTTTTTTTGTTTATGTCAGTGCTCTATTAAAGCTATTTAAATTTAGCATCAATCTTGTATGTAGTTTAAAGTTTACTGGTGGCTACAAATAGAGGGCTTCCACTGCTTCATTAGATTCTCATTATATAGCTATCAGTATTCACTCCCAATAAGAGGGAAAAGAGCAGACATTGTATCAATAAAAAGAGCTTCAAGTTTGGGATTTTTTTTTTTTTTTTTTTACTTTAAACCAGAAGGTCCAACAACCAGCTGACTAGGAATTGGTCTTTTGGGGTTTTTTTCTCTCTGTATTGAATCCAGGTTTTCTCAGAACTGTAGAATCATTTGATTTCAAAGTGTAATATGCCTAGGAAATAATATTGTACACAGAATTCAAATCCTAAATCATCATCATCATGGCTGGGCTTCGCGAACGAAGATTTGGGAAGGCTCTATCCACATTTGTTACAGGCACGTTGGTGACTTATGAGGCCAATACGAGACAGACATATCCGATTGCAAAAGGCACAGTAGAAAGACTCTTTAGATGGTGTATTCTGCAGAACACGGTTCTTTCTGCGTTGCCTTTTCTCCTCGAGAGTGATCCTGCGTGTGTTCTCAAAGGAGACAGCAGTGTTATAGATGGTGTGTCTCCAGGCCTCCCGATTTGAGGCCAGAGTAGACCAGTTATGGTGATCAATATGGCCAAGGCTGAGATGTTGTTTCAGGGAGTCCTTGTATCTTTTCTTCGGGGCTCCTCTCATGCGGCAGCCGGTGGCAAGTTCACCATAAAGCAAGATCTTAGGGAGCCGGTGGTCCTTCATCCTGGAGACGTGCCCTGCCCATCGCAGCTGTGTTCTCATCAACATGGCTTCTATACTTGTGACTGCTGCTTGCTCTAGAACAGATGTATTGGTCACATAATCTGACCAGTGGATGTTTAAGATTGTTCGGAGGCAGCGTTGATGGAAGCGTTCTAGGAGTCGCAGGTGGTGGCGGTAGATGACCCATGATTCGGAACCATACAAGACAGTAGACAACACTATGGCTCTGTAAACACTGATCTTGGTACTTTTCTTCAAGTGTTTATTACGCCATACTCTTTTGTGGAGTTTTCCAAAAGCACTGTATGCCTTTGCTAACCTGTTGTCTATCTCTCCATCAATCTTACCATCCGAGGAGATGAGGCTGCCTAGGTAATTAAACTGCTGGACTGATTTGAGTTCTGATTGGCCAGTGGTGATGTGGGGATGATGGGGGACTTCCTGAGGTGCAGGTTGATGGAGAACTTCTGTCTTCTTTAGGCTGACTTCCAGCCCAAAGAGCTCAGCAGCATCTGCAAAGCAGGATGTGAAACGCTGCAGGACTGCTTCTGTGTGGGCAACAAGGGCGGCGTCATCAGCATAAAGCAGCTCCCGGACAAGGTGGTTTAAGGTCTTAGTGTGGGCCTTCAGTCGCCTTAGGTTGAAAAGGCTTCCATCAATACGGTATCGAACGTAGATACTGTTCTGATCATCAAGATCTGCCATGGTCCTTTGGAGCATCATGCTAAAGAAGACTGTGAATAGGGTAGGAGCGAGAACGAAGCCTTGTTTTACACCATTCTTAATTAAAAAGGGCTCAGAAAGTGCATTGCCATATCTGACTTGACCGTGTTGATCCTCATGGAGTGAGATGATCATTTTAAGGAACTTTAAAAATCCTAAATATTTTTAAAGTATATGTACATTTAAATTTAAAACTTCTCCTAGTTGTACAGGCCAATCTTTTCTCAGCCAGTTGGCACTACATCTGTTTGTTTCTCTCATCACTCAGAAGACTATCCCTTTTTAAGACAAATTGTTTGCCAGTGACTTTTTACATTTTCCAAATAATTTCTTTTCCATCTCAGCTGCAATCATTAGCAAGTAAATTATGCCATCACAAAGTTTGTTTGGAATAAAACTCCAGACCTTACCTGCCAACTTTATATTTGTGAGCAAAACTGGTATGGAAAGAGGAACTGTGCTGGGTGAACCATGTCTCATTCTTTTCCCTTTCTGATAGGATTTTGGCTATATTTTTTAGTTTCTATAGCAGAGTAATGAAAAAGCCAACTTCAGAGGCTACTAAATGGGAAACAAAATATTTATAACAAATCTTTTCCATTAGCTATTTCAATTGTATTTTCTAACATTTTAAGAAAGATCCTTATAAAGTGCCTAAAACATTGTAGGTTGATAACAAGCACAAACTAGGTGTGGAATATGCATATATTTATGAGTTACCACTGTTAACACACTCTGTGTTATCCATAAAACACACAGAACTGTAGGCAAGCCACATTAACAGATGGAATCTAGTTCCACATCTCTATGATTTCCACTCTAGATTCTCACACTTTCTGAAACAGAACTTGGATACCTTATCTATGATTGTGCAATCCCATAACTTGGTGTATCCAGAGTTTTATATGGAGTGCTGAATTTCAAGGCAAGGAATTACATCTATTAAATGCCTCTGTAGAAAAATTTCACACCATAAACATTAGTGCTACATTCATAGCAGATTTCAGACACATCTAACTGACACTTCTCATTCAAATATTCCTTCAGCTGCCTCCTTGCACTGCGTGCTGGAAATACAGACTTAAAATTCATATATACATGCATACATTTTATTTCCACCATCTACTTTCCCAGATTGCAACTATTCAAGGTATAGAAACCTCTTGAGTTAAAAGTAATTTCTCTGTATTTTTGTAACTTGCAATGAATTTTCCTTCCAAGAACTTCCAAGAATTTCTCCAAATGCAGCAAACTTAGAGATATTGGTTGTTTGTCCCTTTGGTTACTCTTTCTATATCAATATTTATTAATTGAAAAAATAATCCTACACACTGAATTTGTACTAGGAGCCAAAGAAATCAGAAACATTCTTAGTAGTCACAGTAAGGAGTGGTGTCACAATTTTTTTTTTGGACTAATTTCATCATAAAGGGACTTTAAACAGTCAAGCTGGAAATACATTATTAAATATGACAGATGAAATAAAAAATTTTATCTGGCAGGTATACAAGTCCTCTTTTAGAATAGATAGCCAGGATCTTATGTTTTGCAGATTTTATTAAAATAAACATTAAATTATGTTTCTCACCTAGGAATTTGCATTCTGCTGAAGTACAGGGAACTCAACAAATTTCCTTAATGAGGTTTTAATGCTTCTCTGTAGTTTGAGATAACAAAATTCTACTGATTGCAGCAAAATTAAGACAGTGATCACACTGAAAAGAGGTAACTAATCTGAGGCTCAGTATGATTGACCAAGCTTCCTACTCTCCTTCTGCAGTCTCCTCTGGAAGGCGATACAGAGCAGGAGTTTATGTGTGGTGTTCCAAACTACCCCTTAGAGGAGCCAATTTCTGAAATTAGAAAACTCAGAAAAGAACATCATAACAGTTGGAAAATAACATCATAACATAGACACCTTAATTAGATGTCTTATTTTAGGAATCCTCATACAAAGGAATGCATTGCCTGAAAATGTTTTAAAAACAGTTAATCTTTCAAAGGAGGATAGCAAGGGAAAATGCATGATTACAATTTTTATGAGATCTATCTAACAACTTTACATTAAAAAATAAGAAGCATAGTGAGATACTAACACAAATGACAGATCAAGCAGGTAGTCTTCTTTGTGCTAGGAGATGTGTGTATGTACACCTATGTCTACATATGGGGATAGGAACAGAATATAAACACAGAAGGATTATTTGTAGCAGGAAGAAAGTAAGCTAAATATCTCCACAGGAAGCTGCCACTGAAAAGGACAAAGATTACCAGAATGCAGTGTTTAATTGGGTTTGACAGACTTTGAAAATGGAAAGCATCAGCACTATAGCTGTCACTATGTTCAGGGACAGTAGCCAAGAAAGCATAGTCTCTGAAACGCATTAGCATTTTCTGAGGCTCTCTAGTGTTGTGACTTCAGTTAGAACTGCGCATCTCTCATAATTCTGAGGAATAACACACAGTCTGCTACATAATCATGAAAAGGCACCTGGAATGAAAGCCTAGGATGGGCTTTATTATTTGTATATAATAGGAAAGCTGTTGTTCTTATCAAGTATTACAGTACTGCAAATTCACTAATCTCAGCATAATGAAGGATTGGTAATGCAATCACAAAAAAGCACTCCTGCAAGAAATCCCTGGTAAAAGGTTTGCCTCAGTGGTGGCCATGGTATCTGGTTTTGCCCAGTGTACCTCTAGTTTGATACTGAATTTATATGGATATCTTAAGATGGTTGTCTATTTTATTTTATGAAACTGTAAATAGAGAAAAACATAATAAATTATGCAAAAGCTCTGGAGAGAAAATAATTTTTCCTGTCATTCTGAACATGACACTTGCAAGTGCTGTTACCTGGGTATAATGTTAGAAGGGGAGATCATGTGCCATGCCACTTCCAGGTATTCAGCCAGAGAAGCATTCTCAAAAAAAAGGCTAAAAAATTTGTGGCATAAAAATGTTCAGTCCTTTGATAATTAATTACTTAACACTTCCTCATCACTGGCCAGATCTGGAGGTCTTTATTTACTTTCACTTGGGCTTGTGCACACTAAGATCTCAAGGCTTAGCTGGAAGTATTCTGAGCTGTTCATACACAGTATAGAGGACCCAAGCAGCATAATCAGGTACACAACCTGAGAGGAAAGAAAAAAAGTTCTCTGTGTTATTTATACATCTTAGGGGGAACATCTTGTGAATGGGACTTAAACTCTGCAACTATCATGACTGGGTTAGCTTTTTTTTCTCAGTATATAAAATTTTCCCATCTGTCAGGTTAGGAAGAAGCCACATGTATGGACTTTCAAAAACAATGTCTTTCAATAATTTCAATTTTGCATAGCAAGTTTATACAGGCAGTCCCTCTGTTAGTTAGGAAATCCAAATTTGTGAGAACAATGTAGCATCCTTTGTGATCCACAACTGTCCCCAAAGCAAATGCTACCTGTTTTAAACCATCTACATATTCTGACTTAGCTGCAGTCTCCTGAAAGTCTCTTTTTTATGGTTAGTTTAAAAGCAAACACTTCCAGAATCAAAATATGAGTAACACAGTTCATTCTCCAAAAAGCAGAAAGGAAAATGTTAAAAAATCAAGAAACATATATTTTAATAATATTTCCTATTTTTTTAATTTTATATCCACAGAAATATGTAAATAACACAGGGAACATATTTTCTCTAGTTTGGCATATATGTGCTATGTTATCCTTTTTATTCCCTCTGTCCCATCTTTAAAAAGGTCCACTGAATTCAAGAGTGCAGCAGTGAAACAGCAGGGCATCTTCATAAACCCATGTGATTATCCTTGTAAAAGTTCTGTGTTCATCCTCAGGCAGTTAAGAGAACCATTATTATTGTTCATAATACTGAGAAAATGGTATTTCAAAGTAAAAAGAAAATTACTTTATTAATATAGAAAGCCTCATTTCCCAGTGCTGGTTATTAGTGTTCTTTTGCTATCGCCCATAGTTTGTCTTTATTCACTTTCACTACAGAAATTTTATCACCCTTTCATCCTACTCTAATTTTCCTTCTTAATGCTCATCTTCAGAAGATTGTAATCAGACTGCATTGTATTTAAAGACCTAAATAATATTTAAAATTAAATTATTAAAATATTTAAAACAGAATAGACAGATAGATTGTTTAACAAAGAAAGCACACACACAAAAACATAAATAAAGGCATTTTTTTCTTCCATTTAGTTTTCTTATAAACATTATGTGTTAATATCTCATTTTTCAAAGGTTTAATCCAATAAATTACTGTAAATTTTGTCTCTAATACAGCCAAAAATATAAACACATGCTTAACTAGAAACTTACACAAACATTTCTTTGAGGTCAGTAACCCTACAGAATTCTAAACTGAAACAGTCTTAAGTACTTTCTTGAACAAGGAGCAGAATCAAGCTTTCAGTTCTGATTTCTAGAAGAAAGAAGACAAAAATACCTTCTACATGTCATACCACTGGTCTTTATAGTATATATATATGATCCAGCTTGATACAAAGGGAAATCAATAGCATGTGATTTTAAAGTGATTTGGGGGGTTTGTTGTTTTTAGAGTTTACCTCGTGGGGTTTTTGTTGGTTTGGGTTTTTTTCCCCACGTGATAACTACCCTGACAATTTAAATTATCTTTCTTTAGAATCTCTGCATTATCAGTACTCATTATGGGAAAATTTACCCATGACTTCACTGAGTTTGTAAGGCAAGAACTGCATTGCAGTGGGTCACTGCATTATGCTGATTTGGGCTGATATGTACAGTAAGGCACACAATTATTTTTTCTGTATTCCTACAAAATAGTAGGAGTAAACAGTTCTGGAGACTTTAAATACTGTGTTTTCCGTGAGTCAGGAATATTCATAATGAGTACAGTTGCTTTCCTCTTCAGTCTGAAAGATATAGAAGAAAAAATTATGTCCATTATGTATGGGCTAGGTTTTCATGCATGACATTGCTGGATATATTTGCTAAGGATATACAACACTAACTGCTAAAAATACTTGACTTGAAAGCATGGCTTTTAATAATGGAACCAGGGATAACTTAATGATGTTTTTCACTGCATACTTCCCTTATGCTTTGGTTTCTAAATACATCTCACAATTTTATTAATGCTGCATCTAGATGTTTGTCAGCATACACATACTGAAGAAAAAAATTACCTTTCTTTAGATAGTGTTATCTCTTTCTTATACTTTCTCCCTCAAACACTTAGTTTTTCAGAAAGATCCTAATAAAATACACATAACAAACAACAGACAAGTAATTTTCACAACAAACTAGTATTTTACATATATATATGTAAAATTCTAGGAATTCTAAGGCCAAATTCTCAGTTTTTAAATGTGAATTTTGAAGAAAGAATTGTTTAAATCCAAGGTAGCAATTTCCTCTTATGGTAGAACAGTAGGCAAAATCCCAATTGTTTTAGCATATACTAGAATATTAGAATCAATTTATGAGATCAGGTGCCTGTCAAAAAACAAGTTCCCTAGGAGAAAGTCCCTTCCCACCTAATTTTGACCCTTTACCTATATTAGGTATCTATGCCACATTAGGATGAATTGCCTCATGCAGTCAAATGATCAGATAAGTATCTTGGAGTGGATATCTAATATCCATGAAAGTCAATTATTCCGAGCTGGATCTTAAACCAAAGGAAAGATCTGAAAAGCATTGTGTATTTCTTTTACTTCTACCCCCTATCCAGTCTTGTTGAAATGATGGGAACCTTAGCCTACAATAAACACTTTTGAAAATTCTCCACAAAGTTTGCAAGTCTAGAAAGATATTTAAGCTAAGTGACCAACTCATTCAGGTTTCTGTCATACTCATAATGCCTATCCACATGAAAAATCACCTCTAATCCATTTTCAGATGTGTCAACCATCTGATCTGAGTTGTGTTATACTAATATGGTACATTATAGAAATTAACCAATGTTTATTAAACTCATAACAGGCTTTGTATGGTCTACAGAAGTATCACAGATTGTTACTATATTCAATGTAATTCCCCTTACAAATGAACATAATCTGCCCTGAGCTTCAAATCATAACAAGGGAAAAAAAAACCAAACAAAACACTTTGAAACTCATTGTTACTTGTATATCCTTCACCTTTGACTACAAACAATCATTTTCCACCTTTTTGACATTTCAGTTCACCAGTTCTTGGTGTTTCAAAATAAAACCCAAATGTCCAAAAATCATTGAGCCAGAAGAGTACAGAAAAAAGTATGTGCAGCTTTTCTTTCTCCTTGTATGTGAATTCTTTCAATTGGATCTCCGATTTCTGTAATCATACATTTTTTTGATCACAAAATATATTATGTTTTTGACAAGTCACACTTTTTAAAGATCAATTTATGCATGCACCATGTTAAAGTTTTATAAACCATTTTGTAGGTTTCATCTTTTGTCATTTTAATACACAACAGCAGTAATGCAAACAAATATAAACTTTTTCATCTGAGCTCATGCAAGCATGCCCAGCTTTAAACCAAAAGAGAGATGTCATTACAGAGTAGTAATATTTCCAGAGAGGATGCATTAGCATTAAAAATAAATGTTATGCATTCAGATAAAATCAGAGATAAGTCTACATGGTAAATGACACTTTTAGATTCATGATGTTCAGCAAAGTGTAAGAAAATGGTAAGAAAAAACTTTCACCATATATATATGTATGAGTACACAATGCACTTAATACTGTTAGGAAAAAAAATATGCTAATGCTCTTTAGCAAACCTTTATGCAATTAATATCAAGGAATGTAGCTCTTTCACTAATGAGGAGGGTGGCTAACAGACCACCAGTTAATTTACTAAATAAAGTCCATGTGAAAAACAGTTTAGTAGTATTTGTTCATCTGTTTCAGGAAGTTATTCATTAAGATATACTTAGATGCAAACTATCATGTTGATGAAGGTTTTTCTATAACAGGACTTTTTGCACGAGAATAAGATGCGACTTTGAATATATTTGCTATAAAAATAGATGAGAAAAACAAAACTAAACAAAACCAAAAAACCCACACTCTTGTATCTGTGGCCAGAATTGCAACACAGTAAATGCTATTTTTTGCTATTTCTAGTAAAAGGCTTTAGGCTCTTCCTTGAGATGAGAACATCAGTCTCAGGGCTGGTCTGGGCTCACCTGGCCAGGGCTGGACTGGTTTAAGCTCCTGCCTCGGGTCCAAACACATGTTGCCTCCCCTGCCTGGACTCTGTCAGTGCCTCTGTGGGAAGGGTCTGGCAAACCCAGGGGGTCCCCATGTCTGAGCATGGGGAAATGGTGAGGATTGTGCCCATCCCTCAGCTGAGATCAGTCAGAAGGCAGCAACCTGAGGCCAGTCAGAAGGTAGCAACCTGAGGCAAGGAAGCATTTAAAAATAAATCCAAGTGTAGTAGACTGAACAGGAAAGGTGTACCCCACTCCACACATAGATCTCCCATACATTTCATAAATAACTTATTCTTCCTGGTGAAGACTTTGTGATGCTCAAAACTCATTAAATGCCCATGAGGCATACCAAAGTGCTGACCATAGATCCCAAAAAGATACTAGAAGGGTGAGAATAAAATCAGATAAAAGAGGTAGATCCTAGGCAGTTCACATAGAAGGATTTTAAGAGTAGTACTACTATTTGTTTAATATGATTTGTTAAATAGTTAATTGGGCTAATAATAAATTCATAACTGAATGTGTATTGTGTTCGGTTTTGCTTGCAACAAGATTGTAACAAGAGTGTAATAGAACATAGTGAATAAGAAGTAAACTGCTTAAGAACAAAGCTGTTTCATTCTTTTTCACTTTGATTGAAAATAATCTGCAGCCATCATAATTAGGTAATAGCCCAGCTGTTTTCCTTTGCTCTGCTCTCATGCACTCTCTGTGCTTGAGGATTTAGCAAATTTTTTTTTTTTTATTTCCCCCCCCCCCCCCCCCCCAAGAAGGGCTGTCTCTCCAACACACATTGACCACCGAAACACAAAGATAGGAAGTCATGCAGCTAAGACATCTAGGGCAACAGAATATATATGTGGCATCACAGGAGCAAATGTGTGATGCCACACAATTGAATGAACTTGGCTGTCTGATTATCCTTTAATGCAGGGTAGAGGAATCTCTCCACCATTTCACTTAATAGCTTTGCAGCTATTTCTTTCATGTGGAAGGAAAGAAGGAGTTTTACACAGTTCTGTGCAGCTTTTGATGCTTTGCACCCATAGCATTTGGAGTTGTGCTTTTACATATCACAAACTAAGAAGAGTTTGTCGGGGTCAGTGTTTAGCTGAAAAAACTTTTAAGAAGCAAGCAGAGGTTCGGGGACTGTAGGTGCTCTTCTGTAACAATATGCCAAACGGCCCAACCAGACTCCAGTGACAGGCTTTCAGCTGAAGCAGAACAAATATTGTAAGAAATTTTCAGTCTAAAAAATTATATGTAATGTTGGTAAGTAAACTAAACAAATAATAGGTGAACTAAAGATAATGATGAATATGATTCAAAAAGGAGAATTGAATCCCTCATTTCTTTTCTGAAATATACAAGATTACTTTGCACAGAAAAACACTGTGGAAATAAGCTGCATTCCAGCAGTGAGCAATGTGATCTTCCTCCTTATGCTTCACAAGTCATTTTGAAACTTTCAACATGTTTTTCATGTCAAGACTGCTTTACAAATTGCTGTGAGCTCTAAAAGCAAAAAAGAATTTAATGTAAGGCTATATTATGATCATATTTTAAACTTTCATAATACATTTATATACATTAGGGACAATATAAAAACAAAGACATTTTAGATAAATAATTAGCACATTTTGCTACTCATATTTTGCTGAGTATTCCTCACTTTCCTTGTTGTGATACGCTTGTTTGTGTGAAGGGATAGATTTACACCTCAATTTCACAGGTATACAAAAAAATAATTAGAGACATCAGAAGAGTAATTAAAAGATATATGAATATAGTTAAATAAGAACTAAAAGATCCATAAATTCAAAATCTGGCAAGATATTTGCATAGTCAGTTTAATCCTAAGTGATGTTCTCCTACATTTATACACCTGCCTGAATAATGCACTGAGATATTAGAAGACACTGAGGTTTTATTTATCCTCTATAAAATTTTTTTCTGAACACATCTGTGCAGTGCTGATGTAACAAGGGACAATGAAGAATTACAAAGAGCTAATTTCAGTGTTGTCATGTCTTTAGGTAATAAGAAGCTAAATTCAATGTATTAGCATGAAAAGTAATTGTTAATAATAGTGTGATATGTTAGCAATAATTTCTAGCTGACTGTCTCGCGGCACCCAAAGATTTTAATGAATTCTGGATCAGAAGGTCATGAAATACCCAACACATAAAGCTAAACCAGGAGCAGCTGACTCGGTGTGGGCACAGCCTGCAGGGCCGGCTGTTCCTACTCTCGTGAGGGGCTTGTAGGGAGCTCGAGTGACCAGGAGTGTGGCAAACTCTTGTTGCAATCAAGTCTGTGATAAAGTGTGAAGTAGACAGGAATATTTTCATCTTTGGTACACAGAAAGATGAGCCTTAACATTGTAAGCACAAGTGTAATGATGTAAGCAATGGAGACCATTGTGTCTGAAGAGATACCACATGTGCAGTTTGATAAGTACAGTGATGGCAGTTTGGAGTGCAGAGAAAGTTAAATTTGGAAAGTAAAGTTCACAGACAGATTATTTAAGAGCTCTAGTGTAGAATAAGAGAGATTAGAAAATGTTAGGACAGTTAAGGAAATCTTGTAAATAGTCGTAATATAGATATGAACGGATTTAATTTTCCTGGATATTGATCAGAATACAAATTTCAAAGCAGGCAAAAGAAAAGGACCAGGCATTGCCTGATAATTTACATAGCAAGCCCCAAGATCATAGGTTGTTTTGAATTATTTCTCAAGAAGTAAACCATATACTTGTAGTCTGACTGTACTAAAAAACAGAAATATTGGCCTTTGATCCTACATCAGAGAAGGGCATGAGGTTATTTTATTTCTATTCTATGACTTTATTTATGCTTCCACCTCTGAATTGTGGGCAGCTGTTCAACACATTTTCTCATTCAGGACAGAGGAAATAAGCAAAGGAATAAAACATGCAAAATGTGAAAGGAATATTGAATATTCTGAAAAAAAACTGTTTGTTCCTTTCCTCCTCACAAAGATATCTTTCTTCAGTCCCAGATCAGTGTGTTCACAGATGGCGTAAAAACTGAATTAGAAGTAGGTTGTATCTGTGTGCACTGTTACCCTTTATCCAGTACATATTCTTTGATCGGAAATTATTAATTTCTTGTTATTTTTATACAGCCTAGGTACAGCTGTTCTCAAGCTTTCAGACCAGGCTCTGCTCCTTTTATCTGCAGTAGTTTGGATGACTCTCTTCCTTTGCCTTCAGCCTGGCTAACTAGGTAAACCCTGTTCCTTCTGAAGGAGAAGGCATAGACTTGTCTTTGCGGAGAAGTAGCAGTTGCATCTTGTGAGTCAGTGACCACCACAGATAAACTGAGAGCCAGACCAAGCCTTTGACCTTAATTTATTCTTATCTTTCCTTCTTCCTTAGCTCAGAACAAATTAGTTAGTTGGAACAAATGTGAGGCATGGAAAAGGAACCATGAGGACTGAGAGGAAAGGAAGGCTACTTTTTGCAATTTCTCCCTTTTTTTTTTTCCAAATAACTCTGCTGTGCTATGTGTAGGGAGTTATTCGCAGCTTGAGAATAAATAAAAGAGCCACAATAGTGCAGTTCAGTTGCAAAACAAAAGATGGAGCAATACTCACTGGGCATTACTTTACCTCAAAGTCCCATCTCCCTATATTCTTTCTACATTCAGTAGAGAAAAAGAAAATTCTTTAAGGCACAACTGGGAGTGGGGACAACTGCAACTGTTGTTCTGAGCAGTCTTGCTTTATTTACAGTCTCCCTAAGACAAAGTTCTCTTGGTGAATATTCCACAGTGATGACAACAATAAGGTTTAAATGTACTTCCCTGACATACCCACACAAGGTTACTCCAATGTACTGCAGGATATTCAGTTATGGAGCTTAACACAACCAGGTACTTAACATATCACCAGGGACTTGCATAAACCTGCTTCAGCTTGAATTAAGCCCACAGTTTTTATCCTAGGATTAAATAATATTGTAATAGCTTTAACACAGAGTGCTCTGAAAAGCACTGAAAGCTGTGTTTTGAGAGGGGTGGAGTTTTTATTCTATGTGTTTTAAACTGAATATGTGAATGAGAGATATGAATAGACATAATTAACTATTCTTTCTGTCCTATTGTGTGTAAAAATTCAACTCTTATTTTTTTTTTGTGTACCCTCTCAAAAGTCCCTCTTTATGAACTATTCCCAATAGAATCTCATGAGTGAAACAACAGCTACAGACCAAAATAACTGTATATGCTTTAATGTCACTGGAATAATTCCATTACCATTTAGCTGTTACATTAATGTCCTAGAGTTGAGTTGGATTATCATTAAACACTTGTCATTTTAATGAGACCTGATGGAAAAGCAGATGGAAATTCAAGTCAGCTTTTTAGTGATGTTCAGACAGAGGCTAGATTACTATTCGAGAGAAGGAAAGACAATTAAAGCTAAAATTTCACAGGGTTTGAGGTTATATTCATCTGTCCTGTTGTTTTACTTCCTTCCTTTTCATGATTTTGATTATCTAAAGCTAGCATTTTTAACATTAAAAATCTTTTAAAAGAAAAATAAATTCAAAAAAATAATTTTTCTCACTGTGCTATGAATTATGAAACAACCTGTTACTTAAAGATTGCATGTTACTTTCCATAGCATTTGATGCTGGTGTCAGTTTGTGTAATGGATAATGTCCATTAAATCAGTGGGCATGCAGTATTTAGTTATCTGTTGTTCCTATGCCCCTTCCTTTCTCAACTAAATTTAGATCTCTATATTCAAAACTAGCTTCAAAGAGACAACTTTTAACACTGTGTGTTTGGGGTTTTTTTGCCACTTATCAAGATAAATTGTTTTTACTTCTTAGTGACTTTATTTCGTTACTGTCTTGTGAGAAGAATGTGAGTTATTTCAATTTTACAGATGCAGAATGGCTATGTATAGAAGTTAAGGTTCACATATTCATCAGTGATATATCTGGTAAGGTAAATGGCATGCATGAGTATATATTTCCAATTACTGACAAGCAAATTATTGTTACTCTGTACTGTATGCCAAACCCTGTTATCAGTCTCCTACCTGGCTTTTTGCCAGTGCAAATGCTTACTTTCTAATAATTAATTCAGTCCACACCAACACTTAATGTATTTCAAATAACTTGATTATAGTTGCATATGCTGTGAAGTAACAAATAGAAATAACACATTAATTAATTTTGTAATTTCTATGGATAACACACTGTAGCATGTGGCTGTATTGAGCCTTGCATATCAGGTCCTTATTCTCAATGCAAATCCCACACTCTGTGGAAATACAAATAATAGCATCATGTGTGAAGTCCCAGAGGTTGCACTGCTAAGAATACATGGCCACAAATTAATGAACAAAGCATGAAAATTTCAAGGAATTGAACACTTTCAGAGCAGTCCAAAGAACCAAAAGGAATCAATCAGGGTTAAACCCAATGCGGGATTCAACAAGGAGATGAAGTAAATCTCAGTTCTAATTCTATTTATGTTTTACAGTAAACACTGATTGGATTTTAAAGAAAATTAAGAGTAAAGACTAGAACCTTGATTATTTCTCAGCTATTGACTGCTCTAACCACAAATCTATAAAGTCAGAAGACTATATTTATTTTTTAGTCATTCTCTGTGCCTTTAAAGTCCTATGAAGGGATGAGCAGAGGATCTGCATGCACCAGCTCTGCTCTGACAAATAGAAAACTTTCACAGAATGTAGGATATACAAATCAGATACCCTGACGTGGCCGTGTGAATTTATTAACCACTGGATTAATGGAAAAGTATATCTTTTGGCCACATGTCAGAGGCAGACCTGTAACTCCTTCCTGGTAGAATGCCAATGCTAGATTGGCATTTACACTTTTAGCAGAGAGCTTGTATAAATTTGAAACCAATGTGTAATGAGCTACTGCTTTCATTGACTTTACCTGTAACATTTTCAATACCACTACAGAGAGCACACTGAAGAAGAGATTTTTTAAGAACTTAGGGCCTGATTCCAAATGTTTTTCCTTTCATAAAGTTATTTTTAATTCTACAAAGGGAAAAAATTATACCCAAATTTTTAAGTAATTTCTTATTTGATAATATATTGTCTAATATTACAGATACATACCATTGTATAGGACACAAAACAAATATTCGAGCAGCACTTCTTATCCTTTCCACACCTCAAGTGGCACTGTCAAACAGATTATTTCAGGTTTAATTATTTGAGGTTCATACAAAATAATTTAAAAATAATTTAATGAAACTACATCCTCTCTATCTAGTCTCTAACATTTTTTTTTTTTGTCCAGCAGAAAAAACAGTTTCTCATTAAGAAGCTAAGTAATCAACAGTATCCAGATTAAGAGGAAATAGTGTAAAAATTTTTCTACATTTCTCACTTCATCTTTCCATTTTCTGTTGGTAACTTTGGTTTAATGATACTGTGTGATACACCATGGGGCAAAAACTTTTGGAGCTGAAAACCAGCAAGAGATATTAATGGTCCTGCTATTTAGTAACAGCAAGAATATTCTATTCTTTATGAATGGCCTTTTTTATTACACATTGTAAAATGAACCCTCAGTATGTCCTTGATAAATGAAAAATACCTCTGAGGAGACCAACAGGCAGTCCTTCAGATATTTTAAATGATAATTGCCACAGCAGGCCATTTTACAACATAATGATGATCAAAGTCTGAAAACGGTTTTATAAACAACATTTTATAAGGGTATTTGACAACTCCTTTTTTTTTAACACTTCATAAGAATCATTTACCTTTATTAGAGGACTGCCTTCATGGGGGAAAAAGGTCCAAAACTCCATCATTCTTCTTTTGAAGCCATTTTAGATTAATGGGACCCTGGCGATTTCATATAATTTACCAGCCAGCCACCAGTAAGTTCATAAGAATTTTTCCCTGAGGGGCTGCAGAATGCTGAAATGCTGAGTCTGAGCACTAGCACTACATTACTAAGTGGACAAAAGTGGTAGAATTAGATGAGACCATTTTCAACATCATTTGCTCCTTGCTGTTTTGCAACAAGAATCCGTGTTGAGCTCAGTTTGTGAGAGCATGGGGGGAGAAGATACATATTTACGGAGTTACCTGTTCATTCAGGAGCCAGTGTGACTGCCTGCATTCAAAGAAAAAGCACTCATCAACTACAACATTTTGCAAAAGTGGTGAAAAAGGATGGATGTTAACCTTCTGATTTTCTTGGCAGGGAAGATTAAAAAAAAAAAAAAAAGAAGAAGAAGAAGAAATTTTTATAAATTACTTGTATCTATAGGTCTACAAAAATAGTAATTCAGAAGAAAATTGGATGTATTTAGTACTAAATAATGGGCACTTCAAGGAGAATAATGTGTGACCCTGGGGATTAATTATTTTTTAAAATGCCATTTATTGATTAAATTGTAGCAAGAAGTTTCGATATATCATCAATCTAATGTGCTGCCTTCTATCAGAAAGCAATTGAGGAGCACTTGAAATGAGGTAAATCCTCTTGGATTTTAAGGTCCGCTCGCCAATCCCTTACAGTTTAGATTAAAGGCTGCTGTAATTTTTATGTCATAGCCAAAGTAGATGTATACCTCTTTATTTGAGTTCAGGATGCAATGTCAGACATGGTCATATAGAGCAAGAAGGAATCACTGAGCATTCATGTATTTCACAAAATATAATCCCAACCTAAATAAAGTAGTGCAGTGTTTTTAAACCTGTTCAGTTCATAAAATGTGACCTTTGGCACTAGATATCAAAATCATCTGTTGGAATCTTTGCCACTCCAATACAGAGCCATTATATTCAATGGCATATAAGTTGCTGAAGAAGACACAGTAGACATGCTTTAAATATTTATAAATTCTAGAAAACATTGACCATTTTCAAAAGTTATAAATAATATTTGAAAACAAAATTTTCAAGAAAGATGCCTATTTATCCTCTGTCAGAAGTACGAGGTAGATGAGTCTCCTATCCCTTATAAACTTTGATATTATGTAGAAAAAGACAAAAGAAGCCTATTTAAGCAAAAGTGGCAAATTATTGAGTCTGGCTTTTTTCTAACTATTTTCTGTGAGCTATATCATTGATCTCAGTCATTACCATCTAGACTTGTAAATGTTAATTACATTATTACTGTGAAGCAAATAGCCACTAGTCAAGGTTTTTAAATGCGACTTCCTTAAATTAGGATCCTTAATCTTTATTTAGGGTCTACAAAATTTCAAAACTCCTACTGAAGTTACAATGGCTATATTACATCATGAGTGCAGCCCTATGTCATATTTCTCATTAATCTTTCCCATTCCTTGAAATGATCCATGCTGCTATTTGATTGGTATTTTTGATCAGCATCTGTGCTGAAAATTCTACAGCACGTGACCTTTTATTTTTTAATCTTATGCCTGTAAGTTAATGTTGGAAGTCTCAGAAGTAGGATAAATAAGAACTTGTGTGGAACACACTACATAAGTACTTGCAAGTTAGAAACAGAAAAAAGTTCCCATGAGCTTATTGACCAGAAGTCTCTGCCACCATGATTTATAGCTTTAGAATTGAACTCTATAGATCATCTCAATTTCTGTCACCGTGCAGTTCAAAGTTTTGCAGGTCTCTTGTGGAAAGAAAGACATAACCCCTTAGATGTGTAGCTGAGACATTGATATGTTTCTCATGTAGAAAAATGACCCTGGGATACAAATGAAAATGAGATATAACTGCTCATCTCAAGAGGTTATCCCAATGCTTACAATGTGAAATAGATTTTTAAAATATTTGTCTCACTAATAAATAACAAATTTTTTAGCATACATACTTCCATGAATTTATGTCACATGCAGAACAGTTCTATTACAAACAATACTAAGGGTCAAAGTGATGGAAGGAGCCTTCTCTTTCATAATAGGGGGAAAAACAGCTGTGCCATTGTCCTTCAAAAGCCATATCACAACTCCAGTGTCACAAACTCAAGCTTTGTGTCTGCATAGAAATGATATGCAATAACAGTTTCAAAACAGCAGGAATTTGAGAGCTGCTCACATTTTTTTGTAGAACTGTTGCCCAAGACATCTTTAGAACAAGTCTTCATTTTTGCTGATTTGTTGTTTTAATAAAGATACAAAAACTGGGAAGAACTTATTTCTGTGATACATCGATCCGTATATGTGAGGTATAGGCATATATTTTATCACTGAGAAATTACTTAATTGTCTGATTGGCCACAGTACAATGTCATAAAGTTTTCTGAGATTAGCTTTCATTTAGATATGATGAATATAAAAAATTGTATTTATTCATTTACTTTTCATAGTTGCCATATTTCAGGTGGGAATCCAGGAACCCGATAATTTACATGCATGGTCTAATTTCTGAATAGTGACTTTTATTAGAATTATTAACTCAAACCCAGTGCTATAAAGAACAGCATAGCTTTCCCCTGTATGTGCTCTTTGGGTGAGTCCTACTTGCACTAATAATAATGTCAAAACTCCTGTTGATTTTCCTGAGAGAAAGACAGGCCCCATTTACTGCATCTTCAGGACCCTAAAGGATCTTTTAAAACCTTCAATAAACCAAGACCCTGTTGTACTGTGACTGGTTAATTCTGTTGAAATTATTCCCTGAATTGTACTACATTGCAAAACATCAGCTTGTTTCTTTTTTCATTGCAATTTCTTTTTTCTCATATCATTTTATTGCTTTTCAACTATTCCCTTTTCTTCATCTTTCATAATCAGGTCCAATGTCTTCTTAGGCTAGCACACAAATTTACTGAGAGGGCAAGCAGCAGGCAGTGAAACAAGGGCAAACAAAGGAGTAGAAAATGGGAATTACTGGGGAAAGACATGATAGTTTTTCCTCAGCTATATCGATTAGTATGAAAGATAACAAAGAACTCATATACACGAAGGCACAAAACTCTATGTACAGAAATGTATATTCGTAGAACCACAAGTGTGTTGTATATGTATTTACCTTCCATCCCCATAATGTTCCTTTCTTTGTAGCTCATAGCATCACCTGCAAATTGTCCTCCAAATACACAGTATGTGGCATGACATAACTGTCAATTCACTTCTCCAGATGCTCCAGAAAGGGCAATGAATACCGGACAGAGAGTTAACTTGAAATGCCTAAATTCCTTTGAAGGAATGTAACTGAAAGGAATTGACAGTCTGTTCCTGATTAGACCTCTTCACCTGAACCCTTTCTATTCTTTTTCTGTTGGCATCAGCTTTTATTGTAAGAGGATAGCTTTGTGCAAGCTACTTTGTAGAGTCAGTGAGTAACCAAGGCAAGCTGTGCAGCTACTGTGAAGTGCACAAAATTATACTCTACTAATGAAATCAAACTATGTCTCCTTATGGGATTAGCAGGATGATAATTAAGCCTTCCCTGCTTCTAGATGACACAAACCCGTGAGCAGCTCCAGCTTGCCACTTTTAAAGTAGTGGTGTTTGTAGTGTATAGAGTGACAGAGCTCCATCCTTTTGTGAGACACATTGGTTTCCTGTCTGTATCAGGGATCAGGGACCTGGGTCACTTACACTGGAACACACACTGAATCAACACTTGCAATAATTTTTCCAGAGACAGAGTAAGACCTAGGAGAGATGGTTAGTAAAAGAGAACACAAAACAAAGCCACACAGCAGGAATGTCACAAAGCACTCCACAACTGCCTGAAATATAGCTGTGCTTATAATGATGCTGTCTGGCAGGATGAGACTGCACGTTACTGTGGCACGCATCAGTCCTGTGTTCTTAGGTCATCTGCACTTGCTCATACACTGTGCTCCGTTAAAAAATGCTCCAAAGGGGAGCCAAATACACCTTCGTTTAGCTACAAATGCAGGGAATGGCAAGTACCTGTGTGCCACTGCTCCGGCTGAGGCACTTAACCCAAAACCACTGTGACCAATAAGGGGTGAAACTACCAGGGCAAAATCCTCAAAAAGATTCACCCAGTCCTGAAATCTGTCTCTGACACAAGCTAATGCACTAGCCAATGCTTTAATTTTGTTAAGGTCATGAACAACAGAAACCATTGCCTTGACTCTGACTTTACAGGATGTTAGAATAAGCCCCTTAGGAGCTGAAAGATTGGTTTATAGTTTCAGCTGCATAAATTTTAGTAATGCCATAGGAAGCTGCCAGGTTTTAGGCATTTTTTGTTCTTCAAAACATTTTATTTTCTTGATATGTGCACTAAAAGGTTTATTAAAATACTTTTTTTTCTTCCATTTCGTCTGGTTACACTTGAAATTCATTTCACCTTTAAAGGAAAAGGTTTCTGAAAAATAAATCATATTTCACGAAATAAACCCTGATATTCTTCAGTCATAACACTTTGCAAAGTCATATGCAATTGAAGTCACTGGGCTTGAGAGGAAAAAACAAGTTAATGTCAATGATTTCCTTTTCATCATCAGGCTGCAACAATTTTCAAGTTTCTGTAAATATAAATTTGTCTTGTTCTTCATCTTATAATGCCTATGTATTATCTTCAAAGATTAAGAACAAAATGTCCTGAAACTAGCAGAAATCTACACAAAGTACTGTCACCATCTACTGGTGTATTTCATATGATGATGTGATGGGTCAGTACCCAGGTTAGACAGTTATGTTACAATGTACATGAATATTGCTACTCTAAATTTCTTGAATATTTGAAAGCGTGTTGAAGTTGCACGAAAGCAATATATTAACAATAATATTTTGCATCTCTAAAATCTCAAGGAACAATTACCTTCATTATTATGATGATTTTTATTTGAAAATTTGTGGTAACAAAGGAACAGTAAACCAAGCTGTTGTTGCATAGCAGTAGTAAACATAAGGGAAAATAATGTGACTTTTTTTTTGGGATAGGACTGATAATAATTGCACCCACACAAGTTTAATCTTGGGAATCCTTTCAGTGATTGCAATTCACTTTCTTTAATGAGTTCGTTCATTCAGTCTTCACTGTTCCAGAGCTTGATGCTATTAGCGCTGCTTTCTTGCACATGTAAAGAGGCTGAACAGTCAAATCACTTGTAGCAGACTACAAGACTATTGACGTATGCATTGATGGGATATTGATATATTGACATATCATGACGGGATAGACTATAGCAGTGGTGATCCACAGAAGACAGCACAGAGCACTGAATAACATAAACCTCACTAGATTGAAAATAGTGCTAGAATTCAAACCAACTTAATTCAATCAAATACAGCTGTGCTATAGACTCTGCATAGAACATGTTTTGGAAGACAGTGTTCATGTTTTTTATTTAACCTTTCATCTGTCAGTATTTATACTATGACTCAATTATAGATATTATGTAGTCTGTGATGTAAATACAGCCAAAAACAGATATTAAGCTCTGAATTGCCAAGAACACCTGAGGGAATTCAAAAACTATATGTTGCTTTTTGCAATATATGTAACCATTATTCAAGTGCTATTTCAAACTGTGTGAATACTCAAGCTGGATTTCAGGGCTGTTTTTCACAAGATACGGAATCTAAAAAACAGGAATGCCTTACTGAGAAGAGAAAGAGAGAGAGGAAGGAGGAAATAATTTTTCTCTTTCTTGTATGAGAAATGTTCTGTTCTACCAATGACAGCTATGTGGGTTATGGAGAAATCCTTAGCACATGACCTGCTCGCAAATGTTACAGTCAAATAGAATTCAGTATTATTCCCATCATTGACCTTAACAGAAGGTACATCTTTGGGTATGCAGTATGACATTGATGGCAGTGATAGAAAATGGGGAGTCTTAAAAAGATTTGTTAAGATGATTTGGTCATGCTTGTCAAATCTCAGGCATCTCTGACTCATTTCATTATTTTGTATTTTTACATTGAATCATGGGATGTTTTATATTGAGTGCTAGGATGGAAGACTGGATACTAGTATACAAATTTGACCTTGTGCAAGATGGCCCAGCCCTGCGGAGGTTGGCAATGTCTACTGAACCATGAATATGTATGTGTGATTAGTACACACTTTGCCTCACACTGCTGTCAGTTCTTCTCCAATGCTGGTCAAGTGTGACTGCAAAATCTGTCCTAAAATTTTGCAGAAATAATCTGTGCAGGCCCAAAAATATACAGAAAATGAAGAACTAAGCCAATTTGTAATCCCTTGGAACCTTGCCACCAGCAACAGACCTTGGGTAATTCATATGAGTACAGAAACCTTTTGGTTTGGCAGTTAATTTGTGTGGTAGTAGGAGAAATTGCACTCAATATCTCCCAAGTTATTTACTGTTGAAACAGAAATTCTTTCAAACATCAGTATTTTTAGGTGCTATCAGAAATTAACAGCTTAATTTCACAAGTTAAAAATCAAGTGTTAGATCTGTTTAGTATAAACTTTAGCATATGAATTCAAAGGAATTTTCTTCAGCCAGTCTTTAAAAAAAAAAATCCTGCCACATATTAGCTGTAACGGGAAAGATATGCTCATATAGAAATGATTTTCACACACCTGTCTTTAACATACATTACCTTTCTCCATAAGTCTGTCTTACAGTAAGATAGATCGTAAATGGACACCCTTTCAGCCTTACTCAAAAATCATAAAAAATTGTTTTAATCAAAATCAGCCTTCCATAACCAAAGAAGGAATATGAATGAGTGTAGTGGGTTAGCCTTGCTGTCTGCCAATTGCTCAGCCATCCATTCTCTCACTCCCCTTTCTCAGCAGGACAGGAGATGAAAAAAAAGGTGAAAAAGGTCATGGGTTGAGATAAGGGCAGGGAGATCACTCACAAGCTACTATCAAAGGCAAAGCAGACTTGACTTGGGGAAATTAATTTATTGTCAATAAAAAATACAATAGGATAGTGAGAAACAAAGACAAAATTAAAAACATCTCCTCCAAGCCCGCTTTTCTGCTCGAACTCAACTTCATTCCTAACTCTTCATACTCCTCTCCTGGTATAGTGCAGATAGGCAGGTAATGGGAGTTCTAGTCAGTTCATAATCCTTTGACTCTGCCACTCCTTCCTCATCACCACTTCTATTCCAGTGTGGTGTCCCTGCCCATGGGATAGAGTCCTTCATTAAATTCTCTAACATGGATCCTTCTTCACACCAGCTGCAGTTCTTCATGAACTGCTCCAGCAAGGTTCTTTCCATGGTGTATAGTTCAGGAATGGTTTTGGTTCCCTACATGGCTACTCCTCCTGACAGAAAACCTGATGCTGGGGTCCTCCTTCGGCCTGTGTCACTATGGTCTTCTCCACGAGTTTCAGGAGAATCTCTGCTCTGGTTCCTCAAGCACCTCCTCTCCCTCCTTCTTCATTAATCTTGGTGTCTGCAGGGCTATTTCTCTCACTTCACTTTCATTCCTTTCTCACAGCTACCACAGAGCGATTTTTTACCCTTTCTTAAATATGTTGTCACTTGACTGATGGGCTCAGCTGGGTCCAGCTTTGGGGCCATTTTGGAGCTGGCTGGAGCAGGCTGTGTCCAATACGGAACAGCCTCAGCTTCCTCTCACAGGGGCAACTCCTTCAGCACATTGTCCTACGAAAATTTTGCCATGTCAACCCAATACAATGAGTTTAACAGTTACAGACAATTCAAAGCATTTTGCTGAAGTTTGTGTGGCCTTCTACAGGCTTTTTCTTACTTCAATATTAGAGCTTTGCAGTAAAGCATCACCAAATTGTACAAAATGCTGTCAGTAAAACCAAAATCATTATTCTGAAAGCATTTCCTTATTTTTCTTTAGAAAGGTATAAAAACATGACAAAATTATGTAAATTGTTTTTATTGTATTAGCCAGGAGCATGCATCACGTCTTTCACTTTTCTTGTAACAATACAAAAAATATGGAAAATTCAATGTCAAAAAAACCAAAACCAGAAATGTAATTTAAAATATCTTACCTACAACTAAAGAATGAAAGTCTGTCTTACACATCACAATGGATATAAGAAAATCATCCACTTAATATAAGTGCTTTTTTAATAATAGGGTGTTCAACATCTTTGGAGTAATTGTTTAAAGATAGAAGGTTGTAAAAAAGAAGAATGTTCTGTCAGATTTCACAGGAGCACAGATACACTGCCAATATTTATCTGAATACTAAAGAAATTTTTAAAACTGTCACTTACACTTCTGCTTTTCTTCAGTAATTGATACTCCTGTTCTTGTCTCTAACAAACACTAACTTTTTTGAGATATTTCAATACAATCTATATGGATATGAATGCATCATTCCTTACTACAAAAAAATATGAATATGATTTAAAATCATATTGTTGTAAAACAACTTATAGATGAAGAATGGCTTACGGAATTCACAGCAGAGATGCTATTGTTCAGTTCTCCAGTCACCCAGAGTAGCTATATGATTGTAATAAAAACTTTAGGAGTCTTTTACTTTAGCTTAAGAAAAAGAAAACACAAACTTTCTATCAGAAACATGTATCTACTTTGGAACTACCAGTTTTTTAGGTACTTTGAGAGCAAACAGGAGATTACTTGCTCAGGTATCAAATTCTGTGCGGGTTTTTTGAGTCAGAGAGAATAAAGGCTGACCTCTATACTGCAGTTTTAGTTGCAGCAAGGACAATACTTTATGAAATTTTACAAATACCCTAAAATTTTCCCTCTAAAGAATATACCAGTCATAGAACTCTGCCTTCTCTTTTTTGGATAATGAAAATTCTGGATAGTGTTGTTACACAAATGTTTGGGTAATATTGGACAGTATGAAATCATACCTATGGATAGTTTTCTGGGCTATGAAGAGAGGAGGCCACTTGTATAAACCTAGTGAAACCTCCATGGATGCTACCACCCTATTCAGGCGTCTGGCTTCAAGGTCAGAGACAATTTCATGTTCAGACTCCAATGCTGTTCTTCTCATGAATGCATCAAATGGAATGGAGAATCACACTCAAAGGATGAGAAGAAAGTTAGTTTTAAAGCTGTCATTGCCAAAATTAAAAAATCACAATGAAGAGCTTGGAAATAAAAAATCTGTGCATTAGTTATTTCATATAGCTGCATCGAACACAATTTTGGTGTGGACATGGAAGTAAGTTTCACTGATTTATACTCAGTTTACTCAATTGCAACTATTTTTTTTTTCCTTTTGCTTTACAATTCTTCCTCAACAAAGAGATTAAATTTGAGTTTCTCTTCTGATTTGTCTTCTGAAAGAAGACAATTTTTTTAATTGCTTCACATCACATAGGCTTTTAAATGCCTCATAAAAGTAAAATATTTCAAATAAAAATTATTTGATACTAGACAGATCAAGGAGAAAAAGAAGAAAAAATCCTTCCTGAAAATATCTTCATTGATGAAATTACCAATGAATGAGCACATGCTGTCGGCAAGCACAAGCTTGTCGTTTTCCAGAGAGATGAGAAAGTTTGTGCATTTGATATAAATTTGAATGTGATGCCTTTGTCAATGAACAGAATAGATAATAAGCTCCTTTGAACTATAGTATCTGGGAAAACATCATGTGATACATAACACGGTTAAATATTGTTTCTAAAGCAGACATTATTTTAAAGAATTATGGTATTTACTCAGCTATCCTCCCTACCAGTAGAATCTGTTTCAATGGTAGGAGCTTCAGTTCAGGGAACTGGGCAGTACAAAAGCAAGAAACTCAAAGAATTGTGTCTTTTAAATCTGTGCAAGATATATTTCTTATGTGTTACTGTATAAAATGGTGAAAGATTCTACTATGAAAGCTAAGTGATTTATTACCTTGATATGGAGCACAGGTGAACATATTTCTTCCTTTTTCACTGATACCATTAAGAAGTATTGCTTCATTTATCTTATATATTCTACCTTCATTTATCTTACGTATTTTACCTTCAACACTTGTTAGCAAGCTGCAATACAAACTTCCAAAAGAAACTTTTGATACTCAAATAATGAGATTCCTCTGTACAAAATACAGTTCCGGAGACTTTGGAACGTCATTCTTTTCACTCCTTCTGCGGGGAGAATATTAAAAATAAATTAAAAAATAATTTAGTGATAATGTTGAAAGAACAGAAACATTGTCTTGTCTTACTAACTATCCTCTCTTTTTAAGTGTAAACAAACTAATAGCCTTTTTATAGGTAAAAAATTTTGAAAAATTCTTAGTTGAATGTACTTCATACTTCAATGTCTATGCTATTGAATGATGAATTACATTAGTTCTTGACTCATATGGTGAATAAATCAACCAGATGATTAGTAGTACAATTAAGCCATGGGGAAAAAAATAATATCAAGAACATCAACATGATACATTACAGGGTACATTTGAGAAAAGCATTACAAACAAACTCATTTTTAAATATGAGAAACCAAATAATTCTCCCCTTGCCTCCCCAAGGATGTCAAGAGCTGCAGCCAAGCTCCTTGGGACAAAACTTCAAAATCCAGCAGGAATTGGTTCACATAAGATAGATGCTTACCAGGCTGGAACACATTCTCTGTGCATTTATATGAAAGGCTTCCAACAAAGTTGCAATAATAGCATACGTGGGAGACATATGGAGCTAAGGAATTCAAGAGAAAAAAAAAGAAAAAAGAAAAATGTATTAGCTAATTTAAAGTCTAGTAACTGAAGCAAAATAAATTATAAGATCTGCCTTCTTTTCTTGTTTTTCTCACAGGACTCACTGCAAGATATTCAAATTAATTAAAATATAATTGTTTCCACTATTGAAGGCAAAGTCTGAAAAGTCAAAAATGTCTTTTCATTCAAAAAGTTTTCCTCTGGCCATCCTTCTGTATTACTCCTGACACTTTAGCAAACCTGTCACGGAGCTTCTAGGTGTTCCTGATAGTTCCAACCCATAACAGTCTATATGTCTAAAATGTTTCTACTTGATTATAAAGTCATCACACAATTAAGATTTCCCTGAAGAAATCTTATCTCTGAATCACCTCTCATATGTATTTTACCTTTCTAGAAAAGGAAGTTTGAGTAAACAGTACACGTTTCTTTTCATTTGGATGTGTAATGTAACTTAAGATGGCATAAAAAAAATTACTATGATAAAAATCACACGAGTAGTAAATTTAATTTTTCAAACAGTTAACTTATTCCAAGCAAGTGGCAGTCACACTTCTGCTATAGTTGTGATGCTTTCCAGGAATTGCTACTGTGCAGTCTAGTTTTTCTCAATTGCAAGAAATCTGGCGCACATTTTGTTGAGGAATACATCTGGTCCAGGTAGCTGGGCTCTCAAGGTGCAGACTGAGATACAGGTTGAGCTCTGGGTGGGAGTCCAAGACAATAGGCTGTGAACTGCAACCCTTTGGGATAATAAAGGACACACAGACAGGTGACTGCCAGCCAGGTGAATGCATACTGGGAGACACAGCAGGAGCTGGGAATTGCTGATCTTTTGGCTAACAAAGGAGATGAGGACTGCTGACGCCAGCGGGGTGGATGGACACAAAGAGGGCTGCAGAAGCCGAAGAGTCAAGGAAGAGTGAGACTTGCTTGCAGAGTGTGAGGGTATTAAAGCCCACTGGTTCCTTTGCTGGGGGCCCCTCTTCAGAGGCTCCAGCTCGAGCTGTTTCTGTGTTACTGCACTGGGAATAAATGGCTTTATGGAACTTGACGTCAGAGACTCTGCTGTGGGAAACCTGGGGTCAAACCAGAAAGGAAACCTGGTCTGGCTGTGTGTGAGTGGGGTGTGCAGGGAGTCAAGCAGGGACCTGTCAGTCACTGGAGCCACTGCTGTGAAGGGGCTCCAGTCCCAGCAGTGAAAGTCTCTGTTGTTGGGAGTGGGACTGACAGTCTCTCATGAATGGTCAGAGTGGGAAGTTTCCTTAAAAATCTAAAATTTTAATTTTCATTTCTGCTTTTTAATGTAAATATTTCATATATTGAGAGACAAAACATCCCAATTCCATAAAAAAAAAGAACACCACAATAGAACAAACATACACATAGTTTACCATACAAAAAAAGCTCAAGGCTGTAGCCAAGGCCTCTGCTATCATGATAAAACTAATGTATACAAAACTTCCTAAGTGGACCCCAAGTGGACCATGCCCTCTGCTACAGGCAAATGTCATATTATATGGAATATCACTTTCATTAGGTTACTATGTCACCTCTCAACTTCTTCCCCAGCCTACTGGTGAAGAGGAGAATGTTGGAAAGACAGCTCTGATGCTCTATCAGCACTGCTCAGCAGTAGCCCAAATGCTGGTGTGTTATCAACACATTTCTAGCTACCGATACAAAGAACAGCATTTTGTGGGATGCTGTGAGGAAAATCTTAAAATTAATATCAACCAGACCCAATGCACACATCCTGTCCTAAAATTTTAGAACTAATTATTACTCTCACATTCTTCCTTCACTGCAATGAGTTCATCACTTTCCTTTGATATGACTCTTTTCTGGGACAGAGAGGATATTGCTCACAGTTTTACTGAATCAGCACTCTGGGCTCATTTTACTTTTGCATCAGAAAAAGCATAGACGTAAATTTATTTTCCAGCCTGAAAACTTTTGCTAATTATTATTAAAACCATAAAGCTACCACTGCCTGGTACAACTGTGTTCAGCTTCTGCAGTACATGAACATGAGTAGCAGCAATTCTTTTATGTTTGAAGTGAATGGAAAATATTCTAAAAAATTCCACTCTTCTTTATGAAAAACAGCCTGTTTATAGAGTTAAATCTCTCACTGTGGAAATTTAAGGTCTTGGCTCACTGTAAATGTGGCAAAGCTCCAGAAGTTAACATGCTCTTTGGAGGTGAACCCTTCAAGCTCAGCTCTTTGGTATTGATTGTGACATTTTCTTGTCAGCATGAACATCCAATATCCAACTTAGGCAATATTTCTCATTAAGTTGTATAGACTATGAACAGCATAAACTTAAACAAATATGCAGTGTCAGAGCACAGGCAAAGTACAGCACGCAGTTTTAATAAACTGAAAACAATACATCTGACAATCGTCTCTAATTTTACCTTTGACACAGTTTATGTTTTATTCCATCCAGCATCCCTCTTTTTGTCATTACTCTAGGTTCTGCTTTTGTAATCTTTCTTTTTTTCCCAAGTGAGTGGCTTCATGGAAGGCTTGATACTACTTCACTGTATTCAACAATAATACCCTCGTTGGCAGCAATGGTCCAGTATCAAGCTCATCTCTAAGAAAGCAAAACTTTTATTACCACTGCTCTGTTAAGAGTTGGATACTCTTCTCTACTGGTTCTTCTCTAGACTCACAGATTTTAAAGCACGAAGAAAGCAGCATGATGAGTTAATCTATTATCTTGCATAGAATAGAGCATATCATTTCACTTCATTCTTATAATGCATTCATTACTTCCAACTGTATTATCTCTTTCTAAAAGACAGTTCTCTGGAGTGAGTGACATACAAGGTAGAATGTGTCATGGCCTTTGGTTAAATTGTTCCAATGTCTCATTAAATCGCTAAACAATTACATTTCAATTTTCAGTTTGTTTCATTCATGATGAAGTCACCTCCTAAACTTCTCTTCAATAAACCAAAAAGCATGTCTCTGTTAAGGCACACTGTCAAAACAAGCATACTTTTATCTGTGTTTTCTGAAGCTGTTTCAATCTGTCATCATTGTTCTAAAGAGCTTCACACAGTCAGTATTCAGGTAATGACCTCACTAATGTAATGGACTGTGGTAATAAAATTTCCGTCTTTCTACTCAATAGTCTCTTGCTTATTGAGGCTCAATAGTCTGAAGGTGTTATCTGCCATGGGAACACTCAAAGTTCTTTCTGAATACTCACATTTCAAATTTTGAATTTTGTATTTGTTAATAAAGATATCAGATTACACCTTGCAGAAAGCAGAATCTGATCCATTTTACTTATTAGCTTTGAGGTATTAAACAAAAGTAAATTTCAGGAATCCTGTGTATTCCTTGTACAGAGATAATTTGCCTTTTCAAACACACATATAATTACAGTTTACCAGACAGAGCTATAGAATTATTTTCAAATTTCCCAAAATTTCAAATTCCCCAAAGCTTAGAAGACTATATCCAGTATATGTATATAAATTGAGCATATCTTTGTGACTGTAAAAGACATGAAAAATACCCAAAATGTGTAGAAATTTCGACAAATCAGAAATTAGAGGAAGAAAAAAGATAAGTAGAAGTAAAATGATGGAAGAGGAAAACCCTAAAAAACAGAGAAGTAGTTTGAATTAAAGCATTGGGAATGAGGGAATAACTCTGTTGTTTTGTGGAAAAGCTAGACACTGTAGTTGGATGAGATTTAAACTGTAAAAGGCTTTCCATATTAATGGGAAATAACAAGGTTGCTAAATAACAGTATGATAGATGTTGTTAAATCAGCGGGTCCAGACAATTTTGCCTACAAGTGCTTTAAAGAGTCAGCTGAGCAGATCACTTGATCATCAGTGATGATTTTCAATAAGTCTTGGAGCACTGGAGCATTTCCAAAGGGTTGGAATGAAGCTAATGTTATGCCAATATTTTAAAAGTATAAATGGGACATCTAATTATAGGCCTGTCATCCTGACATTGATCCCAGACAAATTATGGAACAAGAGGTATGGGATTTGATGAATAACCTATTAAAAGAGTATAATATAATTAATGGCAATCAGCATGGGCTTATAGGAAAGACATACTTTCAAACTTGCTTGTAAGCTGATCAGGAAAAGCTATCATTGGACTTGGATAAGGATGGTGCTGATGATCTTATTTTACTTCTATAGGTCGTTTAGTTTCATAATGCACCTGCTGATTAACAAAGAAGAAATTGCAAACACCAACATTATACATATTAAACTGAATAAAAGCTTCTAACATCTAGGCTTTAATATACTGTATTTAAGGAACCATCAAAGAGTGTGTTCTTCTAAAAACATGCCAAAGGGCTTATTTTTGTCTTTATTTGCAGCCTCAGTAAAACAACATTTTTGCTAAAAGAATATAGTGGATAACACAGCAACTGGAGGAGGGGTAAATGAAGGAAAGTAAAGATTGCTGACAAGAAGTTGTAATCCCTCTGATATTTAGGATAAAACAATATTTTATTATAGGCAACAAAAATTATGTATCTAGGGACAACAGTGTAAAGAACACTCAGGAAATGGGAACTCTATCCTGAAGATTAAAAGTCTAAAACCTTGGGGATGACACAGTAACATACTACATCTGGAAAAACCTAATGCAAACCTGGCTTATGCAGCGTTCAGACTATCCTTCTTAGAATATGAACTCTATCTCTGTACTCCTCAATTAAAGAAGGACACTGATATATTGAAAAACAAGTACAGAAAAACATTGGAAATGTACTGAAGCATCAGGAAGTAAATCTTACAGCTAAACTTAAGGTACTGCTTTAAATTTTCTGATGCACCAGTTTCTTTGCCTCTTTTAGCATAGAGAGCATAGCAACAACTTTGATAGGAAGAAGTCACCTTTCTTGACTATTCCCAAGGAGTTCAATCTGCTTAAGAACTACAAAAGAAGGTAAAGGATTCATTTGACCATAAGCCATCTGTACTTACATTCAGAACAGAAATATGGCTGTGGAAAAATGTGATAACCAGAATCCCTTTACAAGACAGTGAAGCTTCTTTTTTTTCTCCTCTAAAATAATACACTAATTCTAACAGAAAGTGTAGTTAAATCATTAGCTGTGAACTTGTTTGACTGCAATCATTTCCCACACTAATTGACTTCCACAAGTCAGCACTAATACATTATTCCCACAGATTTTGCTCTTGCTATGTGCTGTCCTTCATGGATCCTCTTTAATTCAATAGAATTTATGAGATTTATGATCAATGTGAATTCAGTCACTGTATAAAAACAACTTTAAGTACCGAAATCCAAATGAATTATTTCCCTACACTTTTTATTATCTTCTGACAAAAATGGGAAAAAACCACCCACCACCAAAAATCTACAGAATAATCTGTAGGCAGTAGTAAAAGAAGTAGCACAGATTATTTCTTTGGGCACCAGAAAGTAAGATTGTAATGTGTAAAGTCAGAATTTGCTTGTCAGTTTAGCTGATTTTCATTCAGCTTGTAACAAATTTCCCTTTCTTTGGAACAGAACACAAGGAATATTATATTCCAAATGTTTGGTTTGATTTCTAGAGAATACTACATATTTCTGTACTTTGAGGAATAAAGAATATGTGTTCCTCTTTTTTATGGCTAAAAGGTAATGCTTTGAAATGCTTTAGTTTCACCTGGCTGTTTATGCAGTAACCTATTTTGAACAAAATTGTTTGAGAGCATTCCCAGCCCATTCTGAGGAATCAAATACACAATCTTGTGAATCAAAACTGAGATATTATAACCATAAAATTTTACTTTACTGGACGTTGACCATATCAGTGTCCACTGAATTCAGCATGATACTAACTAAAACTCTCAAACAGCAATGTCAAGGAGAAACAGTATTCCATAAACTGATTCAGGACTCCTCTGCATAGCAGACAAAAAAGTAATTGAAGAAATAGTTACTTCTTTCAGTGCTGGTTGTTCCACTGCTCTCCTTTGATTGTGAAAAAATTAGCGATATAAAATTCAAAGCAAAGAAATGTTGAAAAATAAGAATATTTTGAAAACCAAGCTTAGAACAAAACTGAGTTGGCTTTGCAGCCCCAATGCTACTATACAGGACCAGTACCAGTAATTAGCCAACTGAAGTTCATACAAATTTCTAAAGACTTTCCAAGTAAGGAATACTATTTTGAAAAAGAGTAAATAATAGAAGCCTTATTTTATTAAATACCACAAAAACCTGCTTATATATTTCCATCAAAATGTGGTAGAGCAGTTGAAGAGCAGAAACACATACAAGAATACGACTTTCCAATGATGCAGTGCCAGAGTTAAATTTTAACTGGAGAATGATTTTATAACAAGCAAAAAATGCATTATCTTGCTATTAATTGATTGGCAAAAGCCAGAACAATCACTATGAATGTAACAGATTACCTGATTCCTAAGTATTTCACACTGCCAAGGTACTGGAGTGTGAAATTAGTGAAGCACTTATGCAATATACAGGCATTGTGAATATGATTATACCTAAGAGATGATTCTAGTAATGATAATTTGAAGCTCAGGCTAGAACAATTACTCATTTACATCAGGTGATAAGGGTGACAGTTTTAAAGTTAAAGGTCTCCATCTTGATTCCTCCAGGCTAACAGCATGTGTATGGATGTAGCCAATGTAGCCATGCAGCAAGTAGTGTGGAAAGTTTATTTTCAGTTGAGAGGGATGATTTTATGAGTCCTGTGTGGTGAATATATAGCTAAGGGAATATTTAGCTATGGCTCAGTGTGTTATGTAGAGCACTAAGCCATGGAATATATTTAAAGAAGAGAAGAGAAGAGAACAGAACAGAACAGAACTCTCTTAAGAGATCTACAAAGGTCATTTAGTCCAGTTGCGATATTTTGCTCATCCAGTTTACAGGCTGTAAAGTTGTACATTGACTGCAAAATTATAAGGTTGTTGAAAATTATGAATAGTCTAAAATGACACAGTAAAAATTATGAACGGAGAAAAATCATCTAAGGTTAAATCTAGGTGCTGATCACAAAGTGTCTGTTTGGATACTTAGTCAGAGTCAGCTGCTCATGAATGTAGACAGGTTGTGCTCATACTTCAATTCACAGAAATGTCAGTGGTGATCAGTAGTAAACCACAACCAATGGCATTTCTTAGAGCAAGGGCATCAGTTCAGTCTCTTTGTCTTTTTCAAGGGGATCATTTTGGAAGATGCAGGTTCTCCACTCTGTCAGTAAGGACACAGCAAGAAGAACTTGATCTTCACAGACTACTCAGTGAAGTTGTCTTCTGATCAGGTTAGGAAAATCAAGCTATCTATCTATCTATCTATCTATCATCTATCTATCTATCATCTACCTATCTATCATCTATCTATCTATCATCTATCTATCTATCATCTATCTATCAATCTATCTATCTATCTGTCATCTATCTATCATCTATCTATCTATCATCTATCTATCTATAATCTATCTATCTATCATCTATCTGTCATCTATCTATCTATCTATCATCTATCTATCATCTATCATCTATCTATCATCTATCTATCTATCTATCATCTATCTATCTATCTATCATCTATCTATCTATCTATCTATCTATCTATCTATACCTGCTGTAAGAGACTTGCATAATGGGCCAAGCTTTTTACACGACTTGAATTCCCCTATGTTTAGGAAAAAATATTTCTTACCTCTATCCCTTTGGTATGCCAAGGTTGCCAAGACAGACTCCTTGCTATGCTCCTGGTAGCATGCAGCCAGAACCAGGAGCCAGAACCAGGTCTGTAAGAAGGCTGAGATAACAGGTAGGGAATGAGTAAACTCTGGGTAGTTTAGATTGGGCAGCCTGGTCATTTTTCATGAACCAAGGGAGTCCCATTAAACACCAGTGGAAAACCTCTCTGCCCTAGGAAAATAGCATCTATAATACTGTCCATTTTATTGGCCACTCCATCCGGAGCTTCAGTGAGAAGGCAATAAGGTCCCAGATCTACCAGATCTATCACAAGTAAAAGTTCTTTTTTTTTTTACTGCCATTTGGAAAAGAGGTCATTTTTTCTTTTTTTCTACTTCACTAATGTTATACACCTGTAAAAATGTCTTGAATAAAACTTATATAGACAAGAATGCTCTCAGGCACATGGTATGATTCTCGGGGTGTCCCACACAGGATCATCATCAATGATCCTGATGGGTCCCTTTCAACTCAGCATATTCTATGATTCTATGAATTGAGACATAGATTAGAAAGAAACAGCCCAGTTATGACGATATATCTTGAATTTTGCAAAAGAGTTTTGACCATTTCTACAATCTCTATTATATCTCAAATCTGTATTTAGCGTGAACGGACAGTTCCCTCTGCAGCTGGATGTACCATCAACCATTCCTAGAATTCCAGTAGACAGTCTGAACTTTAAAAGAATCCCATTCTCTTGAAATAGCACAATCCCAGTATTTAAAGTTGTTTTTATACAGTGACTGAATTGACATAATCTCTTATTCTGTCAGCAAAGCCAACTTTCATAGAGCTTCTCAAGCACTGATGTTTGAAAGGAAAAAAACCCAACATTTCTTTGAATGTGGGCCAGAAAATATCTTGTTCTTCAGGAAAATGTGATCACAAATACATGGAGGTGGTTGTCCTAGGCATCTTTATCTTTCTACTCCTTTGTATTGATGTCCTCAAGCAAGAATTCTTAATTTCATTTCGAACATATTACCTGCTGAATTATAAATCTAGAAACACTGACAACTAGCCTGAAGTAAATTTATTTTAATATAATGTGAAACTTTTATTTGGATCCTATCTTCCTTCAGTGGCAATATAATCACCAAGATAATTTGCATGATTGGCTAGAAAACTCTTTTTCCATACTGCACATGTGTATCGGGGAGGGTTACTGTATCAGGGAGAGTCCGAGATATGCAGACACGAAAAACAGACACTGTTGCTAGCTCAACAAAAAACCCAATATTTATTACAAAAGGTGGCCAAGAAAATGAACAAACTCAAAAGGGAGGAACGAGTAGAGGAATAAGCCCCCAGCGCGATCTCCCCAGTTACCCAGCTGTTGCCTATAACGTTATCTTACCGACCTAGCATGCCTATAATTACCCATAGCAGAAGCGGCATCCTCGGAGAGTCAGTAGGTTAACAAGCTGGCAAGCGTCCCCGCCAAAAGGAAATGTTGTCCTTGAAATAAGCTAGCTCCCCAACACAGAAAGCATGTCTGCTTTCATACAGTTCATTGAGTACACCTGTCCAGGGAGGTGTGGCCAGTACCACCCCGTCAGGGATTCTCAATCCCACCCCCTTGGTTATGTAAGTGCACCCCTTCTGCACATGCATGAGAACTTTGGAAAATCCCCTCATGCATGCGCAGTGAGTCCTGGGGTTCTTTCCCAATTGAGTCTGGGGGCGAGGCTTCCTCATCTCATCATCACTTTCTCCTCCAAATGCCCTTGACAAGCCATTGACCAATCACAGGAGACCAATTAAAACAGTTTATACAGAAGTTCTTCCTCCAAGGCCAAATTCACTGTTTTATCAGTGAATTTGGCAGGGAGAACTATAAACTACTGCAGGTGGCTAAGGCCAAACACAGACCAAAAATATCATCCCAGCTTCGTCCCAATACAATATGCACACATGAAAACTCATGCTGATTTATTTTCTTATGTATTTCAAAATGCAACTGAACACAGTTCTTTCCTTTTGAACCTAAGATTCATGAGTCTACAGAACAAGTACATTTTTTAAAAATATTTGAGGGAGGAGATGTTTTAGATATTGCTATTGAGACATTAGCTTTCATCTTTCCTAAAAATTTTAATAATAAACATGGGTGGAATCAGTAATGGTCTCATTCCAACAACATTTCAACAACTTGCTTTAACATGAGCCACAGAACTAATATCTGAGAGGGTGACACATTATTCTATTCTAAGCTGATCATTAACTAATACAGATGTTGCCAGATATGTGCTATTTTGTAAGTAATCAGTCCTTTTCAGATTCCAGCGTGATGGAGACAATATTCACGGATGCTGATATTTTCTGAAAGAAGTTACTGTAAGAACAACACCAGAACCACTTATGCATATTAGCCAAGCAATTTTTGTTTCTTTGTAATCGGTTATCCACCCTGTCTGAATTTCTCTCACAAGACCTCAGACATTTCTAAGGAGATGACTTTTTTCCACATATAGAAGAACATGCTGATGAAATTTTCCTTTGTCCTGATGTCTATAAAGCCCATATCAACAAATTCAATTTTCAAGTTACTAATCTCCACATTTCATTACTTTTTTCCTTAAATTAATCTGAGCTTTCAAAAAGCTAAAAGTTCTCACAGACTGTGACTGAGCTTACCCAGGCTCTCCTGGCACCTCAAGCCGACCAAAGTGGTTATTCATAATGCAATGGTGCTACAAAAAATAATTATATTCACCTTCTATCAAAACATTTTTTGTGTAGTAGACTTGTTCTTGCATTTCCTCACATCTCAGGAAGGCGTAAAATGAGGACGAGGGACCACTGTGAGAGCCAATAGTGTGAGATGGAACTGACACTGAAATAAAAGCTGGGATGAAAAGAAAGAGAAATGAAATCAGCTGGTAAACTATTGCATGAGTAGTAGAGAGGAATCTAGCAAAGACATAGAACCTTAAAATAACAACTGTAGCCTTGTCAGGAGAGATGGATAAAGGCCACGAAGAAGGAAAACTTAAAAAGCATATGAATAAAAAGCAGAACAAAAATTGATAGGAGACTTCTGAAACAATACTTGTCCTGGCATCAGCGGTCTATTTTAGAACAGGAATAATATAGAAAAACAAACAAAAAAAGCCATACAAAAACATAAGTGGGGGGAATGTCACCACTAGTTGCACATGCCTATGCCTCTTCCCATTTGTTTGCCAGTTAGAATCACCTGCACAAAGGAATAGTGAAGGGTGCAATAATTTTCATTCATAAGACATTACAGCGGAAAGGCAAATAAAGTGGAGCAGTTAGTCTGAGCAATTAGTTCTTATCATTCAGTTTGTAAAACTGATAAAAATGCATGACCTTCATCAAATGTCACTGAAACCTTCTCTCTTCACCTGTACAATAACATAAACCAGGGATTTTTCTTTACTGCATCACTCATAGAAGAGGTCCAGATGATGGAACTGAAGTTCTTCGTCATCCAGTTGAAGATTCAGGGAATGCAAATTGTATCATGTATTAGAAATTTTTAGTTTCTTCCACTTGCTTTTACGAGAATTAGGAATATATATGCAAAAATTCACAATACATCTACAGGTCTGACATTCAGATTCTCAGATTTCCTCACTGACCTGACATAGGAGGTGAAATAATTTGTCTCAAGGCTTTAAACAAGGTAGAAAAAGAGAAAGAAAATGTTCTCTGAAAAAAGTAAAAAGACTTGTAGGTCAAGTGCTGGACTTGCACTCAGGAGACCAGTGTTCATTTCCTGATTCAATAGCACATTCATTATATAACACTGAGCAGATCTATGTCTCTGCCTCCCATTTGCAGAGCAAAGATAACGCTGTTTAACACCCTCTACCCACAACATCCCAAAAACTACTATGAATTGCTGAAGCTTTCTAATGATTGTATATTCACAACTTTGTCCGTATAGTCTCTCTTAGGAAGAGGCTGAAGGGAAGGAATAAGCCAGCATTTCCTTTCCCACCAAAAATTTCCTTCCTCTGTTATCAGCTAACCTGACTGGTTTTGTTACTGTTCAGCTACTCTCACTCTATTGTCCTTGTATTGGTCTGGTAACCCATAGTCAAACTCCAAGAACGTTACCACTCTCGAGAGTCCTTCAGATTATGTATTGTCTTATTTATGCTTGCTTCTACCCTGGATATCATCTTTTCTGCTCCTGTAAATTCTTTCTTCAAGGAAAATCAGAGATGCAGGAAAATATATGTAGATAAATCCTTAGAAATGATCTTTGGAAATGAATACAAAGCTTGATTGTAAAATGTAGACAAAATAGTATTTGGTGCTCAGCAACCAGGCCACCTCCCTCCACCACCCTCCTGTCATTCATAGGAAAACAGTCCTTGTTAATTATGTATTGCAATTTATGCCAGAATAACGTGTCATATGAGTCTATGTCCAGAAAAAAACCAAAGTAACAGTAAGTGATGTCTTAAAGCAGAGAAATAATTTTTGAAAAAAAATTGCTTACAGAGAAAATAATTTTTTAAATGTTATTAAGGCAACACTGAAAAGACCATTTCTTCATTAAATCATCCCTGTTGGGTGTCGAATGTGTTCTAGTTTTGAAAAAAGTGATTCTCAAGTGATGCTATAAATTTCACACAAATGTTCCAGTTATTTATCAAGTGATTAATACTAAATATATTATTGTAGTATTACAGATTTCTATTTTTACTGGAATCTTAAAAATGCTGCTTCAGACATGCCCTTTTCCTGTTATTTATCGATACAGAAAATGTTTTATTCTCATTTGGCAACTTATTTCTTTATTTTCCTAAGATTCACATCATAATTTTGCTCATAAAAATGTTTTGAAGCTGTATTCATTTTAATAATTTAACAATAATACTGATCATGTAATGTTTGAAGTGCCTCTTCAAATGGAGTTTAGACTTTTTATACTGTAGGATTTTATTATGGAGTTTTCCGAGGTAAAGAGCTGAATTTTTTCCACTCAAGCTGTTTTATATTCATAAATTAATTTATTTTGATAGGAAAAATTTCATTGCAGGCTGAGCTCACAATGTCACATAATTAGTGTTGGATTCCTTCCTTGCTTTAGCTGGATAAGCTCTCCAAAATGAACAAAACAAGTTTGAATGCAGTTCTTTTCTCCTCTCTCAGACGCAAGGCTTTGGGCAAGAAGACTTTTCTTTGGTAACTACCTGATTTTTCATTTGAGTTTAGGGTTTATGTGAAGGGAAGAGGACTCCATTGTCAATGTTTTGAGTTCGAAATGGGAGCCAGAAATTGTGAGTCCATAGCAGTGAGTGCTTTTTTAAGTACTCTGTCTCTGAGCTGCTCTCTCTCTTACTTTAGGACACTGATGGAGATATCTATTGTCCAATAATCTAAACAAATTAACAGTTTATATGATGGGACTTACTTTATACTTGTGTATGTCAAATGTCTGGGGAATCTAGCTCCTGCTGCCTGATCCAAATCAAATACAGGGAAATGCTAGGCTTTCTATTAAAGTCCAAAATAGAAACATCAAGCTACTGTTTTCAGGTGGCACACAGCATCTCTCTTCTGAACTGACTATTAGTCTTAATACACTGTTCATGTATTTTACTCAGAAACACAGCAGACATTATTTCCTGTTCCCAGAATGCCAAGAATGATTTCTCAGTACTAAGAAAAGCCATCATTTTTTTCTCTGTAATTTGCTTCTTTATTCACTCTTTTGAAATGTCAACCTGGAAAAAAATTAAAATCAGAGGATGTATTATTATAGGCATTTTAAAAAGAATACAGGTACCAAGCTGGTAAGAAATGCATTACTTCTAAGTGAGGCTTGTCTTGTCACACTACTGTCATTTCTTTATGTCTGAATTACAGTAATTTTTAAATCCTAATCTTAATTTAGGGCAATAGGATGCTCACAGCTACTACATTCTGTAAGTGTTTGCATTTGCTGCACATTGACATTTTATTGAATGGACACCTAGAACAAATTATACATATAGGATAAGTGACAAGCAATAGAGGCAAGTATAGACGTATCTGTGTATAACAGTAACTGTAAGGGATAGGCAAGGTAGCATTTTCATATGTCCATCAAATTTTACTGAAAACCTCTAAAGCTGATCAGAGAATTACAGTTCAAATAATCTCAGTGCCAAGAATTGATACAATTAAAAATTCTAGTTTTAACCTTTTTCTAATTAAATATATGAGTGGATAGGTGATGTCCTTTTTCTGCTGAGGTGTCATAGTTACCCTGAATTTGTTTTCCATGGATCTTTTTCTCTAATTCACTTAAGCTTTCATAAAGCTACATTTTTCATTGCAGTATTGGTCTCTACTGCATTAGAATAAAGATATTAACAAAACCAAAAAAAACCCCTTTTACACTTAAAATCTAAGCTTCAAATCGAAGAATTTTAAAGAATAATCCAGAACAAACCAAGTTAATTAAAGTCTCAAATGCTCCCTCTTTAGGTGACCAAAAAAAAAATAGTTTTAAGAACAGGCTGCTCCTAAATAATGCATATCTTTTTTTCTTTTAGAATTGCTGTCACACTGCACTATTTGTTAACCTGGTCCTTCCTAACTCAGTGGGGCACAGAAGTATAATCAGTGGGGCACAGATGTACAATCAGAAAATTGAGGGTGGAGCAGAGAAGTTTACTGTTACATGCAGTAGGCTGCTGAGAAGCCATGGTTACTGCCCACTTCTCTCAGCAAAGTGAGTGTGTGTTGAGGTGCCTGATCAGCAAGGTGAAGGGAGAATTTTACTTTTTCTTTTCCCCCAGAGTCAAGGTGGTTTTATATTTTCAGAATAACTGAATAAGGTAGTGTCCAGAAAAAAGCACCCTTGGAATTCTTCCTGCTGACTGCAAAGGATAAAGGTTATTGTTTTACTCTGTGCCCAAGTGTAGCTTCCACTCACACTTGAGCTAGAATGCAAGTCTTGCATACTGCTCAAAGGTTTACAGTGTCAGGGCTTTTGCACAAAAGCCAGAAATTATTCTGAAGGATTTACATGTCTGAGCTGAAAATGCTACTGCATGATAAACTTCTACTTATATTCCTTTCAAGTAAATGAAAATATGTACTATCATATATATATATATATAAGCATATGTGTGTATATGTGCATATATATGTATGTATACATATAGGTATGTATATATATATATATATATATATATATAAAAAAAACAGTTCCAAGCTACAAGCCACAAGGATACTAAAAAAAAATCTAGGTAGATATCAGGAAAAATGTTCCGATGTTATGTCAATTTGCTACAACATGAAGTGAATACATACTTGCTTCTTTTTTAAAAAATATTTTAGATTAATCAGTATTTGGTCAAATGACTTATGCATTTATTATTTCACTTTGAAAAGTAATTTCAAGAACAATATGGACACATGAGCTGTCCACCTGTGTCAGAAATGCCAAATGAATTTTACCCATTGTGCTTTGCAATATTCCAGAACTTTCTGAATTAGAAGTGGATCAGAAATAAAATATTTTAAAATTATTAAGGCTGATCAGAAAATGAAAATCTGCTATGGAAAAAATATTGAAGTTTTCAATTTACTCAGTAGCTGTACAAAACTGATATCTTTCAATTTGCTTATAAAGAGATTTATGTAAAGATATGTAGATTAGTAAAAGGCGTGGTCAAACTTTTACTCTAGCTGTTCTAACTGAAGATATTGGAGGGTTGAGGATTCAGGGTCTATCCATAATTCTCATTTGTTTTGACTGGAAAATACTATCTAAAAAAAAGAAAGCAACAAAACCAAAATAAAACAAAAGGAAAAACCCCTTGGATTTTATATGATCCCACTTTTTCAGTCAGGATTAATAGATGTATTTTGACAAAATTTATTTAATCAGAAATTCCAAACTGTTCTTTCTCCAACATTCTCCAATTTTAGTGATTTATATAAAACTGGAGATTAATCTAAATAGTTTTTATTCCAAAACATAATCCACATAAACCAGACTTTACCAGAGTGAAAATAAAAGCAGAATAGTCTCTTTAGTGAGCTGTGGTCATAATAGACTTAACCACATCAGAAGGTTGAACTTAGGATTGCACTTCTTGATTTCTAGAATTGCTGCATTCTAGAAACTGAAACTTAATTATAAACCACAGCCACACACTCATAGAGATAAGAAAGATGAGATAACAGCTATTTTTGCTTGATAGCCTGTGAACAAGATCATGATGTGCCATCATGATTTGGATGTTGCCTCTTCTCTGAGTGACAGTATAATTATTATTAAATTTTAATAATGAAATAGAGATTTTAATTTTAATAAAATAACGTTGCTGAATGGAAAGTTATATTATCACTGTATCATTTGATTGATATGGATTTAAGAGGTTAAAAGAGATATAGTTCAAATATATTATATGATTTTTTTAAAAAAAGAAATCACTTAGCAAGCAAAACTTACTTCTCATACATGAGATTTTAATCAAGTAAACATATAATTCTATATCACTTACAGTTACCAAGAAACTTTTATTGCCAGAAAAAGACAGAAAAACTACTGAAACATCTAAACATTCAAACATGAGCACAGAAAGCCTGAAATAATGCACAAATCTCAGGGGGTCAAACAAAGTCTGTTTTCAATTCTCCCACCCAAGTGATTCCAGGTTTTCTTTCAACATAGTGGCATGTGTGGCACATTCTTTTTTTAAATGGAGATCTCGTCAAGTCCTTACAATAAACAGATTCATACAACTCTTTCTCTTAACATGTCACTCATGACACTTTTTCTCAGAGGATAAGTTTTCATTTCTGAATTCCTTACTTTAATGAACTCTTTCTAGACCATATGATAAGAGAGAAAATCACTTGAATTTTGAAAAGTGTGGAACGTACTACATATACTAATTACTTCCACCTGTATTTAAAACTAGCTCTCACACTGCAATGTCAGCTATGTTAGGCATTCTCTTATTTCATTAAAGCATGACAAAAATTTTACTGATTATGAATAGTTATTAAAGGCTATTATAAACCCAGAAACCCTGTCATATGAGATGGAGAAAAATCAGATGTATGTAAAATCATCTTAGGTATTGTTTGTTCTTTCAAAGATGAGGGGTTTTTAAAGAACATGTAGTTAAGCTCAAGTACATAAAAACTTATATCAGGCTTAGAGTTTCAGAACTCATGATGTTCCTATAATATGATGTTTGGAATGAGGGAAACCTTGGTAAGATGTTTGATAACATTCATGGTTATGGTCAAGACTTTGATCAGTACAATGAACAGGAGTTACACAACATAGGGAATTTATTTATAGAAAACAATGCCGGTTGATATGCAGGGTTGAGGTAGTTATCAGTGAAAACTGGTGTCAACAGTAGGATGAAGGAAAAAGCACTAAAAGCTTGACCTTGAAGTTCAGTGTCATTTATGTTGCCAGGTTGTTCTAACACTCAGTTTATGGATAGATGTAATGATGCCTAATTTGAATGTAAGCAGAAAGGACAATGCAGTCCATATAGAAAGGAATGACTCTAAGACAATAGATATTGCCAACAGAACAATTCTGGGCATAAATGAAAATAAAACCACTAAAACAGATTTGTAAAGTGAGATAATATAGTGAGTTTCTTTCTTTCTATAATCAGTATCTAAAGATTTTGAATGTCCCATATGAAAAAAGGTTGCTTTTGATTTCACCTGTTCCAGTAGAGAAACATAATCGACTGTGGGTTTGGCAGTTGCAGATAAAAGTACTTTCCAGAGCAAATACTTCCTATGTCATGATTGGAGTTTTGGCTGCATACACTAATCTCCATGTGTCATGGTATGCCCATGCACACTTATTTGATGATGACTTCAGGAGTGCTAAGAACCATCCAGGAAAAATTTTAAAAGAGGATCTGCAGAATATGGCTACTTCCATATCTTCTATAAAGACTGTCATGGTTTAACGCCAGTCAGCAACTATGCACCACCCAGCCATTTGCTCATTTCCCCCTGGTGGCATGGGGGAGAGAATTGGAAAAGTAACCCCAGCCAGCAGCTCCAAAGACTACCCAACCAAGATTTCTAAGCCAGGACAAAAAAAAAAAGGAGAAAAAAAAGTATGCAGAATGAAACCAGAACAAATTCCTTTTGGGTCTGAACAATGTACATTTCCAGTTTAAAAAGATTGAGCTTCTGATCATCTGCACATGCACCAAATCTTTCCTTTGGGTAAAAAACAATTACCGTCAAGCATGCGTAAGATCAGTGTGGGAGAAAAAAGATCAATAAATACAAATTCTACATACTATAAACTGTTGAGAATATGTATCAAACACTTATTGACGTGTTTCTCATGTATGTACACAAATAGACAGCTGAATCTAATAGTTCTGTGGCTCTTGAAAGAAAGCAGGAGATGAAGATGGAACAACAGCTCCTGAAGCTGTATATTCCAGTTTAATGTCAAGGCACTCTTAATGAACAGAGGTAAAGCAATGTAAGATTCATATCATGCAAATGTTATGCAGCATCTTTTATATTTTAACAACATTTCACAGTAGTTTACAAGAGAACTTAGTCACTTTGTTTTCCGAAGTGATGTTAACAATTTCAACTTCAATTCCATAGTCAGAATAAGAATGTAAAGCAAGTCTTAGTTTTAGGTTTTTTAAAGTAAAATCTTAGATGAGACTGTGGTCTCATGTCTGAAACTACGTGTTCATAATTGTTCTTAATGAAGACTGGACGGTGCAGGTTAGAGGTAAATATAACTCTGTAAGAGATGTTTGGGGTTTTTTTGTCAGTTAAGGACAGAATAATAAGATAGTATGCAGACATGGGTATGCTAGAAACTGCATTGCAATACACAATTTGTTTTGATGAAACAACAACTATCACGAAAGGTCACAAAATCTTCCTTAGCTGAGATGACTGTTCTCAATCATATGTTCCTGTGGGTCTTCAGCACTTGGTGTACATGATTTCATGTCAATCTAAGATTTACTGATGAAGCTGTGGTCAAACACTTGACACCTATCCAATTTACCCCACTCTAATGTCTGCATTAGGTGTACTTCCTATTATAGGTAACAGCATTAATCACATCAGTATCACTCATATAGTGCTCTTGCAGTATTTGCTGTTGACCTTATAAATTTAACTGTAATAGGTCAAGCTGCTGAAGATAATATACACTTGCAAAAAAAAAAAAGGTATCTTTGCTATTCCATATATCCTGCATTAATATATTAAATTAGTACCATTATGATTTCCTATATATTACATTTAAAATTTTGTATGAGATTTAAATTATTGTTTAAGAGCCTTTATATCATTGGAACTTATCATGAAATTATGAGGTTTATATTTAAATGTTATTCATATATATTTTCTGAATACTTGTAAATGAACAAATCTGCTAGCCCATAGATGATATAATTTTTATTACATTGTTCTACTTTAATTTTCCCCTTGATTACATTTTGTGCAGGTTGTATTCTAAGCTCTGTGATGAGAAGGTATCAGTTCACATCTAAGTAGCTCACGGAGGATTATAAAACAGAATGCTGAGATAATTAAATAAGTATTAAGTGGATTAGTTGGTCACATCCCAAAGCTCTGAAAGGCCTTTTCAGTGGAAAAAAATGCAAAACTACTACAAAACCTGATGGTACAATTTCAGTCATGGATTTAGGTGTCTTCGTGAGAATGAGCTTTGACTTTCTATCATTGTTTGTCCTTGCTACCTTACAACAATTATCAAAGAGTCATGACCATGTTATAATGCCTCTTTTTTCAACACTTGTAGAAAATAAGAGTGTTATACTACTTGAACCAAACTGTCTTTAAGTTCTGGATATTTGTTATCTGTAGCAATTCAGATAATGAATTCAGGGAAGAAAATTGTAAATTGCTCATATCTTATACTAAACTATGTTTATTTTTAACTGTTATTTATTTATTTATTTAGAATTAATACTTACAGCAAGATCAAAAGGTTTCAAATTAAGTGGTATGTGAGAACACAAATAATCCTTCTTGAGAAGAAAACATACCGAAGTGAAAAAACATTGGATAAATACAAGAATTTTTCTTTTCAAGAGAATGACCAGACTTCTTAAAGTGATAGTCACAAGGATTACACGTAGAAACTCACTGGAGTGATTGTTGGTTTTCTCATTCCACTTTGGTAAATTGAATCATTCGTCATCCTGCCCACTGGCAGAGTTCCACTGCCAGCCACATGTTGTGACCATAGCATGGCAGCCTGAAGTGAACACTTGATTTCAAAGTTGAGAGCTATAAGCAGCTACAAGCTGCTCCACAGTTTCACTTTAAAAAAGAGTTGGTGTCCTTTTTTCATAACTGTGTTCCAATTGTTTTCTTCTTTTTTCACTCTGGCCTGGAGAAAGGTGCTTAAGCAAACACAGGGGATTGGATTCATTGTAGAGATTTAAATTTGTGTTAATTAATCAAAAGTCTACCTAATAATCCTTCACAGTGAAACTGCACAGAAAATGTTCGTCTTTCTTGAAATTTCCAGGGTTAAAATCTCATGAATCAGCTTTTAAGTTCATCTCTGATTCCCTGGAAATCATATGTCTTTGACTTATGAGCTTCATCTTTTTCTGAGTCCTCTCGCACGAATAACATGGTTACATTTTTATTCTAAGTGTTGCATATATTTCGCAATACCTTTTCATGTCAAGACACATCTTCCTAGAAAACCTTCCCATTTTATTTCAGGTATTGATGTCTGGTGGATTTTGCTTTGGATCTCTAAAGAGAAGTTTTCTTTTGTCACTGAATTTAAATCCTCCATAACAAAATGTTAATCTTCCTCAAGGTATTTCACTGGAGATTCTTTTCTTTGGTAACATCCCTGGCTGCAGCTTTTGAACTATAGACAAATACTAAATTTTGAAAATATTATGAAAGGAATTTGCTTGAATAAGCCAAAGGTTTGTGGATATCTTAGTGGTTTACAGTTTTCTTTAAAAACATGAGAAAGAGACAGGTCAGATCCCTAATTAGCAAACAATAGATAGCAGTGTAAAATCAGCAGATAATTAAAATTAGTTATTTATTTCCATGCTTTACAGGTGGCTTTAGTCAGCAAAAATCATTTACTAGTTACAAGTTTATACAGTATCATAGCTTTGTATAATTCATCAAACTACATATCTTCTTTACCAATTTTGAAATAAGGAAATTCCAGACCATTCCAATTTTATATGCATGTTGCTTTAAAAGTGACTTTCTTAAAGCAACTGTCCAGTTATCTGAGCAAGAACTATAGGATGTTTTGTCAAAATAACCTTTTTTATCCAGAAAATATTAAAGATGGTATCGGAAAAGTACTTGTTTAAAGTGGTACACCTGTGTTACAAAATCATTATGAACTTCTTTATCTTTAAATATGCAAGCATCTTGGTAAAAGGAAAGTCAAACAACAAAAAAATAATCATTACAAAAAATGAAATTTTTGCCTATTTGGCTTCCCAGATGTCAAATCTGGAAATTTTGGAAGAAATTGTTTGTACATATCTCTCTCCCCCCAACCCTACCCCAACTGCCTTGCAAAAACTCTATCCCTTAGAAGGTCCTTAAAACTGTAAGGAAAACTGAGATATAAAAATATCTTTTGAAAGGGAAGGACTCTGTCACCCTGTATTGAAAAGAAAGGAAATTAGATGTTATAAAGGTACTGGGACAGAGTACAGAGAAGATACAGAATAAAACTCTGAATCATAGTAGAGGAAATAATTTGTGTTATTAAAAACCACCAGTTCTCTGAGGTATCTTCTTTTCACTACTTTTTTAAGCTACTTCTCTTCAGGCTGAGAGAATTAGTAAATTGAATATAAAGTTTTCCATTGAAGTGACTTTATGCAAATGAGTCATTAATGCAGTCTCCAGGATGTTGTCAGCCCAATCTGCTTCTATCTTAGAATTAACTTTGTAACATATGTTTGCATCTGTTTTATGATACTGGTAACACTTCTCTCATGTGAACCAGGAATTGGCCCCAAAATTTTGAGTAGTAGCAGCTTGCTATGCAATACAGGAAGTTGTTGTGAAAATTTTTTAAAAATTATTTAAAACATTTCCAATACCTCACTTAAATAAATTGTTCCTTTAAAGGATTATAGGATAAATAGATAGATTGGTTCTATTCATTACACATGCTGATGTATTGCTTCATGCTAGGCTGTGCTGCAGCGTGTCACTGATGGTGAGTTTCCTACTTTGTTTCCTTGCCATTTCAGATATGACATGCTGTTACTATGACTAATGCAATCTTACAGGACCTTACAGTATCTCTGCTTTGTTCTGCACACTTTCATTATTTAAAACAATAAAAAATGCTTTTTTATTGGTAACAGAGACAATACTGACTACTTTCATTGCCTATTTTTAAAAATATCCAAGAGCTATAAAAAATGAACAACTATTCTAAATAATATGCATATGAAAATACTTTTCTGATTTTACAGTTCTTTAAAAAAATCCTTCTTAAACTGACAATACCAGAGTTTTGTACGTAAATAGACAACAACAAGCTGATATTATGTTTCTTCTGCTCTCAATAAAAATGAAAATTGAAGCCCCAAAAGGTTCTTCTTTTTCCGTATTTTTAAAATTTTGATAGCTGTCTTTACACTTCACAATTTGAAACAGGGTCTGAGTCATTTCAAATTCATTTTTGAGAGTGCCAGGTTGCAAGAATGTAGAAATTCTCAACTGTTACCCAGTATTAAAGGCATTAACAACCCACTGAGCAGGGACTGAAATTCTGGACGACTTCTTAAGCTGTTTAATGAGTTTTTGAATGAAGTGTAATTTTTCTACTGCAAGAATGAAGAATAGGGGCTGGGCCGTTATGCCACAGAAAGGATACAGTGGGTAGACAAGGCTCGTAGTTCCTTCATCACAGCTGTGGGGAGAAGGAGAAAAAAGAGAGAACTGTGACAGCTTCAGATAGGAGGATCTTCTCACTCTGTAGCAATAGCTGTTGTCCCAGCTTCTCTTTTTGGAGCTGGTAGCCAAGGGAGCCGAGCTTTCCATGGCTTTGACACAGCGGGGAATGCAATGGTGCAATGACTGGCTGTCTGACTCCAGCAAGAAACTGGCTTAGAAAACTGTACAATTAGAAGCTGCTTTGCCTTCTTCCTAAGTTGTCATTTGTAACAATTGTACTTCAGCTACATTTCCACTTTTCTCTTTTTTGTCCTGGTCTCATGAATCATATACTTTGATTTGCACAGTGATACGGCTTTGTTATATAATTAGCCTATATCAAGTGGTCATGGTGAGATATAGATCTGAAACCATTGGACTGAAATGGATATTTTACCTTCATTGCCAATTTTTTGCATGATTCATAAAACTCTACTGGCAGGGAATAGTGGCCCATGGGCAACAATAGCTATAGATGCTTAAATAAAGTACAGTCTCTTTTTTTTAATTTGATGAACACATCTATCTGCAGATAAGTGAGAGTCCTGAAACTGAGAAGCAATGGGATTTCAGGTACTAAGTCTGTGGCCTTCCTTTTTTACTACATCCCTAATCAACACATGACTATTTTGAAGTCTCTAATTCCTCTGTGTACTTCAGAGGCTTTCACACTCACATATTAGACTTTTACTCGAATAAACAGGAAAATCTAATACTTGATTTCTAAACAAGTGATAGGCCAAGAATAAATGAGTGAAAATTTTCATCCCTAACCCCACTGCAAGTTCAAGATAATAAGGAGGCTCTTCTATCTTAGCTTCTTTCCACCAACAAATTTGCATCTGTTTATTATAATATTCAATATTTTGGGGCTAAAATGTTGTCCTGGATTTTACCTAGTGACCCGTCTGTGTCGGATTTCATCCTTTTTCCCCACAGGTTTTCAATATTGCTATTATTGTTGCTGTGGCAGATACTATTTTTTTCACTGCTAAAATATAAAAGTAAAACATATATTCTCCAAGTCTAAACAAAATAGTCACCAGAGACATGACTATAAGGGGCATAACTAGACCCTTGGGAGGACAGCAGGAGAAAATCATTCTCCCAGAAGATTCTGCTTCCAAAGTTAGAGTTGTGGGAAATAAAATAACAACCAATATAACAATGAAGTCCAAGACTAAGAGAAGAAAGGAGATGGAAATAGTAAAGATATTTGGTTAAGGTACTCGTTAAGGAGCAATTATGTCAGAGATCAGAGAACTAAAAGAAAAGACTGTTACTCTGCTTTATCAACACATATATAAACACATTTTTATTCCCTGTATGAAAATACTTAGTGTAGATCCTTGGGTGACCAGATGTTAACAGTGTTACTTCATAGTTTTCAGTTAAATTAATGCTTCATAAAGGTGCTTTTTTTCTCCTAAATTTGAGTTTCGAAGAAAAATGCCTATAGGAAATAGCAGAATCTGGTTTTGACATAATTACTTTGTCATAAAAGTTTATTGAAAAAAATATTAAATAACCATTTATATTTAAAACCGTGTGTTTAAATATAAATATAAACTGTGTTTTTAACCAATTGTGTAAAATGCATTCATGTAAATGTTTTTCAACTTTGATTTTAATCTGAAAATGCAGGGAAGACTTTTAGTGCTCTTCAAGTGTTTGCACACATGAGAAATAATCAGTTCATTTGAGAGACTTGTCAAAGGAGTTGTTTGAAAACTTTTCTAGAACTTTTTTCCTACTCTGTTTATGATGCTCCTTCTTCTACATCATTAACTGTAGGATGATTCTGCTTTATATAAGGTAATATTAATTCAAACTGTTTTACAAAAGGACATCTTCAATAACATTCCTTCCTTGTGTTTCTTCTGTACTTTCTTCTTGTATGATTTATGTGTGTATTCTCCTCTGAAGTGGCTTTAGTCTGCTCAAAAATAATATGAGGGTATACGGAAGGAGCTTGTCTACTCCATTAGGGTTCTCTGGTCAAAAGAGTCATAAACAAGAATGCACAGAGACAAACTTGACCCCACAGACAATGGGGGTCATGATATAAACAAACATGGTGTACTAGGGTGAATTTATGCTGATACTTTTGGTCTGTGTTTGGCCCTGCCACCTGTGAAAGCTTTGCTCTTTCCCTGCCACGTTATAGGAAAAGAAGCACTGATAAATGGGAAAGTTGTCCTTGAAGAGAGCTTTTTGTATAAACTGTTTTAACTGGTGTTATGTGATTGGCTACTTGTCCTCCAAGGTCGCTTGAAGGAGAATTTGATGAGGAAATGAGGAAGGCTCACCCCAGACTCAATTAAGAAAGACCCCCAAAACATGCTGCGTGTGCGTGAGGGGATTTCCGAAGTTCTCACGCCTGCGCAGAAGAGATGCACTTACATAATCGGGAGGTGGGACTGAGGGCCTTGGGCTGGGCGGTGCTGGCCACACCTGGGAGGTTGTGGTCTCTCAATTAATGGTATAAAAGTAGATAGTGCTTTCTTGGAGGGAGCTAACTTCACACCAAGGACAACGTTGCCTTTTGGCAGGGATGCCTGCCAGTTTGTGAACTTACTGACTCTCCAAGGATGCAGCTTCTGCTATGGGTAATTATAGGCATGCTAGGTCGGTAAGATAACTTTATGGGCAACAGCTGGATAACTGGGGAGGTCGTGCTGGCGGCTTATTTCTCTCCTCCTTCCTCCCTTTTGTGTTTGTTCGTTTTGTTGGCCACCTCTTGGTAATAAATATTGTTTTTTGTTAAGCTTTTAACTGTGTCATGGTTTCAAGCTTCAGTATGGTTCAAGCCCTCCCCTAATACACATGGTCAGCCATCCAAATCAATAAGGGTATATGGAGACTGAGAAGGTTCATTTTATTCGGTTGGAAGTATAGGGAAAGGGAGGAAGACAGCACACAGAGTCATAAAACCTGAGCAATTCATGTTTACTAAGAGAACAGGAAACAAACCTGGTCATTAGCACTAATTGATGGGCTTTCAGGAAACAGCAGAAAAATCAGGACACTGAAACTGATAAGGATATGATCCTGAGGGTCCAGTATGTGGAAGGAGGTCAGTGGGACTATGTCAGTTGGTGAGGCGATGGCTAGGGTAAGGGCAAGCAGGGAGGAATAAAGACGGGGGTAAACAGAAAATTGTATAAAAGTGAACATCTACGTGTAAAACAGGGTCAGTCAACACACTTGTCTGTTTGAGCCCTGTGTCCAATCACCTCAGTCTATTCTGTCTTCTCATATCTTCTTAAACCTTTTCTTAACTAAGTCTCCGTGTAATCTCACTCTCTATCTCGTGTGTATGTGTGCAGTACAGTGACTGAATATCAGCTACTGGCAAGACCTGCATATGTGTGAGCAGAAATTGGTACCAGCTACTGGAGTCAGACCAGGGGTGTGGGTGCCCTGGCCTGTGGTGTCAGCTATGGGAGCAAGTGTGGTCTCAGCAACTGGCGTGAGTGGACATCTTTAACATCCAGGCATGGAGTGGGAATGGTGCAGGTCCTAAAAAACACTACTTGGGGCACCACCATGAGTGAGAGGCTCAGTGCTAGTGGATGGAGCAGGACCACAAGCCTGTATGCCATATGCTGGCTGCTGGGTCTTTGGGCATGGATATTCACTGGCAAACCTTAAGCTGGACCAGCTGACAAGCTGGGGAGCAGGGGTGTCAGGTGGGTGAGGCTATATACTAGTACCTGGGGAACCCGTGATTGTGAGGTGCCTGTGAGACAAGAGTGTGAATGCCAGCCAGCAAAGAGGGGACCTGTGTGTGGGTGAGGGGGCCAGGATGCAGGCTGGGGGGCCAGGTGGAGAGAAGGTCCTTGGCAGTTCTTGAGGGAACCACAAATGTGCATGTGTTTGTGCCATGTGTGTGCCTGCAGCAATGACCTCCTGCCTCTGCCAGCCCAACAGCAGGGGGGGACTTGGCTGTCTGTGCTTGTGTTTATGTGAGCCCTGTATGCAGATAGTGCTGAAGGCAGTGCCTTGGCTGTGACAGCCTGTGTGACCTGCCATGCCAGTGTCCTGCATGTGTGTGTGTGTGTGTGTGTCTGTCTGTCTGTCTGTCTGTCTCTGGCATAAGTGTATATCCTCATTACTGGTTGTACCCGCAAACAGACCTCTCAGCCTGGGCAGAGACCCTGGGTCCTCAGGCAGGGCTCCAAAACCTGGGGAAGAGGGAAACTTAGGCCAGAGCAGCTGGAGGAGGCATTCATGCTTTTAACATCACTTAATATAAAATGAACATGTACAGCAGAATTTCTTTCTTAAATTAGGGAAGCAGGGAATTGCATGCCTTTTAATTTGGTGCTGGTTTTGGTTGAAAAACTTCATTTTGTTAAGGTATATTTGTTAGGGATGCTGCAGTACCTACCATTTAGTTTTTATTAACAGGTAAACAGGTCTTAACCTTGTGTCTGAAGCTAATAATGTAATTTTAGCCTTTTCTCTTGATTTATCTTTCAAATAAAGTTTAAAAGATAACAAAATGATGAATTATTTGCATGTGTCAGAATGAACAATTTTTCTTCAAACTTCTGTTTCTGCTATGAAAACATGAAAAAGTAGAGACTTTGTGGATAAAAGGTTTTAACAGCACTAATCTTGATATTCATTCCGTAGTAACATATAAGTCAATGAGCTTGTTAATTGCAAAGCTTTCAGACCAAGAAGCCAAACAGATGTCCAGATAGATTCAAAATCACTTCTAAATCAAATTGTGCATTTTCTCTTCAAATTTGGCTTCTTTCACATAATGAAAATAAAAGGTAAATAATATGAAGGCAAAAATATTTTTACGTATTTAAACAGGTTCAGTACAAAAATAAGTTCATTACTCTATTTTCAGTGACAACTTAAGATTGCGCTTTGTCTTTTTTGTTAGACTTCATTAAGAAAGTATCTGTCAAGTTTTCTTTTGAAATCGTGGAAATCTACTGGATAAATAATTCTTGTGTAACTTCCAACACTTTAAGCAAAGACCGCTTGTGTATTTTCCAAGACAGCTCAGATTTGTGTAGAAACCGAATGCTCATTTTATGGAATAAGAGACCATTTAATTGGAAAGCTGCCACTTTTTCCCTAGATACAATCTGTGACAAAACTTATCTCCAGAATTATATTATCTATAACAAATGTGCATGTTTGCAGAACATCCAAAGAGCATTTCCAAGATGCTGCAAATGTAGGAACATAACGCAAATGCCTATCACCAAGGCAATAGAACATTCTCATGCATTAGGACCAGAATATCTGTAATCAGTTGAGAGACCTCAGAAGTGAAGAAAGAAGCTAGATGTTTCTAAGTCACATTTCACCTTTCCGAATCCCAGCCCCTGGTCTTGTAACTCATTAGAGTTCCCTGAAATTTTGTCACACAGTGCACAGAATCACAGAATTAACTAGGTTGGAAAAGAACTCTAAGATCATAAAGTCCAACCTTTGACCTAACATCACCTTGTTTAGTAGACCATGGCACTAAGTGCCATATCTAGTCTCTTCATAAATAACTCCAGGGAAGGTGCAGTATGATTCTCCTTTCTATTCAGAGACTTGTCCATAAAAAAAAAATCTAAATTAGAAGCTAGTTAGAAATCAGTATAAATGATGCTCACTAGGTGGATCTAGACTATCAGAAAACAAATTTATTAATTTTTCCAGCACTTGCCAACTCCTCCCATGCATCAAAACAGAAGGTGAGTGTTCTGAAATTTTCAAGATCTTTAGAGAGTCTTCAATTAAATATACACAGTGTATGTTCCACCAAAGGAGTCACAGCAAAGAAGCAGGACTTCTTCCAACAACTGTTTGACTCAGGCATGAATTCATAAGCTAATGCCAAATAATGACATGCACTGTTTGGTGTTGAATTGCATTTTTAAATCAGCACAATGAACAGGGAGCTGAGCCAGAGCTAGGAAAAAAAAAGCATTTCTGGGATAATGTCATCAATAAATTTCAGTCTGTGTTAGAAGTCTGATTAGCATATCCCAGATGTAGTGAAAAGGACATACAGGGCACCAATAAAAAGGTCAGAATACGGTGCACAGTAATAATTGAGTGTACTCCTTAAAAAGTACGTCTACAAGACTGTGTACTGCCCTCAGTGAAAGACACTAACTGTAGGCATTTTTCATTTAAAAAAAATAAAAAGACAACCTCTTTCCTCATTTTTCTCCTAGAAAATGAGAACCAGCAAATTACAGCAATACTTAACCAAACCCATAAAAAAACAAGCAATCCCCTCCCCCAATAAAATTCTAATGCACAACAAGAGCTAATATCTGATCATCTATCTAGATATGTGTTCAGATCCGAGCTCTTCATCTCCCAACTATTATTTCTGTTGAGGTCCAATTCTAAATATCAAAATAGAAGAGACAATTAACTATGTCAGATTGGTGTTAACATCTGCTTTAGTTCTGTAATAGCACTGTTATTTTTAATAATTATAAACAGTATAGTGCTCCTCAATCTAAGAATAACACAGTTTAGATTTATGTAGCAGTTCACAGGTTCCTTTGTCTTCACAGCTCCTGAAATCAGAATGAAAACTGTAATTCAAGAGAAAAGTTACAGGAAAGAGAGATAGATTTGTGATATAAGGATTCTTTGGCTGCAGATCAGATGGGTTGAGTTTAGACATCTATTTGTGATGAAAGGAAGTCTTTCAGTAAGAGTTTCTGGCTTTTAATGTCTCTGTATGTATTTAACATGAGAAGCCAGTACTAATCTTCCTAATAGCAAATTAAGAATACGGGGAAGAAGAGGTGTTTTTCAGCATGCATTCAGCATAGCTGGCAGTCTCCCAGTCACTTGTGTCTGTACCTGCTGCTCTAGAAGCATGTCAGCATAAACATAATCTGCAAAATCTCATCCCAAAATAACTGTGTAGCAATCCCTGTATTACAATGATCTTTAAATTATAGAGCTCAGAAGAAACTGATAGGAACTTAAGGAAAAAATTGACAGCTTTCATTCTGTGAAATGTCTATGGATCAAAATCCTGTCAGTTCTACAGGAAGGACATAGTTGAACCTTTGCAAGAGACTAACTGAAATACTCGTATGCTAAAAGAAATTTTTCAGTCTGAAACCAAGTCTTACCTGAATGCCTGACTCAATATGTCAGCTTGGTACCTATGCAACGGAAAGAGATATTTATGATACATATGTTAGTTACAGTCTTCGTTCTCTTCAGTGTTTTCCACTGTCAGAATCTCAAATTCCTCTCATTTGGGAGACTGGCTCTGTGGTTCCCGCTTTCCGTCCTGTAGCAGAGAAATGAATCCATAGTGAATTAACAGTGAATTCCTAACATAAAATGTTGATATATCCAGGGTCTGATGTCAGTAATGACTTGTAGGTTCCTTGTAGTTCCTGTAATTATTGATAATTAATTTCTTAATGCAAGTAGAAACATAGTCAATATAATATGTAGAATTTATAAATTATAGACCTTCAAATATACAGTTAAATTCAATCTGATTATATTATTAATGTAGGTAAGCAATTTGACTGCTTCATAGTGATTCTTCCAGGCAAGGCATATTGTAGAACATTGCAGTTTCTTGTGTAACACAGAAGCAGCACGTTCACACATCCTAGCTGCTATAATTTCATGCTGAGAGTAGTATATATGCTCCCTGGTAAGGGAGGCTGGCTACAGCCCAATAGGCTTCCTCTTATTCCTTGCTTAGACATCATGCACATATCTGTAAATTTACGTACCCTGACTCCTAAAGAACTGTCTTTGCTGTAGAAAAACTTAATCCTGCTGAATCTCTCACAAGTGAGTAGATTGCATAAGGACAAAAACACACACATACAAACAAAAACCTACATAAAGCTCACTTTTCATAGGAATTGTATCCCCTTATTAACCTCTCATAAGTAGCAGAAATTCATAACCACCATGTACCTCATGAAAAGAGTCCTATAACTGTGGTTAACGTTCAAGGAGATATGGTTTCTAATCTATATGCAAGTAGATTCAATCTGATAACAGAAAGAAAACTTTTATTATGCCTTCCTCTCCACCCCAGTCAGACTACAATAAATGGCAATGATAACCTCCTTGTGTTTCATAGGAGAAGGTAAGTAGCCCACACATAGCCAGCTACAGCCATTCTTATACCTTATGATGTCTCATTCATTAACTTGAAGCTGATAGATACATTCAGGATTTATAGGAGACCAGCAGCCTTTTGAAGCGGTAGCTGAAAGCCAAGAGGGGGACTCTAGGGCATACACCTGGCCAACAAACAACAGTGAATGGAAGAGGGAACTCTGAACACTTTAAAGTTCATTGCTAGACAACAGAGTAAGGTAGCATTCCATGATCTCTGCATTTTCTCCCACCTTTCTGTGTACTAGGAAGAACGACTTGGAGGAAGGATTGAAGATATGCATTTCCCTGCAGCCCATAATTCTCTTCAGACAGGAGTTATATAGCTGTAAATGTATTACAAAAAAAAGTGTACTAAAGACTCTAATCAGCCTCTCGTCCTGGTGGATGGTACCATATCTAAAGACATAATCTTTTTCTTTCTATTTTCCCAAGTATAACAGCATACCCAACAAATGAATGATGCTGTCACTTTTAGGAAGGATCCAAATCAGTCACAAACTTGAGGGGTATATGACCTGCCCTCTCCTATCTTTACCAGAGTTTAATTCACATGTGTTGCATAAGCGAGTCAGATAAATGAGGTTGGAAAGGTGGTTAAATTGTTTGACTTTCTGTCCTGAATTACTTCATATCACACACATTTTCTTTTATCTTTCAGGATGTCTTTCTTTTTTACACTCACTACTTTGGCATTCTGAAGGGCAATGCTCATTTTAAAATATGTATAGACTTCATTTAAAATAAATGAATCTAAAATCCTCCGGGGCAAAACCACGTTTGGTGTATCTCAGCTAACTTCAGTGGAGCTACACCAGGTTGAATCCAGGCCTGTGTCCTCTCGTTTGTCATGAGTTTAGAGAAAAACAAAAAGACATCACTAAAAATATAGGTTATTTTGCATTCTCTCCCTCATTGACTAACTTTGTTTTACAGCCTTAATAAAACCTCATACTAGTGGGATTTCATACATTTGTCTTTATGTTTGATAATGTTCTTGAGTACTGTGATAAAATCAAGAGAAATTAATGTAATTGTTTCCAGCCAGATTCAATAACTCTAATTACAAGTATTTCTGGTCCAACTGCATAGTATGCTTAATTATCCAGTGTACTGAAGGAAATTTAAATACTGCTGACTCAGTGTTCTTTTATATTTGTATAAGAACATTCAGAAGAGTAAATAAAGAAAAAAATGAATTTGCAAATTTCTCTTCATCATAGAATTATGATTATTGCCAACTTCTAGCAATTTATGAAAAATCCAATCAAGAACCTTTTGTTATGATGTATTTAAAATTAGAGAAAATTGCATTAACACATTATATGAAGCAATGTGGTATCGCAGTCATGCATTTTTAAATTGAAAAACATCTCTGATATCCTAAAATAGCTAGCCCTTTCTGATATGATATATTCATGACTGTCTTTGTACACTTCTACACCCTCATTTTTATATTCCTCTTGGCTGAAAATGTCTTCAATAGCTTCATGTACTGAAAATAACATGAAGAAAAAGATAAAGTCCTAATTGTTTATCTGGATTTGATCAAGGATAATTAGGAGAAACTATAAACTACTTGCAACCAGAAGAATTTTAAATACACATCCATTTAAATCCTTCTGTTACTAAACTGTACAAAAAAACCCCAAAAAAAACAAAACAACAAAACAACCCTGAATGAGTTTTATCACTGAATTATGCACATTTGGACTTATGCAGGCATTTCCAGATATTCTTATCTAGAAAATAGACTATAATACATAGGCACAAGGTATGGAAGCTGCCAGCACTTTTCACATTATCACAGCCAACTCGTGACTAAGCAGTGTGTTCTACTCTTTTTTAAGTTACCAGGTTATCAATAGGGATTGTATCCCTGTTACTCTGAGAGGACAGACTGAGAAGAAAGACTGAGGTCATAATGTTTAACTGTGTGATCTCTAGAGATGGAAGAACTCATTACTCTAACATGATAGACAAGCAAAACACCTAGCTTCTCTCCATTGAAAATGCAGTTATTTATGTTTTGGAGACAGTCAAATCTGGAAAATGTTTTTGCATTTTCTATGCAAACTTAATTGTTAAAGCTTGTTGTGGATATGAGATTATAATTAATTCTTCTCAAGGCTGAAAATAAAGTGATTCAGTGAGTTTATTACATATGGCTCAACAAACCATGAGATTTAAATATATGTAAATCACACTCTATCTACATTAAAATAAACATTGGCATTAAATGGTAAGCACAAAGTGCAGAATTTTTCCCTAAAATTCTTGTTTCCTATAAGAAATTTTTTCTGTTCAGTCTTGAACTTTAGAAAGTAAGTTTCCTATTCAATATCAGAAGGACATACTGCCTATATGTTCCAGCAGTAAATGTCAATGTGCATCCCTATGGTGTTCACTTTTACTTGTCCAGAAACCTAGCTAAGGCATATCAATAGCAAAGAAATCTACATATCTTTTTTAACATACATTTCCAGAAGCTCAACTCTCCCCAACTGTTTAACCCAAAGCTAATATAAAGCAGAAATTCCCTGTTAGTTTGACATGTGTATCACAGCCCTTGTTTTCCTGAATAGAAAAAATTAGTTTCTCTGCAGGGTAGTAGCACACCACCTCTACACTGCTCTCAGTGTTCTAAATCCTTGAACTTTTTACTGTTCTTTCTTGAACTCAAATATATGTCAAATTTACGAAATTGCAGGACTGCAAATAGTTAACAGTTCTGAGTGTCTGTCATTTCTAATGTTCTCAGCTTCTTTAGTCTATTTTGGTACTTCTCCTACTCTGGCCTGCTTCTATATTTTGGTGACTGGTGCTTGTGAAAAGCGTATTTTTTCCTGTTCATATGAATACTCTGTTTACAGACTTTATGTTTATAGTGACTCAATGCCAGTGAAATGCAACAGCTCAAGGAATCAAAACACTTGTCTTGCTGAGATATGTAGTAAGCACTAAAGTTTAGGGATGCAACCAGGTTCATTCAAGGGGATGCAGAGAGCCTCGATAACTCTGAACATCCAAGCTTAAATAAGTTCTCAGGCTGCACAGTGACAGAGTGCCCAATGGAAGTCAAAGCACCTGGAAAACCAGACTCTCTTTGGGAGATCCAACCAGTATATGTTTATTTTTCAATGTTCAGCATTCTAAGGCATCCTTTACTGATAATATAAATATTCCCTATACATATTTCCATAAAATTGTCATTGTTTACTTCAGTAGACTTTTTCCCAAAATAAATACTTCAGAAAGTGGTTTAATATCATTTGATGTTGGGTTTCAGTTTGTATCTTTGTAGATAGCTGCGATTTCATATCCTCATCTGAACTTGTCAGACAGAAAATAGAATTGTAGATACCACACAATGAACACACTCTCAGCTGCTGCTCTACTTCAGATTGGTGAATATATACAGTAATGATCACTAATAATGACAGCGCACAACTATGACTCAAATGCACATTATATGTAGATCAGATTGCTTGTTATAGATCTGAGGAAAATAGTGTTGTTTCATTTACCTTTTAGACTCTGACCTTTTTATTTGCAACCAAGATTAAAGATGAGGAGAGGAAAACAAAGTAGCAAAAACGCTTCATGAGAAAATGCAAAAGGTATTGATGGTCTTAATGAAAATAAATCTACTATAATATTTAGAAGCTAGCAAAACCAGTAAAACCAGGAGGTTTGGAGGATTTTTTTTCTTTTGAGCAAAGTAATTTTAACAGTTCATTCATGGATTACATTATCAGAGGCTTTATGTATTTATTAAAAGAGCTGAACATTTTTGCTCAGGTGTAGAATACAAGAGCTCTAAAGTAATACAAGCACTTTCTTTTTTATTATTTTTCTGCTCTGAATTTGTTAGGGTTTTTTCCCCAGTATTCAAAAACTGATGATTATTTGCCCCCCTTCAAGGAAAATGTTCCAAAGTACCACAAACCCAATAGAGTTCTTTCTGCATCCATCCAAGACCTTGGCATACTTCCCTGTGCTCTTCTAGCTTCAACCCTAAAGGCAGCCAAAGGCAAAGTATTTTCAACAGACTAAGAAACACTGTAAGCTTCAGGGATTTCTGGATGACAGATTTTAGATTGTAACCAAAGTAGAGGTGTGATTAAAATAACAAAAGCTAAAACCTCTCTAAATTCTAAAGGGAAATGTACAAATTTATCTTTCCTCAACATCATAACTGATGACTGAATAATTTCTAAGTTACTCACAAAAATTAAAACCAGGATCAATGTACTATGCCGTTTGTGCCATGCTCCTAACAATTCAGTAAAACTTTACATTACATATTGCTGTCATTTTTTGCTGTCAGGATTCAGGTGGTTCGAAATTGCCCTTGTTGTTTATAAGGTGCTGATGTCAAATGCTTGTGCAGCTCTTGGCTCTTAGGAATTTTCACTTCTTAAATTCTGAAGAAAGTTTGAGCATTGTTTAGTCTGGAGAAGAGGAGGCTCAGGGGTACCTCATTGCTGTCTACAACTACCTGGAACAAGGTAGTAGTGAGGTGGGAGTTGGTCTCTTCTACCGAGTCCTCAAGAGGAAATGGCCTTAAGTTGTGCAAAGAGTTGTTCAGATTAGATATTAGAACTATTTTTTTTTCCACTGAAACAGTGGTTAGGCATTAGAATAAGTTTCCCAGGGAGTTGATAGAGTCACCATCTCTGGAAGTGTTCAAGAGGAGTCCGGGTTTGGCACTTGGGGATATGGTCCAAGGGTGACAGTGGTGGTGCAGGGTTGACAGTTGGACAAGATGATCTTGAAGGTCTCTTTCAACCTTGATGATTCCATGATTTTGTCATTTTATAAGGAAGAGTGTATAATCACAGTAATAAAAATGACGGCTTCTATAGCTAGTTCAGTCTATATAACAAAGCTGTTTTTAGAAAGGTTATGAAATTAAAATCATATAAAGTAGTGAATAGTTTCAGCAGACACTTATGGGAACATTTGTGGAATTAGGAATTAATTCAGTGTAAAGGAATATTTATAATTAAAAAATTGGAATCTTTTCTACACAAAGACCTAAATCCATCTGAGTAATGGTATATATGTTGACAATTCTTGAGAATTGACAATATCTTGAGAATAGGTGTGGTAGATGAACGAGCTACATTCAAATTTATAATAGATTTTCTTATTCCAGGAAAAATCACTGTGAGATGTTAAAAAATTAGGAACCTTACTGTGAATATAAAACAAAACCTGTTTGCATTTTATTCAGAGCTCTCAATTTCCTATATTTGCACATGAGAACTTTAACCCTCTTCTACAAGTCTTCTATCCAGGATTAGATCTCAAGGGTCTTTGCTTTTCTTAGGTCAAAAGGCTTTGATTCACCAACTATAAAATTGTTGTCCACCTCCAAGATCATATGATTAGTTAAAATTAAAATGTTCTTCCAAACACTACTCATTCAAACAAAGTGGGTCTTTCTTTCATTTTTTTTCCTTGTAGAGTATAATAACTTTAAAAATCCCTGCCGCTCTTTTACATTCAAAAGCATGTTATGAATAAAATGAACACTCTTGAAACTCAAATCAAAAATATATCTCCAGTGCAAGTAAAGACTCAACAAACTAACCAAACAATTATTTCTACAAAGGTTGCAATAATACTAAAAATTATAGTTCACAATATGTACTATTAAAATGATAAATAAACAAACTAATTTTCTGGTGTATTGCTCATCTATTCTATGTCCCCCAGCACCTTTCACTTTCAGTGCATAAGGCAGGAGGTTGTGGGGGGAGTCCTCAGTTTGTTGAGACTATGATGCTGATCTTGGTGATTTCACTCTTCCCTCTAAGATCTGCTTTAGAACATTTTTATATTTGCTGATACACTTTACACCTTGGTCATTCTTCATTGGTCTGCAGGTCTACATAGATGTGAATTTGTTGTCTGTGATGTGGTTCACTTACGTTGGATGTATGTCGTTTGTTGTGTTACTCCTTAAAATTTCTTTTACCCATCTCTCACCACACTGTTCCAGTGATTAGAGGTGTTTGATCACTGGGACATGGTTTAGAGTTTTGAGGCCTCCCATATTGTCCCATGCCTGTAGCTAAGCTACTTAAACACACTTATTTACTACTTTTGTCATATCTTCCAATCTTAGAGTGTCTCAAATGGAACTGCAGGTTTAAGTTGAGGCAACTGAACCTCTTCTGAAGTTCCTACAACTTCTGTGAAGATCTGCAGCTGAATCAAACTGAAAATAAAAATACAGTAACTCCCCAATTGTCAAGGAGCTATAGGATGAACTCAATGCTTATCTGCCCAGTTTGAATCTGTTTGTCACATTTTGGTCAATCATCACACACATAGGTCAGAATGAGTTCTAACAGATGTTGCCATTTACTCAGTTGTTAAAATTAGGTCCCTGTAAGGAGATGAAGATACAACAGAGGAGTTGTGTGGGGATTTCTTTTTTCTGTCTCCTGCCTCTGGAATTCCCAGTTATTCCTGAAGTGATTTATGTAATAATATTTGCCTTGCATGTGTCAGAAAGAGGACTTTGGTCCTTGCTTATCCTCCTGACAGCCTTGAAAGATTTGTTCCTACATCTATTCATGCCGATCCTCTGGAATTAGACCTGTTCCTCAAAATAAGTTCTGTCCCTTCAGACCATAATTCATTTTCATTTCATCAGTGAAACTGTCCAGTTCTCACATTTTACCAACTTTTCTTCCTACTTCTCAGATTCCATTTTTATACATAGTGCCTACATCAATCAATCTTACATCAGTTGGTTAGTGGTGGCTTTGCTTTTCCCCATCAAGTTTTCCATCTTATGTACTACAGTCAGGGACAGAAGGAATTGTTTAAAGCAGGACCTTCAACTCTGATGCAGGACTGAAAGAGGAGGAAGAAACTTCAAAGTCTTTTCATCACCTTTTACTCTTCTCAGGTAAGAGCTGCAAGGACGGAGAAGGAACAAACAGCAGAAGAGATATCCTTGTAACAAAAGGACAAAGAATCTGTCCTGATAATCTTGTTCTTTCTGTATCTGCCTTCTCATCTAATTTAGGACACAAAAACTTCGTTGTTTATACCACCCAAGGAGACAGGACTGTTGAGAAAGTCTTTTTCTCCTTAAGAAAACTTACTGGATTAGAAGAATTTTCTATATCACTGAAAAATTCCTTTTAGTCCCTGACAAAATGTAGTATTAAAATTTTTATACTGTTGGTTGGAAAAGTTGTCATGGTTAGGCATATATTATATTATAAGTAGATTTCTTATGCATTTCATTTTATGCACTAGGCAACAATAATTTGTCATTCAACTCATCTTGTTATAATTACTTTAAGTCTCCAAATTTCAACCAGATAATTTTAAAACATACCATGTTTCCATTCAAGACACTAAGGAATTCCTGATACACAGATAACTGTAGCAGTTGTAATTCACACATTTTAGCTTTGGGTCTTGTTTTTGCTTTTTTGAACAAGTCTCTGGACATATTTATTTCAAAGTAACGATAATTTATATCTTAAGTTTGTGTGTATTGCAACTGAATATATTTGTGTATAGAAAGATTTGTATCACTTAGGGAATTAGAAATTGTGGTGGAAGTAAAATAAAAACAACACAGGTCCATGTAGCTGATGCTGTGTTGTTAGCAACAATAGCAACAATATCATTACCCTTGGTGGTGCTTAAGTCCCTGTAGCCAGAGTGAGCAGGTTTGAAAGGTCTTTGGCATAAGAAGTCAGGACTATGAAGTGGAATTGTCATCTTTCTCCATCTTCCTTGCTTATTCCAGATGCATTATTACTACTCAACGATCCACCCCAAAACAGGTTTTATTTGCCCCTGATGCTGTTTATGTTTTTTGGAGTTTTTTTCCAGTCATCCACATAGATTTGACAAGAAGTGTTACTTATTTACGGTTCCCTTTTTACCTTCTTTGTTCTCTTACTCGAAGAAATCATGATTTGGATGCCTCCTAGGAGCAGACACACAAATATTTGTTTGTCCTTTAGGTTGTCACATTGCATACATACTTGTGCCAAATATCTATACATTTTTTTTGGCCATGCCATCACAGTACTACAAAGTACTTATATACTGTTGTTGGTCACATTATTGTAGTACTTTTATGAGTAGGCTTGAGGTAAAATAATATTAACTATATCCCTCTCAACAAACTTTTACCCTACAGATGTCACTGTTGTCTGTCTGAGCTGTATAACTGTCATTACAGTATTTTTGTTTAGTAGTCATAGTTATCAAATTTGAGACCTACGATTTTCCTGGAGTAGAAATTATTTATATAATCTTTGGCCAAGTGATAGAGGAAAAAATTACAAAACAACTTTATAAAACTGCAATCCAAACCCCATAACAACTATAAGTAATATCGGAAAAGGGAAGGAAATAAAAAGCATTTGAATTCTGAGCAAATTTGGTAGAAGAAAACCGTGCAATTTAAGTAAAAGGAAATAAAGAAATAATAACAAAGGAAATATCCACTATATATATGCCAGAGATAATGAGTGTCAGGCCTTGAGCAACCTCTGAGCAATGCCATCCTTGGAAGTCTGATCTGTTCTCACTTATGATAAACAGCTTAATTTAAAAACCATAGCTTTTGCTTTTTTGTTCATACGATTCAACCATCTTCCTTTTAATACATATTAGGATTTATCTGAATATTTTTGTGTATGGACATTGATCATTCGCATATACTAATGCATCAGACTGATGTAACTGAAGGTCTGTGGTCAGCACTATATGGCAGCCAAGTTGCAACATCATTGTACAGCACAGCAAGCACAATGGAAATTCCAGTCCCATAGGAGCTTCTGTGCATGGCATTGTGCTTTATACTGTGCTGCAGCTTGCCTAGCTGAAGTTACCTTCAGTGTAGACTTCTGCGCCTGAGCTAATTGCCTTAGGATTTATTTAGTCAGTACTTTTTGTTTATAAAGGAATAGACATTTTTAGGGTGTCATTCAGCTGATGAGATGAGACATGCCCAAGATGTACCATTTCTTTTCCACTGGCTCTGAAGGTAACTTGGGTAACTATCTCAGGTATCTGTATTTAGCAGGACACTCCATTTGATGCCTAATTCGGGATAATAGCAGAAAGACCCCCCAGCTGAAAGAGTGTGCAGCTGAGTAATAAGATTCTAACATCTCTATGCTTGACTTGCAAAATTTAACAATATAGCGGGTAGTAAATGGCTGAAAATCCAGAATCATTAAGATTGGTAGGACATTTGGCATAGCACCAATTCTGCACCTGCCTTCCATGTCTTGAGCATCAGAAAAAAAAAGCAAGTATGCTTCTTTCCTGAGAAAGTGACTGTAGTGGGGTTAGTCAACTCTTTCCTGCTTTTCTGAGTAAATCAAAGCCAAATGTAATCTTGCCTTCCTTCTTTCAGATCAGCTTGGTAAGCTATATTTGCTTACATTACTTATCCTGTCATTTAGAAACAGGTGTTACTAAAATAGCATCAGTTTATAATTTATATCTCCTTTAAAATTTAACCTCTGTCGTAAATTTATCTCATATTTGATCTTTCCTGTGAAAATTTGTCTGAGTTTATTAGTGTGGGAGCATATTTCTTTTAAAATGCTGTCTTTGCAATTTTCCTAAATTCTGCTTGGAAAGACTCCCTTTAATTTCATAAGATTTGGTTTAGGTCTTTGTTAAGGAAAAATATTCTATTCTAGGGACACTTTGTTGCCAGTTGCAATATTTCCATGTGGAAAATAATTTTCAATTTATTTTCTTTTTAATTCAGCATATCACATAAAGGTATTGCAAACATAACAAATGCATAGAGATTTATACAAATTGGAAATCCTTTTTAAGTCAATATGCCAAGAATAAATAATATGTTATATAAATTACATCAATATGGAAGTTGATGTGATTTAAAGTAAGATGTAAAAATAGATGCCTGAGATAAGAGTGATTGAAAAGCTGATGTAAAACCAATGTGATTTAAGGCCAGAAATTGAAGCAGACAGGGAAAATAAAGCAATTCAAAAAACTGATGCAGCTCTAAGCGAACAATGGAAATGGTGAGCTCAATTAAGATCAATGCAAAACCTGAAGAGATTTAAAAATGTGAAGCAGCTAGGTACAACTCAAGAACCTATGTGATTTAATGAGAAGACTGAAGCAAGGACCTAGAGTAGAATTGAACAAAAAACTGATTTATGTTGAAGAGAGAAATAGAAGTAGACAGCTGAATTATGACTGATAAATTTCAAGAAGGAAGACACAGTATTAGATCACTTGCTATGTCCTTGTCAATGTTCAGGGCAAATCCTACTTTAAACCCATGCCAGCTTCCAAATCTAAATGCCAAATGCTAATATGAGAATTTTCTTAGATTCCTTTATCTTTTGGGTCAATTTTTTTTTAACCTGAAGTTTTCCGTGGAGCCTTATATGCTTATGCCTTAAGCTCCTGCAATTTCAAAACATAAGATTTTGACCAAGTATCTGTTCCTTTTTACGACTTAACCATGACTTTCATACCTACATTCTAGTCCATGCTCACCTGTGTTTCTGAGCATTGACAAATTTTAGAATATTATGAGACATTACAGAAACATGCTGGTTTCATTTTTTGCAATCAGGTGCTTTCATAGACCTTGAGTGATACCTTCTTGTGTTTGGAGAACAGGGATATGAATCATGAGTGAATCCAGCCTTGGCACTAACTTTGACAGCTCCATGGTCTGGACAAGGTGCTTCCTGTTTCTTCATCAATTTCTCTTTTTGTAAAACTATGATATAAACACTTTTCTGTCTGTGGGCTGTTTCAGTGAATAATTGAATTTGTAGGTGTTCAAACCACTATTCTTGCCAACTTTTTGGCACAAAAACACTCAGTAACGACACTGGTGCCGTGGGGAGAGTGTCAGCTCAGGGAAGAACGGAGGATCTGGGAGTGATTACACTGGGACTGGGCAATAAGTAAATTTAAGTATAAGGTATGACTCCCATTATTGCATCAAATTCTTAAATGCCTGAGCGAGGACAATGGCAATGATATGATTTTAACTCGAAGTAAAGCTTTTATTGATAGACGTGCCTATATTGACATTCCATGTGGTCTGCAGTAGCATTAGAATTTTTAGACTGAAATATTGGTCTATAATTATATCACTTAAAAGGCTGCACATTGCACATATCAACTGATGATATCAACTGCAATTTGCTGCTCTGACTTTTAGTATCTTATGGAGGTGTAGATATAGGTCTGACTTAGAAAAAATTTCAGATTTTGTCTGTTTTACTAGTGAACACAAACACGATTCTGCTCTGGATATGATTTTAACTCATAAATAATCTGTATTGGTGTTAAAAGCATATAAAGGGTACCATAGCAGTAAGGGTGGAACAAGTACTCAGACAAGGCATATTATTAACTACAATCCACCCTCCTTCTCTGCTGCACTTTCAGGGAGAAGATACAGTGAACCTCTCACTTAGACTGTCCTGTTCCCATCTGCATTTCACAGCATGAGTTTCTATAGTTTTCCCTGGATAATGAAGTTGTGAAGGAAATTAGGAGGGACCTAAGATTGGAAAAGGTTATTCAAGCATTCCAGACATTTAACTGAAAAGCCCAGAGATGAAGTTTCATAATTCATTTCCCTTAGCCATGAAGCTGACTTAAGTTTGGGGAGAAAAAAAAAATGGGAAAAATACTTTCCACTTACCAGTTTTTTTCCTTTTGTCCTATGAAACAGATTATGAAAACAAAGTTGATGAGGAATTTAGAGGAATTCTATAAACCAGTGTTGTCAAATGTGAAATTTACTAATAGAACTGACAGGCCAAGTGACAGCTTCATACAAATTTAAACTTCTAGCGCTTCCTATGCCAACACTGCTGTACAACCAAAAGTCTGTGGATCATCCCATTAACTTAGCGGGACTGCAGCTATGTTTTAAATTCAGGAACCATTTTCAGCAATAGGGCCAAATAAGTAGAGAATACACTAAACCTGAAAGTCATAAAATAGTAATATGTCATATTTTTATCTCCCGGGGGAAAGGTCTCTGTTAATATAGATACCTTATTACCTAACCAAAATTTAAATTCTATTCATCCTTGGTCCACTTTTTGTACTGCTTTGAAGAGGATGTTGAAGTAGTAAAATTATTAGCTTTGATATTCATCTAAGCATAAGTTAAGATTCATGACTAGGGCAGGGGAGAAAAGATTTAATTAGCATCCAGTCTGCTTATTTGCAGATATAATTTTGTTGCTAGTACTTTTTGATGGCACTCTGCCTCTCACTTGGTTCTACTTAAAATCCAGATATTCAAGACAAACCAGTTATAAAATTAGGACTTACTTCTGAGCCTTACAGTTCGAGATCATTTAAACTGTTCGATATCTATGTATATGTACGTGTATATGCAGGTGTGTAAAGTCATAGTTTGTCCCTTTGACGGAGAATTACCCAGCCAGTGTCTTAGATTCCTGTTTCCAGATAGATCAAGTAAAGAAAATGTAATTTAGTGTACTTGAAACTTAATGTCTCCATTTTTTTCAAGGTAGACAGGCACTGGATTGAAACTCCAAAGACAAATCCTAATCCCATCTGTGCTACTAGGTTGCTCTGCTGCTCCTCCCAAGTCACTAAAATATGCTCAAACTTTAAAAGAAATCAGGACAAGTATGTAAGCTCACTGCCCTGGACTTTAGAAGAGCAGACTTTGACCTCTTCAAGGACCTACTCAGTAGAGTCCCATAGAATTGAGCCCTGGAAGGCATAAGGTCCCAATAGTGCTGGCAGAATTTTGAGAATCACCTCCTCCAAGCTCAGGAGCAATGCATCCCAACTAGGAAGAAATCAGACAAAAATGCCAGGAGGCCTCCATGGATGGATAAGGAGCTTCTGTGTAAACTCAGAGTGAAAAAAAGAAGCTTTCAGTATGTGGAAATGAGGGCAGGTGGCCTGGAATGAATATAGGTGAATTTTATGGGAAGCTAGAGACAAGGTTAGGGAAATCAAGGCCCAGTAAGAATTGAGTGATAATCAGGATAACAGGAAGGGCTTCTATAGATATGTTACAAACAAGACAAAGACTAGGGATTATGTTGGCCCTCTCCTGAAAGAAGCAGGAGATCTGGCTACACTGGACAAACAGAAGGCTGAGGTTCTCAACAACTTCTGTGCCTCTGTCTTCAATGACAAAAGCTCCAGCCATGCCACCAAAGTTAAGAAAGTCAAATACAGGGACTCAGAGAATGAAGACCCAAGTCCACTGTAGGAGAGGATCAGGTCTGAGATCAACTAAGGAATCTAAACATGCACAAATCCATGGGACCTGATGAGATTCATCCACAGGTCCTGAGGGAGCTGGCAGAAGAAGTTGTGAAGTCACTATCTATAATTTTTGAAAAATCATGGCCGTCTCATGAAGTCCCCAATGACTGGAAAAAGGGAAATATAATACCCATTTTTAAAAAGAGGAAAGTGAAAGACCTGGGAAACCACAGACCAGTCAGTCTCAGCTCTGGGCAGGCAAGATTATGGAGCAGATTCTCCTGGAAACTATGCAAAGGCACATGGAAAACAAAGAGGTGATTGGGATCAGCCAACATGGCTTTACAAAGGGGATATCATGCCTGAAAATTTGGTGACCTTCTATGATGGGGATACAGCGTTGGTGGACAGGGGCAGAGCAACTGACATCGTCTACCTGGACTTCTGCAAAGCGTTTGTCACTGTCCCACACAACATCCTTGTCTCCAAATTGGAGAGACAAGGATTTGATGGATGGACCACTCAGTGGATAAAGGCCTGGCTGGAGGGCTGCATGCAGACAGTTGAGGTCAATGGCTCATTGCCCACGTGGAGACCAGTGACAAGTGGCATCCCTCAGGGGTCGGTACTGGTGCCAATACTGTTCAACGTCTTTGTCGGTGACACAGACAGTGAGATCGAGGGCACCCTGAGCTCATTTGCTGATGGCACCAAGCTGTGGGTGCAGCTGGAGGGAAGGGATGTCATCCAGAGGTACCTTGACAGGCTTGAGAGGTGGGCCAATGCCAAGTTCATGAAGGTCAACAAAGTGAAGTGCAAGGTTCAACATCTGGGTCACGGCAATCCCAGACACACCTACAGGTCGGGCAGCAAAGTAATTGAGAGCAGCCCTGTGGAGAAAGACTTAGGGGTGATGGTTGATGAAAAACTCAACATGAGCTGGACATGAGCCGGCAGTGTGCACTTGCAGACCAGAAAGCCAATGAAATGCTGGGCTGCATCAGAAGGAGTGTGGCCAGCAGGTTGAAGAAGGTGATTCTCCTGCTCTGCTCTTGTGAGACCCCACCTGGAGTGCTGCATACAGTTCTGATGTCCCCAGCATAAGAAGGACATGGGGCAAGTCCAGAGAAGGGCCACAAAGTTGACAAGGGGACTGGAGCACCTGCCCTATGAAGACAGGCTGAGAAAGTTGTGGCTGTTCAGCCTGGAGAAGAGAAGGTTGCATGGAGACATAACAACCTTCCAGTATGTGAAGGGGCCTATTGGGAAGCTGGAGTGGGATTCTTCATCAGGAACTGTAGTGATAGGACAAGGAGTAATAGGTACAAATTTAAAGAGTAGAAATTTAGGTTAGATTTCAGGAAGAACTTTTTTACTATGACAGTGGTTAGACTCTAGAACAGGTTGCCCAGGGAGGTTGTGGATGCTCCAGCCCTGGAAGTGCAACTTGGTCTCATGGGAGGGGGGATTTGGGACTAGATGATCTTTAAGTTCTAGTCCATGATTCTATGTTGTGTGTAATCCTTCTCTGAGAATATGGGTTCCTTTCTGCTGTATACATTCATGATTCACTAAGCGGAATGGGTGCAAGGTGTATTTTCTTGATTCTTGTTTTGGAAGAAAAATTTTCTTAATTTCACAGAGAAGACTGGAGATTAGGCACTGCAGATTTAAATAGTGCACAGAGGTCTAAACAGTTTCACTACTAACAAAAACAATACTGATGTCTACTGTATTAGTACATCAGTGTCCACACTATTTATATTCTGAATCACTCTGGTTCCATAAGCCTACAGATGGGATGTATCTTTGAGATGACAGGGTAAAGTCAGCAAGGTAGTGAGAGGTGTTGCAGTAAGCAAGGTATTTGGAGGTATTGCAGTACAGGTTCCAGATTCCCTTTTTGTTCTTGGATGGCTGAAACTCTTCTTATTACCATTTTACACCCCACACGGGGAAGGGAGAAACAGACCAAATCCACCAAAATCTTCTAGAATGGATATGGTAAATTTTCCTATATACCAGAGATGATGGAAGAATTTTTCCTGATGTCAGCACCAGCCTCTCATGGCAGTGTGAGGGGAAGCTACTGTTTCAACTATCGTAGGAAACCTTAATAATAGATACAAGTCTTTCCAAAGCTCACTGAACTCAAGGCAAATGTTGCCTTTGCCTGTACTGGAAAGGAGTAAGAATTAAACAGCAGGAAGTGACATGACAAAAGATTATAAAGACAAATCAAGATAAAACTGAATGAAAGGAAAGCAAAAGGTAATTAAATTAATAAGGAGAATAGCTCAGTGAACAAGAAGATAATGAAGGAAATGAGAACTGAAGTATGTAAGACACATAACAAGTAGAAGGCACAACACAAAAATTAGCTAGAAGCAATAGAAGGAAAATTGTTTTTTAAACAGAAATATGAAAAGTGCAACAAAAGTAGAAGGATGAAGGATATAATTGACTAAATGCTTCTTAAAAAAATCTTCCATGTCTTCATTACTGTTCCTGTTTTTTTCCCCTCTCATTTTTCCTTTTATTTCACCAATCTGGTCCTTACTTTTTTTCCTGCAGAGGTCAGTAGTCAATGCACAAGGTTGTCTTAAAAGAACCATTTTGGTTGGTTCAAAGCCTAGTCAAGCTTATTTCTGTTTGTTTCAGCTAGCAAAATTCACAGATACCATATTTTTTACTATAGTGGCCACAGTTTCTTCCTTATTTTGCCATCAGAAACAAGAACACAGCAATTACTCACATTTATTCTAAAATAAAGCAATCCATTACTCTACCTGCCAGTGAGGAACTGCAGCCACATGGCAGGTGATGCCTTAGGATTTTTAGCTTTTGTAGATTTTAAAGTAACTGTGTAGTAAATATAGATTTTTAGTATAGTTGTATAGTCTCTCACACTTTAGAATAGTCAACATTTACCAAACCCTATTCCCCACTTCATATCAAATTTTGTAAATTCTTTAGGTTTGTTTAGGCTCCTTTCAAGGCAGGACTATAGTAAATATATCTTGTTTAAGAACATATGCAACTCAGGCCTGAACAACAAGATACCATCATAGTCAAGCCCGGAACCCTGGAGAAGCTCCAAAGACAGCTATGAAGAAGAGGAAGATGAGGAAGAAAGGGGTTTTGAGACCTCTGACTCAATTCTGGGGAGGTGTGCCAGGGGGGCAGATTTGGGGAGGATCTGGGGGGGGGGGTTAGTTCTCAGAATGAACCATAAATTGTGGAAACCCTGAACACAGGTACGCGCTTTTGTACTCTTTATGCCAGAAGGCCTTCATTAAAGACCTGATCTCTATCTTATCTATACTAAATTGCCTGGTGAGGTTTTTTTCTCTCATTTTTCAGGCAACACAGGCATAGCCATTAGAGAGAAAACACACTATCAGAGGGGTTTCTATCACACAATCAGAGAAAGTCTTCTGAATAAATGAGTTAAAGATCATACAATAGTTTGGGATAGAAGGTACTTTAAAGATCATCAGGTTCCAACCTCCCAGCCATGGGTAAGGACAGTTTTCACCACGTTGCTCAAAGCCCCATTCAGCCTGGCCTTGAGCAATTCCAGGGAAGGGGCATCCGTGATGTAGGAAAGGAGTTCCAGCAGTGATCTGTACTTAGAGGTAGGCAAGTAGGAGATAATGTCACTGACTAAACATTGTTATAAAACAGAAAACCTTTCCAGAGTGTGTATTCTTCTGCGCTTTCAGAGGAAACACAAATGTTTTCGAGAGGAAAAAACATGGCAGTTACCAACTTTATTTTGATTACCAAATTTCCTTTGAGTTCCACTTTTGGCCAAGAATCTCACCACGATAAATGAATTAAATGGATCTCACTGGGTTAAATTAATTAAATGTTAAATACTCCTTTATAGGTGTGTCATGGGTTAAGATTGGCCCCCCCCGAGAGTCGGGGGCTCAGAGGTGATCGGGTGCCAGGGCAGTGTTCCCTGGAGAACCAATCACCACTCGTCTTGTTCGCTCCTGCTAAGAAATCATATATACACAGCCACCCAAAGCTGTTGGTAGTTTCTGTTGGTGTCTGCTGCGTGTAGGTGTAGAAGGCCAGGGGGTGGTTGGGCTCCTTCTTCCCCCTTTGGGGGAGCCTGCAGCCCTCTAACTCTGCCTAGGCCAGAGTTAGAGACAGCATTGGAGTGAGTGTATGTTTGTGAGGGACACGACTCACAAACAACTGGTAAGAGAGAGAGAGAGAGAGAGAGAGAGAGAGAGAGAGAGAGAGAGGTAGGTCTTGCGGCCAGGTCCTCTTCTTCTTTCCCCACCTTTGCAGCCAGGCTGAAGAAGGGGGCTGTTTTTCCCTTTCACAGTTACTGGGGAGTGAAATCAGCTTCCTGCTACGGCAGCTGCGTACTCCGTGTTTCATATTGCTGGTAAATCTAAATAACAGGTAAATTAAAAAATTCAGATATCTGACCTTGGGTCTTTTTCAGTCCTGCAACCCTTTGTAGTGGGACTGAAAGGTTCTTTAGTTAGCTCCCAAAATCTCTAGGTTTTTTGATTTTTCATTTTTCTTCATAGCAGACTGTGTTGTTTTGATGTGAGCAAGTGTTGTCCCTGCAAGATAGTCAGTTTTGGACAAGTGGAAGAAGACATTGTTTAGTCTGGAGAAGAAGAGGCTCAGGGGTACCTCATTGCTGTCTACAACTACCTGGAACAAGGTAGTATTGTGGTGGGAGTTGGTCTCTTCTGTTGAGTCTCAAGTGAGAGGACAAGAGGAAATGGCCTTAAGTTGTTCAGATTAGATATTAGAAATATTTTTTTTTTCCACTGAAACAGTGTTTAGGTATTGGAAAAAGTTTCCCAGGGAGTTGATAGAGTCACTGTCTCTGGAAGTGTTCAAGAGGAGTCTGGGTTTGGCACTTGGGGATATGGTCCAAGGGTGACAGTGGTGGTGCAGGGTTGACAGTTGGACAAGATGATCTTGAAAGTCTCTTCCAATGTTAATGATTCCAAACATAGATTTTTCTGATCTATGACAAAAGTTCCTGGGAAACAGACAAGAGATTGTTTAATTGAAGATACTACTGATCTTTAAGTTAGATTACTTGGACTGTTTCTTTTTTTTTTTTTCCCCAGAATTTTTCGTCTCAGTCTCTGTGCACATTTCTAAGAATACAATTACATCATGGAGCCCAGAATAGAGGTCCTAAGCCAGTTTAAATTGTGGTATCTTGCTTCTCTGACTCTTAAGTGAAAACTCATATTTTCCAGAGTTTGAATACTAAGATACAGATAGGTTACACACTTCTCATATTCAGCTGGCCTTCCTTCAGCTTCTTCAAAGAGATATTTATTGTGGTATAAAACACCTTTTTATTTCACTCACCCTTCTGGGTGAATAGCTAATTTCCTTATTGTGAAAGATTGGTTATTAATACATCTACAGCGCTATGCTATTATGCAACTGTCTTTCTTTCTTGATTTAGAAGTAAGAGGGTGACCTCCCAATATAGATAATTTAATCTGCAAAAATAACCTTGCAAATTGACTTGCCAGAAACTAATATTAGATGAAATCTTTGTTCTATTGAACCTGACTGTCATTAGTGATTCCCCATAAAAGGCTTAATCTACAATTGTAAAAAATCTCTACTAACGTTGTCAGGTTTCATAAAACATCTACTCTATTAAAGAATTAGTGATGCTGATTCTGGTAGATTTGCAATATTTGGGTAGAAAGCCTGGATCTGATTCAAATTCTGATCATCTTTTGTATTAAAGTTTGGTAGAGCAGAAAAAGTGCCGCAGTATCTGCTGTGGGTACAAGTCAAGAGTATCATGGCTAGGCTTCGCGAACGAAGATTTGGGGAGGGCTCTACCCATGTTTGTTACAAGTGCGCTGGTGGCTAAAAAGGCCAATACGAGATATCTGATTGCAAAAGGCACAGCAGAAAGGCTCCTTAGGTGGTATATTCTGCAAGACAAGATTCTTTCTGCATTGTCCTTTGTCCTTGAGAGTGATCCTGCGTGCATTTTCAAAGGAAGCAGCAGCGTTATAGATGGTGTGTCTCCAGACCTCCCAATTGGAGGCCAGAGTAGACCAGTTATGGTGATCAATATGGCCAAGGCTGAGATGTTGTTTCAGGGAGTCCTTGGATCTTCTCTTTGGGACTCCTCTCTTGCAGCAGCCGGTGGCAAGTTCACCATAAAGAAGGATCTTAGGCAAGCGGTGGTCCTTCATCCTTGAGATGTGTCCTGCCCAGCGCAGCTGTGTTCTCAGCAACATGGCCTCAATACTTGTGACTGCTGCTTGTTCAAGAACAGATGTATTGGTCACATAATCTGACCAGTGGATGTTTAGGATTGTACGGAGGCAGCGTTGATGGAAGCGTTCTAGGAGATGGAGGTGGTGGCGGTAGATGACCCATGATTCGGAACCATATAAAAGAGTAGACAGCACTATGGCTCTGTAAACACTGATCTTGGTACTTTTCTTCAAGTGTTTATTTTGCCAAACCTTTTTATGGAGTTTTCCAAAGGCACTATATGCCTTTGCTAACCTGTTGTCTATCTCCCCATCAATCTTACCATCTGAGGAGATGAGGCTACCTAGGTAATTAAACTGCTGGACTGATTTGAGCTCTGATTGGCCAATAGTGATATGGGGATGATGGAAGACTTCCTGAGGTGCCGGTTGATAGAGAACTTCTGTCTTCTTTAAGCTGACTTCCAGCCCAAAAAGCTCAGCAGTGTCTGCAAAGCAGGATGTTAATTCTTCTAAGAATGTGAAACATTTTTGTTTTCTATGAAAAGCAAGAGTTAGACTATTGGAATCTTTTTCACAATCACCATTAATGTAACTACAATTTTTTTTTATAAGTACAGTTATTTTTTACCTAAATAACTGTACTCTTTATTTTAGATTCTCTATATCAACATATAGCAAGGCTTAACCTTTGCAACAAAACAAGTATGTGATGGTACTGCACATTGTAAGTAGTTCTAAAAATTTCAGTATTAAAGAAGCAAATCAATCTGAAATAGATTTAAGAGGCAAATGTATTTAACTTGGCTAAATACTTCAGCAAAGATACAACAGCTATACTGAAAAGTTGAAAATTCTTTGTGTATATCTGAAACAACCTCTAAAATCATCATATATAGATAACTGCAAACAAATAGAAAGATGATTCTCCAACACCTAGGCTGTGCAGTGTTTGAAGAGGTCTCCTGCCAGAGTAAAATGCTAACATCTGATCATTTAAAATTAAAATTTTAAGCTTTGACTGGGTACCGAATAGATGAGATTAGCTACTTTCTACTGTGACTTTGCTGTGGTTCTTTTCACTTAAGAGAATGCTCTGAATTGCATGAGGACAAAGAATAGTTTTTACAATTCAAATATAATAGAGTCTCTTACAAGTGAACAGACCATTCTGTGAATTAACCAATGAACATAATGAACATAAGTTATAATGTGTATGCTCAGTGCATATGCATGTTTTTTACTAGGTCAAAACAGAGCTCAAAGATAGGCTTAGAAAACAAGCAAAGCCTCTTTAAAGACCACTTCACAAATTGGTGAACAGGAATTCAGTTTGAAATTCAAAACTAGAGGTTAGAACTCTTCCTTCTAATGGTCCACTGTATAGTGTTATTAAATACTGAACTTCACCTGAGGTCACAGTAATATATATATGCATATGTGTATGTATGTGCATACATTCATATATGTCTTTCTGGAATTTGTCTGGTTTACATTGTGAATCTATTCAAGCAATGCTAAGCTCTTTCTTGAATACTGTTTTCAGTAAGTGTTCGAAGAGTGTTATTGGAATTTGGACCATATATTTGAAGAATACAACGGCTTATATTCATCTGAAGTGTACATATATATTTATGTATGCTGTTTTATACCATAACTCCATTTGTAATGCAGTCAATATATGATTATACAGAAATATATAAGACATAAAATATATGTAGTTGGCTACTTCTGCAAATAGCTCTGTAAATACCAACTAATTGCATGCATGCATTTATTCATATCTTTGTACAAAATACAACCGGGTGCAGTCTGTGTTACAGCTGCTTACAGTTACAACAACTTTTTTAAACATTTAAATCCTTAAAACCTCTTCAGTAAAGCTGATTTTTAACATTGTGCTTATAGTAACAGATCAAACTATCATACTATCATTTTTTCAAATGTAATAAGTGAATTCAAAGGTGATGCCTATTTTTAAATTAACTGCCAGTATTGTGTAGAAAAAAGAAACTATTTTAAGAGAGAAGGGGACATGGGAGCAGGATCTTGATGCAGTGTTGATATTACATAGAATGTGAGCAACATATAGATAGCAATGGCAAATAGGCAATAATAATTACCTATTTGAATCACACTGTATGTTTTGCATCATATTAAATAAATAAACACGTTAATGGACCAAATAAGTTGTGTTCATATAATAAAAGATCAACTGTCACAGTGTGTGCTAGGACTTTCCCTTGTTTCTTATATGAGTTTGACCTCAAGCTTAACTTGAGTTTGGGCTACAGTGATGTAAAACATCACAAGCATATTTGATTACCTTTTAGAAAACTCATGTGTTCCCAGTCAAAAAGCCATTGTAGGAACTTTATTCTCTCGTTGCAGTATCTTTTCATGAACTAGTGCAATCAAAGCAAAGCAATAGTCAGTACACTTCTCAGGTATTATGAACATTTCTACCCTACAGTTAAAAATTATCGGTTAAGAGAAAAAGCTTTCTCAGGGAGCAATGTGACTCTGAGTATGAAATAAACTACAAAAGGATCCTGGAACCCCATCATTTTGCTATTACTGCTTGTATGGTGACTCACTCCAGTAGGCTTTGTTTCTCTAGCAGGCTGCAGCTAGGTCATCCAGAGAAAGTCACACATTTGCTGTGTTTCAGCTACTTGCACTCTGAGTCACCCAAATCCTCCAGAAAGTGGAGGTAAGAAAGGAGTTGTTCACATTTGGAAAATGACAAATAGGACAAGAAGACAGAAAGACAGTAATGGTGAAACCTCAGCCACCCAGAGAAAGATGGAGCTTGCTAAGATGAACCAGGGGGCAGGCTCAGTAGTCAGGGGTTGAGAAGTGATTATGAAGACTTCATTTCAAGGCAGACACAGCTGGAAGTTCTTGGATCAAAGGAAGCCATAGGGCTTAAAATTTTACATCCAAATTCGTGGTCTGGGCAAAAGGAAACAGAGGATATATATGAAGCTAGGAATTTATTGTCTGTAGAATTAATGTTGGAACAGTCTAAAAGTCCAAATAATCATATTGGAACAGAAAAAACTTTTCTAATAATACAATTAAAATTATATGTAAACAATCTACTACTGTTCCTGGTTTATATTCACCCTTCTTCTGGATTTTATGTTTGAAAGTTTCAATCTTTCTCAAAAAGCACTGGGTGTAAGCAGATGAAACATGATATGTCTTTAATATACTAAGACCTTCATAGGGCAAAATACGATGTTCTTGGTGGGAGACCCCTCCACTGAGCCTTGGGGATCATACTCAGGCAATTTTTGTATTCTTCCTTACCCTGGGCTCCTGCTGTCTGGCTGGTCCCAGTTGACTGTGAGCATGGCTCTGCAGCCTCCCCAGGCTCAGCCACAGAAGCCCTTCTCTTATCTGGGCAGTGACTCCCTGGGTTTGCCAGACCCTTCCCACAGAGGCACCGGCAGACTTCAGGCTCAGGCAAGGGAGGCAACAGGCACTTGGCTGCAAGGCAGGAGCTAAAACCAGCCCAGCCCAGCTACTGCCAAGGTGAGCACAGGTCAGGCCTGAGATCAGCACTCGCAGCTTAGGACAGAGTAGGTGATTTCTTACTAGGGTTGACAAATCTTATTAGTCAGGCTATGTAAAGTGCATTTCTTAAGTTTCAATTTCAGATTCTAGAAGTACAAAGGGATGTTTGTTCACAGTCACCCTCTACAATCAAATACACATATACACATATATTTTATCATGTAAATAGTGAATTAGAATTAGGGAAAAAAAACAATGAAATGAGAGACCAGCACAGATACAGTCCTAGTAATATGCAAAGTTCAAGTGGAATAAATAAACTCTCTCTTCTCATATACATATACACACATACAACAAGGAGAGAAAGGAGTGTAGAACCTCCAAAAATCATGAGCTACATGAAGTGGTGAAGACAGAGAGTGCACACATGCTTATCTAATAATTTGTTACCCTGATATGAAAATAATAGGACTACAACATGCTTGATGATGGGGTGTATAATCACCTAAGGAAAAGCATGCAGAAAGCAAATAACTTGCACCCTCAAGAGAAAAGAAGAAAACTTTTCTCAACTTTCAAGCCCAGTGTGACTTACAGAAGCACTATGATTTTCAAAGATATAGACTGGTTTACAGACATATTTTAGGAGAGAAAAAAAGTAATTTCCATAACAAGGTACTGTCTACTTCCTAGCATTGTGGTAGGAGCTGTTGAACTTAAATTATAAGGATCAAATTTCAGCACATCCTATAGTTTCAACTATGAAATCACTGGAAATTTGGTTTGTGTCAGTGTTCACACCTGGTTCAGCATCCTGGCCATTAATTCCCTGCGTGGTTCAGCATCCTTCAGTAGTTATATTGCACCATCATGAACATTTTTCTGCATGTCTTCTGATGTGTGTACGCTGACTTCAAACATTCAATGTGTAGAATGACATCCTGGGCAGAATTTGGCCCTCCTGGTGACTCTACACAGGTGCAGACATGGTCAAGTGGGAGAAACTTTTGTACATAATCAAGGTAGGAGATGTTTTGTACCTAGTTTAAAGCAATATGCAGCAAAGGATAAGCTGGAATGGTTACCCAGGACAGCATGGACCAGGTAGATTTTGATAATTGACTTTCAGCAGCAGTGTGGGAGGTCCCACCAGATCCAGCTGTAAATGTTTCTGCAAGGACTCTGGCAACAGAAATTCCTGTCACCAATCAACCTGTCATCAACCATCCTGGCTGAGAGATTTGACACCTCACACAAAGCATTGTGCCAAGATTTCAATTATTTTATTTTTTTTTAAGGAACACTCATGGCTTTATAAGTGCCTTTGCAGTAGCATGCCAAATATATATTCAAATGAAAGATAGGACCATGTTGTTTGCAAATAAACATATACACACTAATAATTTGAATGAGGATGTGACGGAGTGCCCTTGCCTGGCTGCCAGGCACCCACCAATTTGCTCTCTCATTCTCCTTTCCTCAGCAGGGGAAGGAGAGAAAATAAGATGAAAAACTCATGGGTCAAGATAAAGAATCAAAATATTATATTCCATTACGTTCCATATAGCCCATATGCCAGCCACAACTTGGCATCCTATTTTGTGCTTATTGTCTTGCCATCAAATGTATACTTAGCATTCCTATGTAAATAATAAGTTCTGATGTTTCAGAAGAATTCTGTAGATGTGTAGAGTCATTGAAGAATTTCTTTGAAGCCTTAAGAAAATTCTTGTGTTTGGTTTTGTTTTTTTTTTTTTCTATAAATGACAGTAACATATCAGGAAATATATTTGTTAAAGTAAGAGGCTTGCAGTGGAAAGTTTGAGGCAAGGTGACCTCTGATACAACCACTTTCCAGCTGGTTTTAAAGTTGATCATATTTTGTTAAATTGGATACTTTTCCTTCTGGAAAATTGGATGGAAAAAAATGGTGACCTGTACTTCTAAAACCTGGAAGCTCCCCTGTACCCCATTACAGAATTACAGAGATCAGAGACAAAGAAGAAGACTAGGGATGTTCTTCAGAGATCAGGCATTGTCCATACAGGGGTCTTGCCCTAGTCTCACCTCTCTGCACCAAGTTGGTCATAAGCACATATACACAGACTTAATTAAGGTGTAAATTTTTATATTAATTTACCCAGACATTTGGTAAGAAATGTAGATGTAAAATCACACCCCACTTACCACAGAATTATTCTTTCAGCAACGAAATTCATAATACTATACTAATTCTTTATACTACACAGGGCTAAGCTTCAAAATGTACCCAATCTTCATTTTCTTGAGATCTTAGTAGCATGATATAGCAACACATCAACATAAACATAGTCCTACCATTAAACTCAGAAGAATTGTGCGCAAAAGGAGAAATACAATTATAATTAGGGAAGAAAATAAAGGGGGCAAGAAGTTTGAGTAAGATCATCAAAACATCTTTAAGGGGCAGGAAGAAACCTAAAGGTTTCTCAGAAACTAGCAAACAAGCTGCACCTACTAATCCTTTGAAGTATCAACTAATGAACAAAGGAATTAAAGCAAGGCAAAAATGAAATGTAGCTTTCTACACTCATATTTGCTAGGAAGGGCAATGAGGAAGTTCCCTGACTCAAAGATAATTTTTGTAAGAAATTAATGAGTGGACTTAAAAAAATTTGATGCCTCAAAGGAAGATGTTATTGAGCAACTCAAAAAAACTCCAGGGCAGTAAATCACTGGGACCAGATGGTGCTGATGAAAGAATTCTGAAGGAACTGAAGTGTGAAATAGCAGAGGTAGGAATGAAGATATGCAATATATCCTTAATAAACCACACTATGTTCCTAAATATTGGGAACTTGTTATCTTAGGTTAAAAATAAAATAAAAAAGCCATCTATGATCCTTGGCATTGCAGACCAGTGGGTCTTATATTTGCTCCAGGGAAACTGGTGCTGAATTTAATTAAAAACAGCATTCATGCAATTATAGCTCAATAGGGTATGGCTTCTGTAAGGGCAAACCTTTCAAATCTCCTAGAAGTTTTAAATGACAGTGGAAAAAAGGTTGGTTCTTCTTAACTGTCTAGAGTAATAATGTTTTATAGGTTCAGCATATTACCAAACACTTGGGGATCACAGTATACAATCTAATAGATACAAATGCAGGAAAGGTACTTTATTTTACCTTCCCAGAGTCATAGTGTCAGGAGAGGCAACTGGATGCTTCTGAAGTGCTGTAAATGTAATTACCATCAGAAATGAAGATAATCTCACTCGCCTGCTCCTGAGTGCTGTAATCTGAGGAGAAAATATTCTCTGACGACCTTTTCAAACAGTCACACAAGTAAATTCTATAGACTTCTCACTGATATAATTTGTACTTGCTTTTACAGCAACTGTAAGGGAAGTGGTCATGAAAATTTGACTTTGAATAAGCAGACATCTACTTGGACAGGCTGAAAAATACTATAACTTTTTTGTTATGGTCTCTTTTTTTCATTGCCAGAATTCTCATTTTCTACCTCACAGTTTGAAAGGAGTTAGCTGCTAGAGGCTCTGAGGTAGGAAGCATTCATCATTAATCTTCCCATGACTTCATCTTTCTTTCTATTCTTCGTACCTAATTAGAACTGAACAGAGAGGGGAAATTCTATTTAATCAAAGATTTTATACTTTGAAATTTATGTTTAATCTTGAATTGAAAGAAAATAGATTCCTATCACAAACAGTGGAACACATGGGTTGTCTAAAATTGTGTACTCCTAAAACCCCAGAATCCATGCTTCTGGGTTCAATCCACATGGCTCAAGACTAGCCAACATGGAAAAATTGCTTGGTGTTACAGCACTGGGGAGCTGGGGGATCCTCAGCCCTGCAGCAATCAAAGTGTCTGGCAGCTGCCTCAGCCGAATTACCTCCCTCAGCCAATCTATCTCTCAAATGTCAACAGCGCACACTGTAACACCATGCAGATGCATTAGCACAAGTCCCAAAGCAATATATTCAAAGCTATATTGAATTCAGTTCAAAGTCTTGCTTGTTCAGCACCAGAGCATGGTTCTCAGCACCACACAGAGCCACACTTACAGAACTGCCCTCCTAGGAAGACAAAAGTGCTGATGGATTGTGAACGTAAATTACCAGGAGCCTAAGCATGGCATATATTTAGGACTGATTTACAAGGCTTACAAGGTTTCCATCAGATTATTCTTTATAGAATTCCCAAACTTCAACAAAATACTGTACTTGGGATAATATGAAACCCAATTAGTATGTATCATGCCAATTACCTGATGCTTTAGTTTAATCTATTTCTGTTCTGCAAAGCCCTCATTGAAATTCCACCTCCTTACTTCTCTACCACATTTATTTTCAAATAAACACATATCATAGACTATGGAGTTCTATTCTATACACCCTATAGTGCAATGAGTAGTTCTTCAGGTAATTCTTCAATACAAATGTTAAATAGCAGTAGCAATAATTTCATGCAAAATACAATTATATCAGAAGAAATGGGTTCTTACTTGAAAGAGGATAATATGTTTGCCTGTTGTATGACAGATTCATTTTTTTACTCCTGTAAAATAGTTATCTGGTACAAGTGGTCAATATGTTTTCACATTCTTATTAGCCGCTCTTGTAAATCAGTAGTACATTTATAAATGTTTATTCTTGACATGCTGAATGTTAAAGGTTCAAAACAAATTATTTTTCAGCATGGTATAAACAGAACAGAGAAGTTAGTTATGAAGGCTGTTGAGTTTCACAATAATAACACATCTGTCTTCATATCACTTTTCTGACTGTACAATACTCTTTTGTAATGCAAATATCAGAGTAATGCAAACATAATGCTGAGCTTAATTGCCTTACAAAATCTTTATTAATTTTTCAACAAGCATTTTACTCACTCAACTATTCATTAACAGATAGCTTGCTATGTGGAGACGATATTTTTAATACGTAAGGCAATTTATGGAGTATAAGAGTTCTTACAGTACAGAGCTATTACATAGGTCATTGACCTTTATGGAAATTAATGAAGAAAGCTTCTTAACTTATAAGTGCCAGTGAAAAAAATGAGACATGCCAGCAATACAAATACATAATGTTTATCTATGTAAATCTCTATATACATCAAATCCCAGACAAAAATCAATAAATTCAACTTTTTCTTTTCTTCATCAATCACTCTATTACAGGTATCAAAAACAAAATCAGGCAAACAAGAAAAAGATCTTTTGGTATTATTCATTATCACATAGGATAATTTTTGAAAATTAAGATCTACCAATCACTAAACTTCTAGAACAGCATGTAAATTCATGTGTAATTAAAACCAGTATCAGCTCTCAGTTCTGAAGGCCATCTTAATTACGTCTTCATACTAAGACAGGTGCAGGACCTTGGCCTTATTGAACTTCATGAGGTTCACATAGGCCTACTCCTCAAGACTGACAAGGTCTCTCTGGATGGAATTCCTTCCCTCAAGTAAGTGAACTACACTGCTCAGCTTGGCATCATCTGCAGACCTTCTGAGGGTCCACTCAATCCCAGTGTCTATGTCGTTAATAAATATATTGAATAATATTGGTCCCAGTGTAGACCTCTGAGGGACACCACTTGTAACTAATCTCCCTTTGGACATAGTGCTATTGACTGCAAGTCTTTAGATAGTCATTCATCCAATTCCTTATTCGTCATATACTCCATCCGTCAAACCCATATCTCTCTCATTTAGAGACAAGGATGTTGTGTGGAACCACTTTAAAGGCTTTGCAGAAGTCAAGGTAGATAACATCCATAGCTCTTACCTCATCCTGTATGTGGTCAGTCCATCATAAAAGGCCACCAGACTCGTCAGGCACAATTTACCCTTTGTGAAACCATGCTTGCTGTCTGTAGTGACCTTCCTGGCATTTACATGCCTTGACAGAGCTTCCACAAGAATCTGTTACATGATCTTATCGGGCATAAGGGTGAGGCTGACTAGACAGTAGCTCCCATGAGCCTACTTTTTATATAGATTATAAATCTTCTAAAATTTTTGACATATGAATTAGTATAACTTTCAAATTTTTGAAATGCTAAACATATACATAAATGCTACTAGTGTTTTATGAAATACTTTTTGACAAAGGTGTTGTGGAAAGTACTGTATACTTTTTTACAAACAAATTTCAGATTTCAAGTGATGAAGACTCCACTAGCATCCACCAGCTATTTCAGTGATTGATCCTGCGTGCTGTTTCTTGACACTAAATTAATCTGCCTTCTGCTTTTAGTTTGCATTAGTTTGATGCATTTGAAATAGTAATCTGATTCCATAAGACATCTATAGTGCGTATTGGGATTTTTATTTTCCAGATTTCTCTAGTGTTTTAAATAATGATAAGTCTGCTATAATGAAATTTCTTAAACTATTGTATAAAGGTCAACTGGCTAAGCCCTTCACTCCAAAACTCTGAAATGGGGTTTCCAAAACTTGTGTCATTCTTCTAGCTCTTTTCTAAATCCTGAAATATTTTTCTATATCTTTTAAAAGAGTGGAAGTAAGGAGCAACGAAGTAAGAATTATCAGCTGACACATTGAAAACACTGCATCAGCTGAAAGTCTGCATCTGCAGGAGTATGAAGTAACCTTTAACATCTCCGATCATTCCCAGTCTTCATCATCTCCGTATTGACTCTTAGTATCACCATAGTTGCACGACATTTCAAAATGTATGTTCAAATTAGCTGTCTAGTATGTCAGTTTTTGTGACATCATTTGCTTGATCAAGATCATCTCCTCGCAAGTGTAATGCAACTGTTCTTTTCTCTCTGTGTGATTCAAGCCTTTTAGCGTATCCTGTAGCACTGACTTGTACATCATATACTAGTCCAATGGTGCAAGTATGTTCTTCAGAGTGCCAGACTATAAATAATGATCTACTCAGCTCTATTGAAAATCAACAGCATTAGGGATCTTATTTTATTTTAGAATTGTTAGGGATAAGCTATTCAAACCTACAGATCTACACAAGAATAATTTTCTATTTAGTAATTTTCCTAATTATTTCTGAAATAGAAAATATGGCTGTTTCATTGAAACTGTGAATTTGCCATCAAACTTTCCTGCTGGTGCAGTATGAAAATATGAAAAGTATGAATATATGAAAATATGAAAAGTATGGAAATATGAAAGTATGAAAACCACCTTCCCATGTAATTAATAATCTTCTGTGACCTTTTTTTAAAGACAATTGAAAAAACCAAAAGTCTGCAACACCACAACATTACACTTTCTGATGTTTAAGGTAGCATTATTTTTCCTGTATTCATGTATGCAGTGTCTTTTATACACCTGGTTGAATTCTTAAACGTATTTCTTTCACTGGCACAGTCACCTCTACTTGTGGTCTACATAAATATAATCAAAGTCAGTGGAGAAATGGATAACACCTTCATACTATAGATTCCTAGTCTACTATTGGCTCTGTCAGCAGATTTCATGAAAACTTGTCAATATGATGAGGATCCAAGTACATAAAAAATCAGGACTGTAACAAGGACAGGGAAAGAAGAAGTGTGTGGTACCTTTGTTGTCATTGCTGTTGGTACTGTCACACAAAAAGAAATACTGAAGATCTACAGATACATGGTTGGAAGAAAAAAGGGCAAGAAAAACAAATGGGACAATTCCAGAAACATTGAGCTCAAGATTTAGGATTACCTTGTTATCCTATGTTCTCCTTTTTATGCTGGGTATTGGTTCTTTTGATTATGTTAAATTCAAAATGTTAGGAGACAGTTGAGAGCGAGCAGATTATCACCCACTGTTACCAGAAGGCATAACTACATAGAATCTTCTGGCAGTTTTGTGAGTAAGAAGGAACTGATCACGATTGGCCATTTCAGCACTAAATTCATGCATATTTCCCTCAATATTCACAGTTCCACCCCTAATGGGAGCTGACAGAATGTAAATGAGTTTCTAAAGGAACCAGCAAAAGTGGCAATTTTTCTCATTTATTCTTTAGATGAGCTGTCTGTCTCCCAGCTGCTGAGCTTCATTAGAATTCTAAAACTAATTTCACCTATCAACACATGATTATTGGTTTGAGTGAGGTTTTTGGGATACTCTGAGTAAAAATCACTCTACAATACAGAGTTGGCTCAATTAAAAAAAAAAAAAAAGAAAGAAAGAAAGAAAGAAAAAGTTTCGAATAAAACTGACAGGCTTCAGAACAGTCAGTTCTTACCCTGAAGAAAACTTGCATCTATCTTTACAGTCTGGACAAAGTTCATCCTATACAGATCAGCGATGTAACAAAAATGTGATATGTCAGAAAGCTAGAAAGAGATTACACTTTACTTATTAGCATAAAACAGGTAAGAAAAGGTTAATATTTTTGCCCAATGACAAAAGCCAGTATAGAGCAATGACTGTTGTGTTTACCCTAATTAAATTCAAAGAGTAATAATCAGATTTAAATTATAAAGAAGTAGAATATGCTGCAAAATAATAGAACCACTAATTGATTCTTCTAGGCAAAGTGAGTTAGTTTTAAATATAAAAATTAGACAAATATTGTCTTTTCCATATCTTCCCTGAAGTTATGCTTTGCTCACCTCCAGTATTCATTATTCTGTCACTCATTCTTAATCAAGCAATCAGCTATGTCTGTTTGTCTGTTTCAAGATCTATGATGACCACTGATGTCATCACAGATTTGTCATACAACAAATATATGTATGTATATATACAACAATGTATGTATACAAAATAAGGGGAAAAAAATTTGTCCAGAAAATTATATATGTTTGCAGGAGATGGTTATAACTTTTACCATGACCGCGTGTCCTTGGCACTGGAGAATTTGATTTTATTGTCATTGCCTCCCTTTTTATCACCAACAAATCTGTTCTCTGTCATTTGTTTACCCTCGTATTTTTTCTTCATGAATCACTACATGCCCATAACAAGATGCACTTTATTTTTCTCATTGCTTTCATTTCTGAAGTCAAGTTTTCACTAATCTTGCAAACTATTTAGTGCTCTCTTAAAGTACAGTCCATTTCTCACAATAATTCAGCTTTGACCTACTTATCAGTTACATCACAAATAATTTATCTCTGGTGGTCCATCTGTTATCTACACAGCTTACATGATTTACCTTCATTATGTAGGGATAACAGAATGGCTAATAGTCTCAACTGGCAGCCTGTTTCTTGTACAGAAAATTCCTTTCCCCTGTGATATTATTGAATGCATCACAGCGGTCTTGAAATTTCTGACTTTGCCTAGTATTTTACATTCCCTTTCTTTCTCCCAAAAGAGCATTGCTCTCAGCTTGCAACACAACATTTTGATTGTTTCCAACTCTCATTTCTCTACACTACTACCCACTTTACCTTAATGCAATTTTACAACAAGAACCTCTGACGCATGTATTAAGGGGCCACAGAGGCACTGAGCAGAGAGAACAATGTTTATTTCTTATCCCTCAGTCTCATAGCATGGGGCAGTTTGCAAAAGGTAAATATACCACAACAGAGATTAGCATAACCTGATACACTGGCTACTGTACATATGGTACAAAAGAAAAGAAACGAACTAACATGGAAAGAGAAAACCTGTTGTTCAAGGTCAGATGGTTATTTTATTACAAATCAAGATGTCCCAGGAAATAAACAGAACTTCTTAAACAGAGGAGGACTTGGAGCTCTTTGCAAAAGATTTCCTAGCTACCTAGAAATGGTAATTTTTCAACAGGTTCAGTTCAGAGGCTCTCACTAACTGGATTTCTGTTCCTGTTGATAACTCTTAATCTCATAATGAAAAAAGCAGGTCCTGGGAACAGATATTGTTACACAAGTTATTAATATGTGTACTATGTTTTAAGAGAAACACCCTAACGATTCTCTAACTGATAATAATTAAATTAGGAGAAGAAGCATCTTATTAAATAACACTGAAATGAAAGCCCCTTGAATTGTGTAAACAGCTGAAGATTAGCAGCCATGAGCAGCACATAGTATTTGTATCACAAGGATACACATTTATTTAATTTTTCAGTTCTAATATCAAACTCTTACCTCCTCACATGCTGATGGAAGTGTTATAAGAGTTGCAGATGGTGGCGGTAGATGACCCATGATTTGGAATCATATAGAAGAGTAGACAGCACTATGGCTCTGTAAGCACCGATCTTTGTATTTCAAGTGTTTATTTCGCCACACTTTTTTATAAAGCTTTCTGAAGGCACTATGTGCCTTTGCTAACCTGTTGTCTCTCTCTTCGTCAATCTTACCATCCAAAGAGATGAGGCTACCTAGGTAATTAAACTGCTGGACTGATTCAAGCTCTGATTCGCCAATAGTGATATGGGGATGATGGAAGGTTGAGGTGCAGGTTGATAGAGAACTTCTGTCTTCTTTAAGCTGATTTCTAGCCCAAAAAGCTCAGCAGTGTCTGCAAAGTAGGATGTTAAACGCTGCAGAGCTGCTTCTGTGTGGGCGACAATTTATAAATATTTTAGAGAAATCCATGGTTTCAAGGGTTCTGTATGGGAGAGGCAGCACACTGACAGAAGGTCCCACAATCTCAGGGTCCACTGCTATTTCCCTGAAATCATTTAGATTACTTACATTGTTTCCAAAGCTGTCAGATCAATCCTAGAAGTATCTAATCAGACAAAGTAGGAAAAGTGCAGCTGAGGTTATATAAAATGATTCTGAGTTGTTTTTCTCTTTCTCTTCAAATTTTTTTTTTCATATCATGCAAGGATTTTTTTACTTTTTGCTAAAGATATTATATATAGATTTAGAATATTCAAGGAAAGATCAGGATACAGGTGTTATGGCATTTCACTTGCTTTTACAAAAGGACATTCAGAAATAGCATGAGTCATTGCTACATTCTTCAGCCTGTGAAATAGCTGATATTAAAAAAAAAACCCTCAGAAGTGAAATAACCTTATTTCAGACTTCTTTACTCCTTGTCAGTGTTATACACAGCATGCATTGTACGGGACCACTACCCATGGTAAAACTCCATTTACACAAATGTGCTTCATGAATTGAACTTATATTTTTTCTATCCTTTTTTCTGTGTTTCTGGAAATATTAATGTGGATCTGAAGCTTTTTCATAGTGTCATTCACAGTGGTAGGTTATACTTATTCATTTGCTTAATTAGTTCATTTATCAAATGGATGTGCTCCATTGTAGAGAAGCCTGATTAAAAGCCTGTCTTTTCTGTTGGTTGGTTGGACTCCAGCTCGGCTTTGAGTTGATTTCACTAAAACCAGCCAAAAAGTTTATAGAATGAAGACATGAGCCTGATCAATCTCCAGTTCCTCCTGTTGTGTTCACAAGCACATTAATAACAAGTAATTTTTCTGAAATTACAGAAAATGAGGAATTTTCTTTCATTTGTCTGCCAAGGGCAGAGTTAAAATTGTCCTCATTATAATTATTATTTATATTGCCGTGGTTTCATTGTGCATGCTGCAAATGTGTAATATAGGCTCTTTCAAAAACCTTGAATTCCAAAGACAGGAGGAAAAGGGTGAAACAAGAAATGGAGACAGAGAAAGGTGAAGTAACTGCTTAGAGACCACACAGCAAGTCACAACAAAACCAAAAATAGAACAATTCTCTTGTCTTTCAGTTCACATCGTCTCCAAAATCCCTAGTAAAAATTCATAAATTCTCTGAAATAAGTTCTCTGAATGTTGAATATCAGTTTTCTTGCTGTGAATTGAGTGAACATCTGCTGTTTTCTTGGCAACATTTCCAGCCATTTTGAGGCACATAATATGTTTTGTTCCTTTGAAGTATTCATCATGGTAGCTCACACAAATAAATATAATTGAAACCTTGCTAACATAAAGAACATATTACAAGATGTCTCACCTAAGAGTTGACTAGAATGAGCACAGGAAGAGATCAAACTTTATATGTGCATTTGTAATATTTTATGCACATTTCTGTTGAAAACAATTCACATTGAAGGAAATCAAAGAACCATATTTATTCTGTGAAATGCAAGAGTGAAACAGTACTCGTAAGATAAGTTCTTTCAAAAAGACTGCACATTGATGACAAGTCCCACAGTCTCTGGGTCCACTGCTATTTCCCTGAAATCAGTGAGATGACAAAGTAGGCTTTGAATAACAAATTTTAGTCAAAGAATCTGAGTGATTTTGACAAGATACGAAAGATCGCTCAAGAAACTTGTATGTTGTTATAAGGCTGATGATTGGATCTTGCTTATCACTCTATCTTTTTCAAAGTAAATGATAGCCTAAAGCAATGGCAGAGGAAAATCACTGCCAGCAGAACATGGTTCCCAGCAGAACTGGGAATAACTAGAAGCAAACATGGGTATTGGAAGTAATTACAGAAGAACTATGTCACGGGGACTGATGAGGCACCTGGTTCCTCAGGTATAAGGTGAAGGTTAGTAATTTTTGTGAGGCTGCTCTACAAATTCTAGATTTGGTCTGTCATTTTAGGGCCATGAAAATTCACCATGCCCTTCAAGTATAAAGAGCAAGCAGCATGAAACAAGAGAATAAAGCAATGAGAGGCTTGTCCATTCAATAACCATCTACATTCATTTAAAAATGTCGGGATTTGTATGACATTTATAATAACATTTGCGTATCGCTTTTCTTAAAATAACACATCTGAAACCTAACTGAGGATAAATAAAGACCCAATCCTAAAAACAGTCTTAGTGATTTAGATGCCATCTGTGGGGTTTACTGAATTCAGTCATGGAATTTGAACTCATCGAGTAAAGGAACTCAAGAGGTTCTTCTCTTTAGGGCCATGTTTCAGTTGCACCCCTGCCCCATGTAAAGCCAAGATTGAAGTCTTCCTATCATATTTCCTATCCAAGTCCTTCATTTTCCTGGGAAATTTGGAAGCACAGAACAGAAGGAAGGGGAAGCAGGTTTGAGTTGGTGCCTGGTCAGGACACAGAAGTGATGAGGTACTCCACAGTATATATGAAGGTGGAGAGAGCAGCAAGTCTGTCCCCCCGATTTTCTTGCCAAATTAGGGGCTCAAAGAACATGACTATTAAGATTAAAGCCAAATACTCTAAAATTACCTTTCACTAAATTTTAAAAACTTGAGGTGTTAGGTTTTGGTGCCTTTTTATTTTGTGGGTTTTGTTTTTTCTGGGATTGTTCCCTTTAGTGGATTGGGGGTTTTGGGGGGGGGATGTTTCTTTTTTTTTTCTTTTTATTATGGTATACCTCAAAATATATAGGCTTAAGGACCTATTAATATCTGTATAATCAGGATGTTTGGGGCATAACCACACCACAAAGTAGAGATATAACAGTAGGTGGAGGAGAAGAAACAGCTGAAAATGAAAGTCTCTGAAATCACTTTAACTTTGATGATAATTTTAGCTAATTTTACCCTAATTTTAACCATCTCCAAATCAGTCATGTAATTTAAACTATCTTCACAGTTTATCTTCACAGTAATCTAAATTTCCCTTCCGAGCCACAGGGAAGGAAGAATTAGACATCTCCTCATCTATTGTAAATTTCTTGTACTTGTCTTCAGTATTTTAAGATAGAATGAAATATTTTCTAACACTTTTCCCCTGACAGTGTCTCTGGATGCAATCCACATGTCTATGTCCCCTTGGAAGAGCAAATGCACCTTAGAAAGATGCTTCTCTCAGTTTGATGTTCTCTGAAATTAGACCAAACATCCTGGTGTCCTTGTTGCTCAGTCAATGATTTATAACCTATTATAAATATGTATTAAGATAATTGATAGCTCAGTTTCCTTCTTGATTAGCCACAGAAATTGTTAAAGTTTGGATTAGTAGAGAGGGAAGTAAGATAACTAAAAGCAGAATAAATAACCCTTGAAAATATCTTCAGTTCAGTAGAACAAACTCTCAAATAAATACCACAGCAGAGCATAAAGCATCATGTGTGCAGATTTTATGAACTCCAAATGTACTTGTATGTTCACTTTGATTTCTGAGGCAGCTGTCCACAAGGCTCACCCAAACAGATGGACTCTCTTGTTATTCTATCTAGAGCAAAATTTTTTTTCCTTATCTTCCTATCTCTTCCAAGTCACATTGTAATTTCCCTACTTAGTTTCAGTTATCTTCTTCATCTTACTTTAGGTTTCTTGTGTTTATTCTTCATTGCATTTTGCTATATTCACAAATGTCTTGGTTTTATATGTTTCCTTATGAGTCCTTAGTTTTACTACTCTTTGATGTCGAATTCCATTCTGTAACCTACATTACTGTGTTGTTCCCTGCTGTTGGTCAATTTCGGTCAAGTGATTTCTATTCAAAGCTAATAAAACACTGTTTGGCCTCACTTAACTATAGGAAAAAACTTGAGAGAGAGAGAGAGAGAGAGACAGAGAGCAAGAGATGCATATACAGCACAGTTCTAATTATTTTAATTAATTCCTTAGTCTGCTAGGTCTTTAATTATACCAAACACAGCGTCTTATGAGCCTAAGGCCAAAATGCTTGTTTGCTCCTTACTTACTATCAGTAACATAGCCAACAAGATGGACACAAATGTGAATTAGGTCATACACTTAGGTAAACAACTTTTTTTAAAAAAACACCTACAAATAACTAGCAATAACAGAGAGCCTGACTGTTAGGATATTCAGGATATGACCGAGGAGATATGGATTACTTACAAGCAAAAACATTCATCATCATCATCCCAAATGAATTCTTTAAACTTCAGGTTATGAGCTAAACACCTTCAAAAACCCTGTCTTTCTGAATATGTTTTACTTTTTGTAAGTGCATATTTATCAAACCTAAGAGAATGAACAACTAAGCACACAGTTCAGTGAATGGGCTCTGATCAACTGTTCATACAAACAGGACTTGCATGAAAGTCTGAGAGTCATTACAGGATTCCCACTTGGGTAGCAATCAGCATAATCAGAAAAAAATGAGGAGCTTGAATGCAGATGCACCTTCTGTTGTGTCTGAGAGAACCATGCTCACCTACAGGGCTGTGCATGGACAGTATGCACAGAACATTTGCAATAACACTTCCATTAACAGTCACTAGCGAGTTTGAACTGAATAGGCAAATAAATGCCTTTTTTCTTCATATGTCCTAAATTAAAACTAAAATAAGTTGTGGGACTGATGGAATATATTGTTTCTAGTAACTTATAGCACCTCTGTAAGCTTTGGTTAAAAAGATCAAACAAGAGAGGTTGTACTAAGGACAAAGCAGGAAAAAACTTCAGGAATAAAAGAGCAGTGGTTTGTAGAAGAATGGTGGCATGAAGATGTGAGACACTGAATTCAATTAAAGTCTTAAAGTTATGAAGAAAAGAACAAGATTTAGTGCATGGAGAAAAGGGAATGAGACAAAACTCTATAGAACAAAATTGGTGAAACACAAAAATTCCATTTCAAAATGAGAGGTTACAGTATAAAGACTGTATAATATACTACTACCCTTAACTTTTTAGCAGACCTACTTAAAAGAGAGTATAATTTATAGGAAATCCTGCTTCCTTTATGAGCTTGTGTGATTCTTATTATTTTGAATAGATCTAAACCAGTCCTGATAGATTTTATGTATTATGTATTTAGAAATATCCATGTTATTTATACCCATTAATATCTAAACATTAAATCTAACAAATTGATATGAAAAGCAATATATGTTTTATAACATACAGAAAGGTAGCAAAGTATCTTAAATGCATCTCTTTATATATCTTTAATGAAGAAAGAATGGGGAAAATATGCATATATCCATTTAGTTTGCACATATATATTATTTTGAACAGATAATAGCTATGTTTTCAGCATGAGCTTTCTAACTATACATACAGTACAAAGCAATTTGCAATAGTCTTCAGATCTATGGATTCTATGGTACATATAGACCACAATGATTGCATAGCTGTAAATCAAGAGTTAACTTTACAACACACTAAGGGATTTTTTATTCCAAGACTACTGAAAAGACTGAGATAATTCTAACAGATGTGGATAATTGTTGCATTGTGTCTAGGTAATATTTATAATGTTTCATGCATCTTTGGCATTCCTTCAAGGCAGCATCTCCCTTTAACAACTCTGAAAAAGGTTTTTAACTCACTTGGAAAGTACATTTCATGATTTAATTCAAGAATCCTGGCTTTAAGATCTGCAGCTGAAAGGTACTGCTTGGTATTGCAAATTAGAATACCTCCAAAGCTCATCCAGCTTATGACAAGCATTAGCTTGAGCCCATCAGCTCTCAGAAAACACGATAATAAGGCCAGCTATGGTGTTAACTCCCTTATCTGGGTGAAACGATCCGCGTGTGTGCAAGAAGGCCTGTTCGCACACACCATTATGTACTTTCACATCATGTTCCAGGCATATCTCAGTAGTTCAGTGTTTAGGAATTCACTTTTCATTGCTTTATACAGCTGATTACACATATACACACTCTGCTATTGAGTACACAGTGCAAGGGACTGTTTGTTAACAAATGTTCTGTGCCACGGATGAAGTGGCACATAATTACAAAGACACAGATCTTTCCCTTTTGTTATTTTGTGAATACCTGTTTTAAAACTAGTAGTGAAATATTTTTCCTCAAAAAAAAAATATTTTCTGTAGCAATTTGAGTTAACTCTATTTCTGGAGTCTAACTTTTGTGGTCTCTATGTTCTTCCCTTCTCAAACACTGCTTTGAAGAATGGAGGATCACACCCCTTGTTACAGGAAGTCTTTTTTTTCATATCTCTGTATCTGTGAGAATAGCTGAGAATGCATTCATCCTTCAATTTTCTTCAGTAGCAGCTTAATGTGAATATATAGCTTTAAAGACCAAAGCAGACGCCTTTTCATGGAGCTATACTAACCTGTGAGATACCTTAGAGCTAAGGCCTTAATATTGCACTATTCTGATATGGCCTTCTTTTTATTTTGGCTTCTCTCAAAGGGTGGAACAAAACTCATGTGAACAACTCTATCCTACAAAAGCGAACATATCTTTCATATAAATACCTTAAGGAGATTATAGTGAAGCAAACAGGTATACATTAAATCATTATTGCATTACCTTGCAACACCGAATTATTTAACTTTAGAGAGCAGAGTAGAACTGATAGACATATTTGAAATGTCATGTTCTAAACTAGCCTGTGCTTTTGACTCCCTAAATAAAGAGTGGAATGTGTCAGTTCCTCTGTTGACAAAATCTTGACTTCACTCACAATCAGGCTGCTGGTCTAAGATATACCTCAATGTACTGGGAGCAGCAGAGAGGAACTGACCACAAGTCTTCCACCAACACTGTGCTGCTTGATGGGTGAGTGGAGGAGGTAGTTAGGAGTAAAGGAGTGAAGAGGAACCTGGGAAAAAGGAAAATGTTTCTTTAATTTTATCTTTGTTTCTCACCATCCAAATCTATTTTAATAGGCAAAAAATTAAATTCATTTTCCCCAATCAGGTCTGTTTTGCACATGACAGAAATTGGTGTTTTTACCCTGACTTACAAGTTTTTTTATATCTTGTTCCCCTGTCCCGTTGAAGAGGGGGAGTGAGAGGGCAGAAAGGTGGGCATCTGGCAGATGACCAAGGTCAATCCACTGCAGTCAGTAACAGAAAAAAACCCACAAACATGAGAATGTCATTCCCAATTTCCCAAAAGAATCCTTTGTGTACTTTCCAGGCCTGAACATGTATTAAAGGAGAACTGAAATAAGTTCTAAAAAAAACCCCAAAATCCCATCAGTGAACAGGAGCCTTCAGAGTTCTTCAGATATTTTAGGTCAGCAGCTTTAAATATTACAAATTTTTGTAAAAAATCTGATAAGATGTTCTTATATTTCCCTGATTGCACTTAAGAATTCAATCTATTTGCAAAGTTAATGTTTGGAACCTGATCACAGCAGAATTAGTCATAGGTGAAAGGCATCATCATAAATAGATATTGTCAAGAAAATGTTTTAAAGAGAAAGCTCCATCACTAGAATAATAAATTAATTACATTCACCTCTTCCCAATTTATTTCCACAGATCTCCTAACTATGAACAAATGTTAGAAAGGTTTTACCTCTTTGCCTTTACGTCGTGTAAGCTTATAATGAAAAAAAATAAAATAAAATCTCTGATTCTTCACTTAGTCATTCTCTGCTTTTACTGTCTATGGAAAAAAACCTTTGAAGACCAAGGAACTTTTGAGGCTCCTGGGAACGGACTTCAGCAGTTAATCTAACGCCACCTAGTGTTAGAAGAAGAAATCACGATTTAGTTTTTTAAAATAAGGTGGGCGCTGAAAACTGAGACAAGTGAAAGACAAGATCGAATTGAATTTTAAACAGATTTTTAAAATAACACTTTAAGATGTAGTCTGTTTACTGCCACTTTCCTATTAAATGGAAATTAAATAAGATAATAAATAGAAGAGTAGACAAAAATAGTGGGGGAAAGAAATTTGGGAGGGGAGGGACGGGAGAGAAGGGGAGAGGAGGTGAGGGGAGGGAAGGGGAGAGAAGAAAGGAAAGGAAAAGGAAAGAGAAAAAAAGGAGAAAAGGGAAAGGGGAAGGGGAAGCTGAAGGGGGAAGGGAAGGGAAGGGAAGGGAAGGGAAGGGAAGGGAAGGGAAGGGAAGGGAAGGGAAGGGAAGGGAAGGGAAGGGAAGGGAAGGGAAGGGAAGGGAAGGGAAGGGAAGGGAAGGGAAGGGAAGGGAAGGGAAGGGAAGGGAAGGGAAGGGAAGGGAAGGGAAGGGAAGGGAAGGGAAGGGAAGGGAAGGGAAGGGAAGGGAAGGGAAGGGAAGGGAAGGGAAGGGAAGGGAAGGGAAGGGAAGGGAAGGGAAGGGAAGGGAAAAGAAAATAAGTACTGGAAAAAGAATAAGTATCTCCATAAAATTCAGGAAGTTTCAGAGAAGAATAATCAATACAGATATATAAACAGCAACAATTTTGAAATAATTTGTGGACATGCCTCATAAAACATCAGAGAAAAACAATAGAATCTTTGGGGGTGGAAGGAGGGATTTTGCATTCAGACACTCATGTTTTGAATATTTGAACTCATTCGAATGTTGCCTCTTATCCTGGTCCCAAATTGCTGTAAAGCAACTCATGATTGCTTCACTTCAATTTATTTTTTGCTAAATGACTACTACTATTGGTTGAGCTCTTGCTTGTTACATACACTTTGTTACTCTTGATTCTAAATTAAGACCTGCTTTGACTGCCCACAGAACAAATCAGCATGACAAGAGACAGCCAAATCCAAACACTCTGCACACTGTGCAGTACTCAGTAACAGAAAATGAAATACCTAAGAAAATAGAGAAGTTTACTTGATTGGTTTGGGGTATTTTATATATATTCATATGAATATTTGTGTTGCAATCTTAAACACTGTTGTACACTTTACCAAGTAGGATAAAAGGATCTGTAGGTACTATTTGTGTTCCTTACTATGATTTCCCAAAAATAAATGCCCAAAGCTCATAAGAGGATTTTACCCTTTATTTTATACAATTTGAAAAATATAAGCCAATTCTCTCAACAATATGCACCTAGAAGGTGTGCCAACCATCATGCTGTATCCCTCTAGTCTAGTTTATATATACTGATAATGTGAGTCACTTTTTTAATACTTTTGTCAAACAGCATATGAGCAAATAGAACAATGAGTAATCTTTAGAAGTATTTAGAGGAAAATACAATTATCATGAGGCCGTGATGGGTCAGCTCTTTACTGAAGTTCATAAGGCTATTTAAAATATTTTAATGAGTTGAGAGCAACAGAAGCCACCTTTTTCCAGTAGTATATAAATACTCCTTCGTATGAGAAAAATCTCTGCAACTATATCACCACTTTGTAATAGAGCGTGTCAAATTCTTAATCCTGGGATTGTAAGCGAATATAGAGGGTATCTCACTAAAAAAGAATGAAAATCAACGGACTTGAATAGATTAAAAAAAAAAAAAAAGCTGAACTTCCATTGAATTTAACATTTTGAAAGGAAATTCAAACTATTTATAGGGCAAATCAGAGCCTCAGAGGTCTGTTTTGTCATGGTACCAACGGTTACCCAAGAACAGCACACATTCTCCATAAGCTAATAAACGTGCAAGAGATGCTTAACAGTCATTTTATTATTTTTAATTTAGTCTTCAAGAAGTAGTGGAACAAATGTCAAAGACAGTATTGTTTGCCACTAAAGAGACCCAACATTTTCTAGGATGCTAGAATTTCATCATACAATAGTATTTAGATTTCCATTTACACAAATGTATGCCCTTAAGGTCAAGATGAACCCCAAATGTAAATGTAAAATTAGAACCAAATCCAAAGGTTTTCCAAAATAGGCCCTTGGGTCTGGGTTGGAGTTCAGTCTGCTTTATATGTAGCACATTTTTTCACATAAACACATTTTTTATATCAGACAAATACATACTTTTCATCACTTTCTATTCTAAAGAACAGATAACTGACAATTGTGACAGAGCCAATTTTGTTATATTGCTTATGTTATGAGCATGAAACTTAGCCGTACTTCCTATTTTAAAGGAATGGGAAAGAATGAATGACTGCTTTTATGCCTGGACATTTTTCTGTTTACTATGCATCTTCTCCATTAAAAATTCCTGAAATGATCAAAAGAAAGCAGTGGTTCAATTATTATCAGAACTAACAAGAAAAAGAAATCTTTGGGGTGAGTGGGAGGGATATATACAAGGTTAATAAAGCTAATAATAGTAAAGTTAATAACAATAATAATAATAATCGAGTAGTCATTAGTTAAACACAATAATCTACAAAGCTTGTCATGTCCACATGCTGTTTCAAATACCATGTCTTTAGCAAGGAAATGCATTGCAGAATATTTGTTTAGATTTTTTTATTTGTAGAAATTACTGCATTATTCCACAATACAGGATTTCTACTCTATATTTAGCACATGGAATTTTTTCCCTTTAATAGGGAAACTTAAATGATGGTTAAAACTTAAATGATGGTGATTAGATATATTTTCCTCACCAAATTTTATTTTAATACAGCCCAGGAGAATAAGTGCCATTACAGCTTGGATGGGGATTAATCACATCAAAATAATCTGCTTAAACCATAATCAGAAGAACTTCAGTATTTATATATGCTACCAACAAAGAGGCATTATAATCTGTGATCTGAATTGTGCTCTGTGCTGTCTTTCTCCATAGGAACTGAAGACACCTCAATTCAGTGATGCTGTTGCCCAGTTTGGGCATGTAGACTGTTAAGGGTTTCTGTAGTCTGAACAAACACAGGTGAAGGCAGACAATGGAGGAAAAAAAAAAAAAGGAAGGAAAAAAAGATTCATAACAAGAAAAAAAGTGAGATGAACAAGGTCTGGATTCATTCCACTTAACTTGAGATATCTTGCTAGCTTAGCATCATCAGTCAGTCTAGGCTCTCTCCACAGAAAAACAAATTAGAGATAGGAACTTTTAGAAGGCAATTTACCCCACCTAAGAACCAAGTCATCTCTAGTGGTATGTCTCACACTGTTAACTACAGAGGCAACACTTGTTCCCAGATAGGGTATGTCACTTTATTCCTGTAGGTGTCCTTGAGATAAAATAAGAGAGGGGCAAAGTGGCAAAAGTAGTAGGACATACAAATTAATAGCTGGGAAATGAGCAAAAATTTAAGAGCATGAATGACAAAAGATTAAGCACAAGTTAGTGCTCAAGGGAGAGAAAAATCACATACAGGAAACTGAATGACTGAAGAAAAATGCAAGAAATCACAAAGAATTCAAAACAAGAAAAAGGTTTTCTTTTTATTTTTAAGTTCAAATGAGAAGGGATGGCACTAATAGTGTGAATTAAGAGGCTGTACTGCATTTATTATTCTTTATATTATTTTTGTGTTGCAGTAGGCTAGAATAGCTCTAGCCAATTGGCAAATGTCTGTCCATGCATCACATATAGTTTGATGAGATATAAAGGTGATAATGATTTGAAGTATGCTGGGACTCCTAATATTTCAAACATCCTAAATTATGCCCAAAAAAATTACATCCATCCAGGTAGGCAAAAATTCTCTAAGCACCCTGACCCTACTGAGAACCAATATCAAAATTCTCATTAAGAATCTTTGTGAAATATGTATATTCACTCACTTAAAAAAAAGGTGTGTGTAGGCAAAGTGGACAGACGATGAAAAAGCATTTAAAACTAATTTTTAAGGCATCTGCAGTAAAACTGGTTAACAAATATTTCAATGTTCATTATTTGTTGAGCCCTGTACATCTTGTTAACTAGGATAAAATACTCCAGTCTCTTTGACTTGGAAGTTGAGCAGCTACTAAACACACTTAATTTGCACAGGCTATCTAAGATGTTAAATGAACCATAAAGGGCAGATGACAGAGACAAATAATCCTTTTCCCTGAAGGTGCAGAGTTTCAGGGCCTTGGTCTCCCTTTCACATTGATGCAGTGTGTGACACTGGAGGACCTGGCTATCACTTTCTATAAATGGCTTAACCTTCAGCTTTGTGTGGTCTGTCTAGTACTATACCCTGACAATTAAAGAAAATCAATATCTGACACTTCAATGCTGAAAACATGGAGCCCCCTTTGGAGGTAAATAATTAGTTCAGAAATGCTTCAGGCAATAATTAACCAAACTAGACTTATTAAGAACAATTGCCTGCAGCATTTTTCCTTTTCAGAGGTGTTTAATATCTATCACGTAACTTATAAATGATTTAGATTTAAGGATTTCAGCTTTTAACAATGTTATAATTAACATTGTTTGACGGGCAACTCTTTCACACAATAAATTATTCTCAAATCACAACACCTTAGTGAACCTTTAGACCTCATGTTCATTTATTTCAGTCTACAAAGAGAGAAGCACATAAATTATTTGATTCAGAAGCCTCTGATTTACATTTCTATTTAATATTCATGGAGAGAGGTGAGTGTTTTATATGTTTCTGTTTGAATCACAGATTATACATTTGATTATACAACACATTTGCACAAAAAATTCCCATGTAGAGCCACTGAGCATGAGAGTGAAAGGCTAACACCCTTGGCTATCTGTGGGATTTTTTCCATTGCCTTTAGAAGGAATAGGAGTTTATGGAAGACTGTTATGGTGAAGTCCAATGATCTGTCCAACATATTTCAAGTTTACCTCCTCTGACTCAACAATACAAAAGTAAAAATGTTATTCCTGTTGGATAGCTACATTATGACTAAACAGCTGTCTGGAAAGAGAGAGTGGGAAGAGAAGAGGTAATTTTTGTCAGACTAAATGTTTGTATTTTTCATGACCAGCTGTTGAATTATTATCCAACTGAAGTCTTAACAATTACTCAATTTTGGAAGCATTAGTTTTCCTGTTGAAGTCAGCAATGCTTCTAAAGGTCTAAAACACATGTAAATGTTTTTCAGGATCTGGGCATCCATCTATGTTTTGTTGCTATCATGACACTGGAAAATTAACATTATGAAGGCAAAAAGGATACTTCATACTTCTGGGTTCAGTGATCCTGTGATATCCTTACACGCAGTGGACTAAACTTTGATCCCACCACCATTCTTGTGCAAGTAATTTACAAGAGCAGAACAAGAGATTTTCGCAAGGCTGGGGTTGGAGCCTGTATGTGTGTGTGCATATACATGTATGCATGCTCACTGCTGCTTAGAAATCCATCCTTCATCTTTTAAATTCTATGGAAAACATTTATACTAGAACATTTACACTTAACAAAAGGAAAGAACAATCCTATATCCCAGTTTTGTAATTAAACAAATTAGCCATCCTCAGGCCTCTGAGATCAGTGGAAGAAATTACAGAAACTCCATATAGAATACTATCCCTTTTTCTCCTCTAATTGAATTGCTTGATGGATAAAATTATGATTGTAGTAATCTATCTCCTCCAGTGCCTCATGAATTTCATGGGTATAAAAGTACACTTCATCTTACAAGGCTTTAAAAAATTCTAACACTGTAGAAATTAACAGTCCTAGATTGCATTCTGTGTTTTATAGAATCTACATCATCCATTTGAAAATGTAAAGGTGACTAGTCAGGAAAGTCAAACACAAAACCATAATGTTTTACCCTATAAAGCAAAGAGCATACTTACAGGAATTGAGACATCCTAAACTAAGGCAGAAGAAAATTGTCCTACTTTGTGTTGCCTACCAATCTTAAAATGCAGAAGTACAAATAATATAAGCTAGATATCTGATGTAAGTTACACACTTAAGCTTCCTCTACAGTCTCTAAAGAGAGATTAGGTTCTCTGGCCACTGGTACATATCCTATACTAGAATATTAAACTTATCTTCTGGAGTTGATTTATTGGCTGTAAAATGGTTATAAGCAGCTTATAGTATGGACAAACTTTGGCTCCGTTTTAGTAGCACAGAATGCAAGCAGCTACATAGGTAGTTGTTTAAGCTCCTATAAGTTAATAGAAATTAAGCTAATAATTTAGGCAGTTCACAGGACCACATGCTGGTGTCTCCCTTAGGATAAGGTAAATTGTTCTCAGAATGCTTACAAGTTCTCCACTAAATATGAGGGAAGATCTGAAAAAAATCACCTGTGCTCGAGGCAGTTAAAGTTGAGGCAAAAAAATCCTGAATTGCTTAACTTTTAGGCATATAAATTTAGATTAGAAGAAATTTACATATCCGTTTTTTCACACTAGACCTTTCTCTGCCCATTAGCTTGTAGTTTCTTTTATATGACTGAGCCATATCACATGGTTCCTATTTCTACTTAGTTCTTTCAGTTTTATATCGCCAACCTCACATAGATCAACACTCAAATTATATTAACAATGCAAATGTATAATTTTATTTCCATGTATTTAAATTCTAAAGGTTAATTCAGTTGCAATACTTTAGGCTACATCTGTAAGAGGTTTAATGAAACACAATCTATTTCACAGTATTATTATTTGAGTGACACTTATTTATTTATTTATTTATTTATTTAAAGAATTGAGGTATAACAGGATAAAAATTTTAAAAATGTCAATATTTATTTATTTACTATAAAATTTCCACCAAGTCTGTAAAGTATTCATTTAGTCAGTGTGTTTTATACACATTTGGGAAAAAAAAAATCTTAATGTGGATATATACTTGTCCTCTCTAAGATGATGGATTTGAGTTCAGCATAAGAGCAGAAAATGTTAAAGAGAAAACATCCAGTCACCTGAGATTATTGTAAAAGCACTTCATGGATGATAACAAAAGTTTGCAAATAAGTTGTTATAAGAGTTTTGTTGAAGGCCAAGGTTACAGGAAAATAAAGTCAAATGGTGCATTTAATTATTTCATACACGTTGCAACCTCATGTGTATATGGTACCCTTACTGTGAAAACAGATTGATTAATTTTCTGTATACTCCTATATTTTTATACCCTTTTATTGATCTTCACCTTATTTGTGTTCTTTTGCCTTTCATGGATTGTTTACCACAGAAAGTCTGAAGCACCCTTGTTAGTGCTACTCCTGTGCTCATTGTAGAACTTACTCCTTTACTACTACAAGCATTTAATTCTGTTTTTAACAAGTTAAGGGAAGCCTAAACTGAAGAATTTAATCCCAGCCTTTTTCAGAACCATATTTATCTGATGTCTTAGAAGGCTTAGGCACAGTTAGCCATCTTCTACAAGATTTGGCTGTTTTCCATAGGTTGTTTCCATTTCTATGCAAACATAGAAATATCTCCAGGGACACTTTTAATTCTCAGTAAACATTACACCTCATTCTATATAGGCTTGCTATGTTGCTTTGAAAAAAGTGAAGACCTAAACACTGAGGGAATAGAACCATTCACAATCTAGAGGTAGGATGCCATGCAAACTGGAGGAACAACATAAGGAAATGCAAATGGGTGAAATAAATTTAAAGCATCCTATATCACAACTGACCTTGTGTGTATCAATGGAAAAGTAAGAGAGCACATGAAGGTGATCAAATTATTGGCATTTTCTCTCACATGTTAGCACTGATGAGGAAAGCAGATGGAAAAAAACATATTAGATATTGATCCCCTTCTCATTCCTGCACACCCTTTAATTAGATTTAGATCGTAACAGTGTTATTGTTCAGATTGTAAACAATGCTATTGTATCTTGTGACTATGCATTACATGGCCTGAACATGCACATGATAGCCTGAACTATATCTTTTTATATTTTCAAGTATTAGTCAAATTGAGTGCTTGGGAATTTTATGCGTTAGAAATATATGCTTTTAGTTACATTGCAAAATTTCTTAAAAATTAACTTTGGAAAAAACTAGAATACACTTTTGAATGCATCATGAGGAAACATGATGCATTTCTCTTTTAAGAAAGGGAAAGAAAACACATGTAAGTATGTACTGTCAAAGATTATGTTCCAAGTATGCAGACAGTGCAAACTAACCAGGGCAGCAATAGGTCATGATTTCTGTCCTTTTCTTGTGTCACTGTTACAGCTGTCACTGTAGCTACATCAGTATCTGCTAAGCTGGTACTATACAAACAAACAAACAAACATGCCTCTCCGTTTTACACATACAATGGTACGTCACAAAATTATCTTTCATGGAGCTGATGTGAGTTCAGCACAGTTTTTCAGCTTCAGTCTGTTGTCATCCAGGGAGAGCTCTCCGATTGCAGAACCAGTTCTCTCCTGCAGTAGAGCACATTGATACATTACTGATCTCAGGCTCCAACATTTTGTGAGAACAGCAGCAGCCCTGAGCAGCTGAGTAGTCTGGATAATTCCCCTGCACACTATGAATTCTGGAAGGGCTTATTAGCAAGGGTTCTGTGCTGTAAGACTGTAATTACACTATGTAGGGTGCTATGCTAATTCCTGGTACACAGGTGATCCTAGCCATCAGCTATTAAGATGGCCTGGATTCAGGAGTTTGGTGCAGAGAGACAAGAATTTCACACAGAGACAACTCATGTTTGACAGCAGTAATATTTTATTGGTTTTTCCTTTCTATGGGTCATTGAACTTCTTCCTGTTTACATTGCAGATTAATGTCTTTCAGAGAAGAGAAATCCCTTTACTAGTAGAGATCTGTTTATATTATCAGTTAAGTCTTTTTCCTTAAGTTGACTGTTGAGAAAATTGCAGTCAAAAGCTAGGAGAAAATTCTATCACTTAAGAGTGAAAGATGGTGCTGATGGCAGGCTCTAAAACACTACATAAACAAAAAAGAGTTGGATCAAGGGTCTGCTCTGTGAAAAACAGGTTGTCGGCTTGTTCCCTTGTTCCCTTTCTGTCTTATCTCCCATCACTGGATTAGTCTGCTTGACATGACTTTGTCTTATTAATCTCAAAAGACCTCTTCAATGTTGTTTAGAACAAATACATAGAACTTTAACCCTGAAATGAAACATAAGGCTACATGTAATTAAAGTTACTGATTTGGATTTCCCATTCTGTTATGCGGTGATGCAGAGTAGCAATGAAGTATGAAGTACACTCTTCTCAGTGGTGGCCAGCAGGACAAGAGGCAAATTGAAGAACAAAAAATTCAATTTTAAAACAAGACTTTCTCTTTTATTATTATTTTTTTACTGTAAGGATCATCAAACAGTGGAATAAATTGCTGAGAGAGGTTGTGAACTTTCCATCATTGAAAGCACTCAAACCCTGAGTGATTGAGGTTCTGAGAAACCTGTTGTAGTTGATAATCTCTACTAGTCCCTGCCAAGCCCAGCTATTCTGCGAAAGGACATATGTTTTAGTGAACAAGTCAGGTAATTTTTAAAATATAATAATATTTGCTTTCCCTTTGAAGAGCATTGCATAAACCTGCTGCTGCCAGACCTTCAAAGTATTTCCTACTAGAGCATACTAAAACTGGATATTTATTTTTTAAAGTGGGTTACACTCCACTATGGTGGGATGGATCAAAGATCTCAGCATGCTACACACAAGTTACAGAGGTTCCTACTCAAGGCCATCTAGTTAAAAAAAAAAAAAAAGGAAGTTTCTTGAGATTTAGTAAATCCACTTTTTTTTTCATTTAAAATAGTATTCATTGCACTCCATTCCACATAATATGCAATCTACTTCTCTTTTTTTCCTCTCAAAGCAAGACCAAACCTAAGTTTTATGAAGGATGTGGGAGGAGGGGAGGAAGTGGAGAAGAAGGTAGGAGGAATCATCTTCCAGTGATTTCTGTTATGGTCTACCTATTGTCATTGACTTCACAGAATATGGATACAGCAATGAGCAGCAGTGTCAAACCTTCAAATAAACTCAATGAGGTGGTCTGAATGGAATAATCCTAATGAAGTGACTATTCTTCAGCAAATACAAGCTACTGAGAAGTCATGGATTGCAGTTCAGTATCATTAAGTGCAGTACAGTTCTCCATTGACTGAAAACTACAGTCAAAGAAATTCTAAAGCCTTTGCCTCAGATACCTGGAGCTGGCTGTATAAGGGAGCAAATACAATGTCAAAGGCTTTTGCTTTTCCTTATTTCGTCCACTGAAAATACAATTATCCTCAGAAAGAGGAGATGAAACAGACTTGGGAAAAGGGAACTTTTCTCGGTCCAAAAGGAGACTGTAAAGGAGGCTGCCCTGTCAAACTCTATTGGCTTCACTAATTTACTTATTTCCTGATTTCCTTCAGGCCTCAGCACCTCTGTTAAGAAACAGTATCATAGCTTTTTACATTGATGTCTGTAGTTTGAAATTTATTTTTTGTTTTTTAAGTCGTGATTTATACGGCTTTGAGGATCAGTGAAGTTTTCTTTTGGTGGGGTTTGTTTGTTTGTTTTTTGAAGACAGTTGTTACTAAAATATGCTGGATTATAGACTAAATCCCTTCTATTGCAGTTAATGAAGAAAGCTGTGAGGATTAAAAAAAAAACAAAAAAAACAATTAAAGGGAAAAAAGAAAACCCACAAACACAGGAGGTAGGAGGGCATGCAGCTTTTTGGATGAAATTGTCCAGTGCAAGCATTGTGCGGGAACATCCAGATTGTCTTGTAATATCCAAATGTAGTAACTTCCCTGCTGGACACACACTACTGGATGTGCAGGTAGTTGTGCCAGTCTCTGCAGAGTGCAGGACCAGAAACATTAGAGGTTCCAATCATGCAGTAGAGAAAAGAACTTGCAATTCCCCCCCAGAGTTGTCCTAGGGCTGCCAGGGGGACTCTATGAGGAGGGTCTGTGGCTGCCCCAGGCTGCCTCCACCCAACTGTGCCTCTTGGCCAAGATGGTAGCATCCCTGGAAAAACAGATTTAAGAAAGAGAAAACACTGTACAGAAGTGAGGAGTGAGAAAAAAAGTTGTGAGAAACAGCCCTGCAGACACCCAGATCAATGAAGAAGGAAGGGGGGAGGTGCTGCAGGTGCCAGAGATTAGTTTCACCTGCAGCCTGTGGAGGAGATGTTTGTATTAGGAGGTGCAGGTATTTGCCCCTGCAACCCTTGGAGAGACTTTGCTGGAGTAAACATCCAGATTGAAGCCTGTGGATGGTGGCATACTGGAGTAGATGGATGACCTGGTTTTTGGTCAGGACAGAGGTAATTTTTTCACAGTAGCCATGAGGGGATGGTGCCTGGAGCCATGTGAGCATAAGTAGGTTATTCTATACCACCTCATGTCACCACTGGGGGACAGAAGTAAGAGATTCTCACTTTCTAGAAGGAGGAAGGTGTGGCTTGGGAAGAAAAAAGCGGCATGTGGGGGGTGTGCCACCATTTTATTGTCTTGGAGGTTGTGTGGCGCTGGATCTGTAGGTGAGCATTTTTTGCAGGTAAATTACTCTCTCTTTGTATACTTTTGTTATTAATATTGTTGCTGTTACTTTTAGTTTTCTTATCTCATTGCTATTTCCAGTAAATTTTTCTTATCTCAACTCAGGATCCCTGCCTTTTTTCTCTCTCACCAGGTAGGGTGGAGCGAGGGGAGTGGCTTGTGGTTTTCATTTTAGTGGGAGCACTAACTTAGGGAATACCATTCCCTAATTTTCAACAGTGGATACGGTCTACAGGAACTCTGGCCTGTGGAAGACCCATACTGGAAGACCCATACTGAGCTGGTTTCTCCTCAAGGACTGCAGGCCACTGAAAGAAACCATGTTGAAGCACAGAAAATATGAGGAGGAAAGAGCGGAAGAGAGGCTGTTGGGGACTGACTACAACCCAGTCATTCCACACCTTTTCTGTGGTACTTGAGGATGGGGGGAGGAGGAGTTTGGAATGAAGTAATGAAGTTGAACCTTGGGAAAAAGAGGAGAGAGGAGATCTTTAAATATTGTTTTCTTTTTTTCTTACTATCCATACCTATTTTAATTACTGATACATTGAACTAATTCTTTCAGGTTCAGTTTGCTTTTCCCATAACACCATTTGGTAAGTTATCTTCCTGTGCCTGTCTCATTTTCTCCCATTTCTGTTGAGAAGCGGGAATGAGAGCAAGGCTGTGTAAGCATCTAACTGCAGGCCACAGTCAACCCACTATATGTATAAAATGCAAATATAGTTACCTTGAACACCGAGAGCAGCAATATTTTGGTATACATCGTCACCATGTAGATAGAAAGGTTCTGTGAAGAGTCTGTAGCCTATGAGTGTATGTACAGTATGTGCAGTACAGAAAGAATCTCACTAAAATTACCCTACTTTTGTTAATAGTAGCATAGAAGATGTAAAGACAAAGTTTCTCTTGCAAACACCATCATCCCCACAAAGCCAGAACAACCCTCACATATAGCAGACTAAATATTTCTCCCTCTACCACCTAAGCTCTGTAGACTACATCTCTGAATCTTTTTACCCATGTTGCTATCATAGCTCCTGATTGTAACATCTGTGAGTGCAAGAAAGACAGTAAGCTCAAACCAGACATAGAGTCCTTCATCATATATATAAAAATATATATTTAAGATATAATTATTTAATTAATAAAATGGTTAAGATAAAGTTATTCTTTACTATGCCCAGATTACCCCACAGTTTTTCCTTATTAATTATCCATTTTCACATATTTTTAATCCAAGAAAGAGGTTATAATTAGGGACTTGGAATAGGAAAGAGTAAATGGTCTTTCAGTTCATATGATATGTATCTAATATCTTGCCACATTTTCAAGTATCAGAGAGGTCAAGTTGTCTCATTACATAAGGGTATTTTGATGTACTCAATTGGTACTCTGAGGTGAGTGTTTCAATACTTGCACACTTTTGACTCACATCCATTTAAGCCCTGATAATGGGATTAGAGAGCTCTGATATTTCCTGACAGTGGGTATATTGTCCTGTAGATTTTTGCAGGACTTCCATTAACATTAAAGGGAGTTACACACTAGAGTACCAGTGTCTATTAATACGAATAGCATCTTCCACAAACAGTCTTCTAAACAGCAATTTGGGTGTCCTAAAGCTCTCTAGTCATTCAGAAGAAATGACTCTGATGCCAACACTTTAGCAGCAGAGAAACATCCATTCCCCCATAAGCACCCACAAGAGACTCTCAAGCAAGATTTTTTTTTTGTTTTAGTTAGTGAAAATGTCTTCTATTCTTGAGCCTATTAACTTGTAACAATAGAAATAATAGGAGCTGAGACAGGTGTAGAAAGTTTAATTCTCTTCTTGTGAGCTTCAAATTTAAAAAGGGAGTTCAAAATTCATGATAAAAAAGGTTATTAAAATTCATGAATGCCAGTATAATATAATTTTGATCTGCACAGTTTTTCAGGGATTGTTGTCAGTTTCTATTCCACTGTTAGCCATCATTAACAGCAAATATGACAGATACACTAATGAAATCGATTTGGTCATGTTATCAATTTAATTCAAAAACGTAACCCCATTTTATTACCATGTAAGTTATAAAGGCCTATAGGCTAAACTCATCTGTCATTGTAAGAGTTCTCTACTGAACTTCTTAATAAATAAGTCTATGTTTATTTTATTTTTTATATTTTGAATTAATTACTTCAGTACAATAATAATGCTGGTTTAGCTCATGGTAGGACTGAAATATCGGTCAATGCACCCCAGTAAGCTTTCATTGAAATGAATATAGGAATACATTATTGCCTTAGAACCTGATCAGCAGATTACTGTGCAGAATATGTTCTCTGCAGCCTACTCACTGTCTAAGGAATTAATACATTCCTCATGACCCTAGAACAGGTCTGCCTTGTTGTGAGGAAGTTTTTGAAGGTACAGTGAACACAGAGTTGTCCTCAAACACATACCTCTCTCATTAATAATATTAGAAGGTTCTGCAAGACATTCCTTCTTGTACATGGCAATGCTTTTTTGAGCATTGATCAGATGCTGAAGCCACTTTATGGCTTTTGTATCGTGCTTGGGAAAATAACAGACAAAGCTAGATAATCATCAGGTGTCACCAGATGGCATCATTAGACACAGACTTCTGAATTATTTCCCTGAGAGACTAAATGTTTAAACTTGGGAAACCTTTCAACTCCGAATATCATTTTAGGCATAATCTTAAAAAATGGAATGAGAAACAACACTTTTACCTCCAGTTCAAGTTTGGCCTTGAGGAAGGACTGGTTTTGGAGCATAGAAAAATACTGTTCGATGTAAGTAATTGTTTCATAAGCTTATTGCCCTGTTTCGAGACACATGACATCTTTACAGTGTCTTATCTAGATTTCATATTTCTAATTCTCCACAAGACAGACAGTGAAAGAATGATAAAAGAACTCTGGAAAAGCAAAATATTCTTTTTTAACTAGAGACGCTGAAGAAATCCTTAATTCCTGTTCTTCTCATAAAGCCATCCAAAATGCAGTGACTTCAGATTATGCAGCCTGTCCAAAATCCCCTCATAGTGGCAAACCTGACACCTGCTATCCACCTGGCATAGAAGTGCACAGCTAGAGGCAGTACCATGAGATGGGCTTTTAGTTTGCACTTCAGTAGCCACTGCCAAACTCACACCAGTAGCCAAATCAGGCTGATCAGCCTTAAAACATTCCTTTAGAACTGATGGTAACCACTGCAGGGTGTGTCTGCACAGCACTACAGGCTGTAACTAGTGGGAGAAAAAGAAAAGAAGCTTCCTGAGTATGTCAAACTGCCTAAGGAGATTACAGTCACCATCTACATAATGCAAAGTAGCCTTGTCATGAAGCCAGTGACAAAGATTTCTTCAAGTAAGCAAAGTATTGTCTAGCGGGGCTTTCAGCTATCAGTAGTATCAGATTTTGTTAATCCATGAAAACAAGGCATTTCTGAAGTAGAGGAAACTCTAACCTGATGGGTACAATTAAATGCAAAGATTTCAGAACAATTTTTCCCTCTAACTTGCTGTATTTGTCTTTTAGTTTAGAGAGTTTCCATGTGTTTCTGGGTTGGAAGAAGCTCTACAGCAACCTACGCAGGTTCATAGAAGAGCTTTCTTTTCAAGAACATGGTGTGGCCTTTTGCTCTTCTTAGGAACTTTCTGTGTCCCTAAAGATTCCTAAAATTGCATTAATCTGTGACTCTTCATTACATTCTTTATACCCAAACTTACTCTTTTCCTCCATGATAATATCCAAAACAGAGTGAAGCAGTTAGGACAAAGGTAGCAAGCATCCTTCCTCTCTTCCTTTTAATATACGACAGTATGCTAAATGGAACCAGAAATTAAATTGCCCAGTCATCCCACAAAGCAATGTTAAGGTCTACTCAGCAGTAAAGTGAATATTTTGGAAGAGAACTACCCAGAAGTAGTCAATTTGCTAGCCTTCCAAAAGAGAATACATTGGTGTTTGCAATGTTCTAAAAAAGAGAGGGACTCCGACTATCCTTGACTACTCCAATTCCACTTCTCCTAGAACCTGTTACTAAGAGTTTCTCTACTAGTGACTTAGCTGAATGAAAATTTGCTTTTTCACCAGAACACATACTGCTGATCCCACTGACATGCAATTTTACTTGTTGGGGTTTCTGCATGGCTCATTGTAATTCTGGGCGCACATAAGGGAATTAAAACTGTGTATCAGGAATGAATTTCCATTGTAAAGTAACTTGTTTCCAAGCCAGAAGTTTATGGGACAATATCATCTAAGGGAATTTCACAACATCACAGTTGAAAGGCAACACTCAGTGACACTTGAGTATCAGTAGACAGTATGTCCAAAACAGCAGATGCTGCTGCCTGTTGCATTAGGAGAAGAAGGGGAAACAGGTTCTTCTGTGCCAGAAACTTAAAGGTATGTTTGCAGTTATTCATAATTCCTGTAAATACTGGAACATCTCTACAGCCAAAAGAAATCAATCACATGTGATATTTCAGATTCTTGAAGGCCTTGGACTATGTGATATTAACTTAACTGAGTTAGACTTAGCATCACTTTTGTACCAATGAATTTCCAAAAGAGCTGATTGCTTTTTTAACATACCGAGAACAGATATTTACCATTTGCAGCTGGTATCTCCAAATATCCCAGCCCTGCCTCCAGAGAGGAATTGATGGGGAGAACGTGGTTTTGCTCCTGTAATCAAATGTCTGTATAAAAGCTTTTCCTAAGGAAGTTATGGAGACACCATCATGAACAACAATCCCAGTATTATACCTGTTAAATTAAACCAAGGCAACCCTATGTGCTTGCTACATTTTTTAAATATTATTTTTAAAATAGAAAAGTCCTTCCTTTCAGAATTCCAACAGTCTTTCTCCTCTTTCTTTCCACTACCTGACGAGATACTGGGCACTTCTATATTCACCTTGGGTTACTGTTCTTTGTCTACAAATCAGCTAAATAAGACATAATTTCTAAAATGAGAATAATGCCCTTAAATGCTGTACATATATCCCGTATTTTCAGGTTTCTCTTGATGGGTTGGACAGTTAATTGATTAAACCATCTGCAAAGCTCTTGTCTTCAGGCCTTCAAATATATTTTTTAACTCTCACACACTTGTCCTGCTGTCTCCAGACTCTTCAAGTGGTGAGAAGTACCTGTAACACAGTGACGTGCAGTCTGTATGCTCTCCATTTCTCTGTCCTAGTAGAGCAAATGGAACTGTGTCTTTTCTGGGGAGATTGAGGGAAAGGGAAGGTGAGCCTGACATGCCCTATTACCTTTTCAAAATTATTACCATAAAACAAACATGTGATTGCATGAAATTCTGAGTGCTATTGAGTATACTCTATTGCAGATTTTCCTATGATTGTAATAGTGTGAGTAAAAATTAAATAACAAGAAACTTGAGTGGCATTACAATTATTAGTAATTTTTTTCTAATTTTTGGGTGTTAGTTTCCTGTGCACAGTGAAATCATTCAGCTAGATTTCCTGCCCTTCCAGAACTCACCCTCATTTGATTTGTTTTGCATGGGCTGGAAGTTACATTAACAATGTCACTTGCTCTCTCAAAAATTCTGGGAAGAAACAAATCTGTCTGGGGTGAAAAACAAGGGCTACATGGCTTCACTGAGTAAAAAATTGTAAGTTGTGTAAATTAAACATAATTTTCTTCAAGCCTCAATATATTTTTATTGTTTGCTAATAGCATATCAGTTAGGCTTTTATGTCATAAAATTGTAGTCTATGTTGAATTTCTGCTCTGGAGGTTGCCTAAATACATTTCTGTAGATGTAACTGGACAGTGTGGAGAGAAGTAGCCTACATTTATTTTCATCTATCCATGTGGAGATGGTCTGCATATAGAGGAGGAAATATATGTCCCTTGCATTTGCTTTAGTCATCGTGATGGGAAGGACCTCTTTACTGCCACTGAGGCTCTGTGAGCTGTTTTATGCAATGTGTTTGTACAGTAACAACTGGCTCAGGCTTCTACCACCAACCTTTTATTGGCACCTTCACAACTCCGTAAGTAATTTTGGATGGCAGTAGATGTCAGCATTTCCTGCCATTACAGTCTCTGCCTGAGGTGGGTGACGTGTATTGTTATACCTGTGTGAGAACCCATACTAAACCCCCTGTCTCTCTCATACCAATGTCAGCTTCTCCCTAGGCAGTGAAGGAAGACAGACAGTTGCTCATGGCGCTTTATACAATTGTTTGAGGTAATGCTTGGGCTCCTTAGCTGATGTAAACTGCTCTCTGCACATGCTAGCATTGTTCCTTCTACTGTGTCAGACCCTGTACTCCTAACATAAACACCTTTGAAGTTTCTACTTCTCAATGTTGGTTGTTCTGAAAGATCTTTGTAGAACTTTTCTTTTTTCCTTTATTACATTTTTTTTCTTACATTGACAGTCTTTATGGTGCTTTGTTTTGCTGGGGGTTTTTTTGGTGTGGTTTTTTTATGTGTGTGTGTGTTTCAGTTTTTTTTTTACTGCAGCTGTTCTTTGCATGCTATTTATCAATATTTTTAGAAAAGTTGCTTTTTGATTATATGGTAATGAACTTTCTTCATTTGCACACATCATTTTGTATCAGTGCAGCAGCATACAGTGTTCTGATATCACTGTCACCAGTCTCATATTGGCAATATCAAACCGAGAAAATTGTGATCACAGTCAGTCCAAGCCACCTGTGGAGGACATGGGTGCCATGAGCACCTTGTGCTCTGTGACTACAGATATGTATCCTAAGGGACCTCCAATGGCTTGCTGCAACTCTAAAAAGGCATAGCTAACACAGGATTATCACATGAAATCAGTGACTTGACCTAGGCACTGAGGAACTTGAAACCAGCATTAGTACCTATTTCAAGAGCAGAGCCCCTTTTTCACATATGTGCTAAAATTGACATAACTGAAGCCACAATTACATTGATGGTGTGAGAAATGACAAATTGACATTCCTGGTTTTCAGTTTTCCATTTTCTGTTAATATTTGGTGACACATTTTGTCTCTGAATATCCTCATATATTCATAGGCCTCCCATATCTTCACTAATCTGTGTAATTTACTGATACTAACAAACCATGCAATCTGTGTTCATATTTCATTCATAGTCAAAAGTAGTACAAGAACTTGTGTTGATCCTCCCACAGAATGGTTTATTATTAGTCACTGTTTATTCTGGTTTATTGTCATTTACTTCCACTTTTTAATTTATTTTCCATTTTTTAGTTTATTTTTTATCAGTGACGGAATTACCTTTTATATATTACCCATGGGTCTCTGATTTTAATGGGATTTATATCTCTAAAGAAGACAACCACATTATCTGTAAAACTCTCATCTCTGCAGTTAAAATATTTTCTAAAAAATTTTCTTTCCTAATTCCTTGTTTCAAATTTTACTCCTTTTGACTTCCCTAGCATGTATTGAATATACTAAAAAGCACTTATTAAACAGTAAATACTTTGAAATGAAAAAAATTATTTTTCTCTGGTGTTGGTTGTGGGTTTTTTTCAGTTTCTTTCTTGACTTCCTTTCTTTACTCAAGCCCCAGTTTGAAATCTACACTCTACGATGTAGAATATCGTCCTTTCTGCCCGTCCTTATTTGCGTTCTAAGCCCAGTGTGAGATTCATTGCTTCAATGTGGGATCAATTCTTTAATGTCAGAAAGAAAAAATAGTCAACTCATTCCTGCCTTTGGTTGTTACTCATGTATATGTGATTCCTGATATACATTGTTGTGGTAGTTTGGTCTAGGCCTTCTTTGGTGACCAGTTTGTAGCCAAGGACGTGCCCAGATTTACCCAGTATTCCCTACGATTTTTACATAAGCCAGGCTATAAGAAGAAAGGAGGAGAGGCCTTTGCTCTCTTTCCTTCTGACGGCTTGGAGGTGCAGGTTCCCTGCTGTTGAGTCTGCCGTGTTGGGGAGCGAGGCCGGGTAAGGCCTTATCGACCTTGGGAGACAGAGGTTGCCGGTGATCGTTCCAGAGTGACTCTTGGTTGTCCCAAGGAGAGTAGTGAGCTATTTCTTTGCTAACTATTTTAGTTGCTAGATATTGGGCTACTAATCGGGATATACATATATATATATTCTATTTTGGTTTTGTTCCTTTTCCCTTCCCCCTTCCCTTTCCCTTGTGAAATTGTAGATATATATTTCAATTGTATATAACTGTAACATAAGTGTAAATATATTTATATATATATTGCTTTAGCTGTCTCTATCGTTTCGGTTTTTCTTGGTTGTTTTTCTCCCTCTTCTCCCTGAGGTTTGGGAGGGGGGTGGCTTCTTGTCGTAAGGTTTGGAGACTTGGCAGGGAGCCAGCTCCAAACCATATCAATTGTACAAAGATGTTTACAAGGAAAAGCCTTCTTCTGCATTTTTTTAATTGGAAAAGATACTGCATACATGTAGGCTTATATGATGAAAGAGCTGGTCCTGTTTGGTTTCTCCCTCGCCCTTGAATAAATATACCAATTTTGGGGGAGTTTTTTTGACTTCCTGTGCTACATCCAGTGTTGGCTCGTTCATTTTTTCTTTCCACTAGTCCACTCACCCAAGCAGTCATTGCTGAAATTTTCCTGTCAACCAATCATTGACCACCTTCTAGTTCAACTTTTCCTCATAGCTATATAGGCTTTTCAGACACAGTGTTGAATTCTTTATTTTTTTCTGGAAACTCTAATTAGTACTCAGGATTGTGATGAATAGGCTATAGGAGATAGTAAGTGCCTAGGCTAAAGATTTATGCAACAGCACGTGGGTACAATTTCAGTAAACAACTGAATGATTGAGGATATCACATGCATAAAACCTGATCTACTGCTGAGAAGAAATGAATTCAGGGGAAAAAAAACAACTAAAAGCATAATTATGAAATTGGTGAATGATGTGTCACAATGATTGCTATAGTGTGCTAATGTTTGCTCCATTTGATATCCCAGATATTAAAAGCAGTAGTTTAATATGTCCTTGCCTCAGCTAACAGAAAGCTACAGAGAAGCTTTTTTCAAAAAAATTTTAAAGGTTTACTGCATTTCTGGAGGTTGTTTTTATTAGTCTATTATGCGTTTTTATGTATTATTCTGTTCCCTTTCAAGTATGTTTTGAAAAAGTTACTTGTTTGCAAGCTGAGAAATGAAGGATATTTAATAGCATTCAAATAAGACATTCCCCTCTGTGTTTTAAATTCTGCTTTGGAAGAGGCACATAAAATACTTTCAGAAACAAACAATTTTTTATGTAACTTAGTTTTGTAAAATTAAAGTTCACAATATTCTGAAAACATATTGTTCCTGAGAGACAAACATTTCACCACTGCTCTTAGAGTAGTAATTCACAGTGACAAATGCAGCCAGTATATTTTGTTTGTTTAAAACTGTACATTTTGGGAGAGGAGAGAAAAGCACAAAACACATTTTAAGTGCCTTGAGGTGCCTGTTGTACACAGGAGACTCAGTAACTAGAATGCATCTCTGAAGAATAATCAGAATCTTTTGCCTTTGATAGTTCTTCTCCAGAGTGGACCTTATAAACAACGTACATCTACCTTTTGTTGAGCTTTTAAAGTGCTTAGAAAACAAAGACATAAGATTGCATATTCAAAACTGATTGGAATGTATGATTTTAGATGTAAAGATTTCAAATGTACATTCTTAGATACCCGAGTTCCTAGAGGATCTGATTTCCAGAAAATAAATGACCTTAATATGATCTGTAACTAAGCATACCAAAATGAAGGTACCCAAGACATGAAAATGGAAAGGTAAAACTTCAAAGCACAACCCATGTCCTCAATTTCCAATTCCATCTTCCTCTCTGTGCTCCCACCTTATCATCTGGTGAAATTCCTTTGGTGACGTCATGCTCAGGGAACAAGTCTCACTTAGAAAAGGATTTTCTTTATTTTTCATAATTTAGCTGAACCAACACAAAACTGAATACTGTAAAGCAACAAAAATGATGTAACATCTTTCATTTTTCTGTGTTTACTAAATAAGGCTACTACGCTCCCTTTAAAATAAATCAAAACAGAGAGTTGGTAGAGTGAAGGATCTGGCTCTTGAGGTCTACATTTACAGTAAATGTATTTACCATCATTTATTGCATGACATTTTAAACCTGACATCGGTCATTTATAGTGCAGTCAGTCCATTACACTTTACAAGTGGCTGGGCTTTAATTGCTACTTTGATACTGGTCAAAATCCTATGATTAAATAAGAATTTTGTATATATTTATTTTACTTGAAGACAAACTGATACAATATAGGTCATGTTTCCTGCAACCTCTGCGTTAAATAAGCCTCAGCGTTTGAGCAGGCTTTAAAAAAAATTCTTTTATCAACTTTTCATTTTTGTATCTCTCATCTATGGTCACTTGAATAATCTCTATATATTTTTCTTTAGTAGAACAGAACGAGCATAACACTAAAAGTTAATTTGAGTATTAGGTAGTATACTTGAAACCATAACACATTTGCCAGGAAGAAATTAAGCTCCCTTGTTGATTGCATCATACCAATATGTACCAAACCTATATGCCAAAAGGTAAGGTAAAAGGGAACAAGGTTTTTTTTCTCTGTTTTGTCATAATTTCTCCCTTGTCTATGCTGTCTTTGCTAAATTTTCACTAACCAATAATGCCGAGAAAGTGGACTTTCTAACAATGAGGTAAAACACTGAAAATGGGATCAAGGAACAGGCTTCAAACTGACCCTTACATAAAATAGGGGAGAGAAAGAGAAAGAAAGAAAGAAAAACAAACCTTGCTATGAAGAGCAATGAGTAAAATATTTTACACTCTATTTTTATCAGTACATAAAGACAAAAAATAAAAATAAAATAAAAATAAAAATGCCTTCCAACAGTGCAATGGTTGAATGCATTTATGTAATATAAACAACATTATTCTTTGCTTTTTCTACACAGTCCTCTCTGGTCATGCTTTACATCCAGAATGTCCCCATGGAAGAAAGCAAACGACACCAGTCACTTCAGAGACAACTGAAGTAATAAAACACAACTTAACTCTGAACCACTTGTCATGACTGTCAGAGTTATCACGTTAATTGTTAAATAGGATTTTCTACAAATATACAACATATAAAAACTGTTAAATATATAACTTTAGGCTTTTCAAAATACATTTAATGATCTCTTTCAAACAAATGTTACTTTTGTTTTCTCTTTAATTTGCTTTCTGGTGCTAAATGGTGTATCAGATGAGACATAGGCCACAGATGACCAAACATGCTCTTTGCAAATACTGTATTATCCAACTTTAACTATCAAAAATGGAACTGTAGAAGAGGCATGTTTAACTGGTTAAAACTGAAAATGATTTTAGTACGAGAAAGTCAATCTAAGTACAGAGGAATAAAGGTGCCGTGTAGACAGTTTGTGTTCTTTTGTCCAAGTTTTTCAAACATAGGTCATTTTCTCTCAGCGCTCCATAATGTTCTCTTGAACGTGGCATTTCAAGAGCAGGTCTCTGAGTTAGTTTTTACTGCAGCTTTCCGTAAAGACTTCTGCTGGACAACAACATTTCATCTTTTTGAAAGCTGGAATCATGTTTGTGGAGACCTCCTTCAATTAAATGACATAATTCTGTTAAGAGTAAGATTGTGTCCACTTTAAAATAGATTTTGCTCTTTGGTCTATTGTATATACTGAAAGTATAAGAAAATAAAAGCAATTCAGACAGTTTAGGGCACAAGAAGAGTTTCTCTTTTGCACCTCAGTGTCCTCCCATAGGCAAAACAGTCTTCTCTAAGGCTGATTGGGATGATACTCTTCATTGTAGCAGACTCTTCGGATTGAAACATGTAGGTAACAGCAAGTCCAGCAGTGGTGTATAACGCAGATGAAACGTTAACCATGAACTTGTTTGTATTGCTAATGCCCAAGCATATCTCTTTTTCTGTATTCCTTAGTCCAGTGATCCTTAGAATGGTAGAACAAACTTTAGCTCATAATGTAGAGGAATTATGCTGTCACTCATGAGATACAGAGAAACAGACAGTTGAGTTGATGACATATAACGGATGATGATCAACAGCAGTGAAACTTGACTAAGTTAAGTAGCTCACAGAGAGCCTAAACCACTCCTACGAGGATTCTGTGTTGCTGCATTTGTCAGGAGACCTGTAAATCAATAAGAACAAATGAGTGAGTGTCTTAATCTATAATTCTGGTTATCTTTGATGTACATTATTTTAAAATACATTGTACTGATATTTTTCAAGGAGACAGTTAATGAATTTGAAGATATTTATTTTTCACGGCATTATCCCTGAGAAAAAAAACAGGAACAAAGCTATATTTTTATTATTAAAAAATTGTACTTTAATAATTATTTATATTAAAGCTATGAATATAAATTATAATTTACAGTAACTTCAATGCCATCTATTTTCTACTAAGCTACATGCACATTTTTTTCATAAAAGTCACAGAATGTTCTTTTACACACATTAAAGTTACAAATAGCAATGTCTAATACACATGGCAATTAAGATTACTTTTACTTTTTATGTATAGATTGTGATGAAAAATGGACATAAAGCCAGGACCAGATATTAAAAATGCAATGATGTTTACACTGGGAGGCTTTTCTGCAGTTAAGTTTTCAGAGCACTAGAGTGCTCCTAATTTAATCAATACTGCCCTCTAGCGATGCTATTTCAAGTGAAAATTAATGTAAATAATCTCTATTAATTGTCATTTTGTTCAGAAAATTGGTTTAGTTACACAGAAGAAAAAAAAATCCTAAAAGAATGAAAATGGGCAAAGGACTGCCCAATGAACCTGTTGAAAAGACAATGGAATGGAAGCAGTGTTTTGAAAGAGAAACAAAACCAAAATTCACACTATTAAAGAAATCAAGAGTACTGGAAGACAGCACAAACACAAATAAGAAAATAATGACTGATTTATACAACAAGGAGCCAGCTACTCATGCTCACCCAAAGTATCAGTTTAGAAATGATTTTAAAATTACACAGATGCTGTATAAGACAAAATGTTTTGGGGTGTATTAAGCAAGCATGATTGTTACAAAATGTCGTTTGAATTTTGAAACACAAGATCTTCTGCTTTGTCATTGTTCTGTCTCCAAATAGTCAGAACTGTTATTACTGATGGAAATACCATGCAAAACTCCAGAAAATACTGAACAGTGAATGTGAAAGAGCAAAACAAATAACAAAATCCAATTCAATTGGTTCAAGTCATGTATTAAATTTTGTGGTTTTAACCTAACCCTTAGAGCAGCAAATGAAAGAAACACCTGCCTCCAAATCAACTTAGTGACAGCTTGAAACATATGGATCTCTATATATATGCATGTAGAAAGAGAGAGACAGAGAGAGACAGGCAGATAGAGGGATGAATACTTTCCTTATAAGGCATAAAAGTGTATGTCAGATTTCTGCTTTTGTCCTCTCACCTTTTCCAGGAAAAAACACCCCAGAAATCTTGCAAACAGCCTTTCCTTTTCGGACTAGTGATCAGATCTCCAAACCACATGGCCTCAGACAGGCTGAAGGCAAAAAACCTTGTTGATTATTGTGATATATTTCCCTTAAATATACTTTCAGCAAGAGAAATTATTTCAAAATTTTGCTTCTATTAATTGTTCTATTTCCACTTTATACCCCTTCTTGCCTTTTTGCTATGCCCCCTCCTTTTCTTCCCATTAGAAAAGAACATAACTTTTAAGGTAGTGATACTTTTTAGGCTGCAAGACACAAAGCAAATGATTTATGGTTTATTAGGTCTGAAAGTAAACTACTATTGTGTTAAGAATTAGCCTGACATAGCTCCATCTTTCCTTTATTATAGGCTGCAATGGCCCACAGCTACAAGCAACAGCATAAAGTGCTGATGGACTGTGTGTTCAGTGTTTCATAGTGTGCTTCTCTACCATACTGGTCCCAGGACGCAGAGAGAATTCAGGTACAACACGTATTCACAGATACCCGCTGCTTTGTCATTTTATGGGTACAAAAGCTTCCTTCCTGACTTGCTATCCCTGTCTCCACTTTGAACACCCCTGCTGCGTGAATATGGTATCAACGCTTTAAAAGACGAAGAGAAGAGGGAAGAAAATTATGCATTTTAAAAATGCTGAGGAAGGGCAGAGAGCAGGCTTGAAATAAAGTGATGACAGGAAGAGGAACAGATTAGAGAACGGGAGTTGAATTTACAACTTTGGACAATGACAGGAGAAAATGAAATGACTGGGGAAAAAATGCATAGGTTAGCCAGGGAAGTTTAAACATCACTTATTAATGAAGGCATGAAAAAGAATAAGATAGGTAATAAGAAAAACAAATAAAAAGGAGAGAGAAGATAAGGGAGAGCATGATGAGTCCAGAGAAGAGGAAGAGAATTCACACCTAGCCTTCCACCTCCTGTTTTTTCCCTTTCATTACTCAATACAGGTAAATTAATCACTCTCCAGAAAAAGAGATAGAGCAAATAAGAGAAAAGAGGAACTCCTAAAAAAAATGGAAAGGACTTGTTTACTATTTATAGCAGTAGTTCAAACCATTGAATAGAATCACAGAGTCATTTAGGTTGGAAAATAGTTTCAAGATCATCGAGTCCAATCCAGCACTGCCAAGTCCACCACCAAACCATGTCCCTAAGGACCACATCTACATGTCTTTAAAATACTTCCAGGGATAGTGACTCAATCACTTCCACGGACAGCCTCTTCCAACGCTTGGCAACCTTTTTGGTAGGTACCGATGCACAAGTCTGTTTGTCGCTGATTTCAACGCAATCAGTATTTCTTCCCAGGGCTTCAGAGAGTAGGTTCTGTTTCTTCTGGAAGGAGCTAGATTTTCGGGCTGTAAGTGTGAGCTTCTTCAACTTTGAGATACTGAGTGGGTATCTAGTACCAAAGATTAAAATACTACTGTTTGTTATCTGACTGTTTACATGATGGAAGCCCAGGCTCCTGTGTGTTTCACAGGAATCTGCTCAAGAGTAAAACAATTTTTCCTGCTAAAAATCAAAAGCATGAGATACAAGACAGTTCACATGACCATATTTATCTTAGTATTGTTCTTGGATGGCTTGAATATGTCCTGAGAGCGTTTGGCTTATTAGAGAAAATATAACCCAGTGCACTTAATTTGTCTTACTCTGGAGAGAGTAGAATAAGGGTCAGTCTATCTCCAGCTTTGCCCTAATGGGTATAAAATAGTTAATTAGTTCGTTCTTATGGTCAAAGACAAAGGATAAAAAAGTTATGTTAGTCACCTTGAGAAGATAAAAATATATGATGCTTTGCTGAATTATACAGGCTTTCCACCAAAAGAAACCCACATATAAACCTCTGACTTTCTTTCAGTGTAGTATCTAGGATTGAATTTAATGACAAAATGTTTGAATTTCTCATCACAAACCAGAAAATTGAGCCAGGCTGCAGGTGGCAAATATTTTCAGATGTAGGTTTGAGTTTCAAGTATGTCTGGTCTGACCTTTCACTTTAAATGGAATCCATATAAATACCAACAATTCCATGTCAAGTCTGATAAAGCCTTAGTAGTTTCATCTGGTTTTCACTCTGTTTTCAGAATAAAAATGAAAGTCAGAGTGCACCAAAGTTGCTATTTCGCTACAGTAACCAAGTGCACTTACATGACTACCTGTTGCAGTCAGATTGGTGCTCTGTAATGACAACTCTGGACTATCCAGCACTGATTTCTGGGAATTTTCTGGATACTTACAAAGTATTTGATCATCATAAAGATGTTTCAGTGTTGCCTAACAGCTGAACTACTTGTCCAAACTGTGTATTTTACACTTTCAACTACAGTCTTTAAAATGCTTCTGTGAGTCTTAGGATTCTGTATTGCATCCATCAGTGCAAATGGCTTTTCTTTGGGCTTGGGTTCTTTTTGCACAAAGATGATTCACGGAGATGGATGCAGGTTGGGCCAGTCTCTCATAATGGAAACAGTTCTAAACCTTGTACCAACTGACTGCAAGTCAGATAAAAAGCATGTCTTTTCCCTCTGCTTCTGAGGCTCTCTGTTCTAGATCCTTAAACAACTAAGCATGTATGATGCAGAAAGAAAGATGTAAAAGCATTAAAATGCCCAAAGAAAACCTTACACTTCCTTGCAAGATACCTTATGCCTTATGGGAATAAAAATGTAAATTTCTGGTGGTGATCCAAGCAGTAGTTGCATTCATGAGAACTCCCATAGACCCTCCTGAAAATTTATTCTGTTTTCCTCCCTTCCTCTCCCTTCCTCCATGCTGTTCATATATGAAAATTGAATTGCTTAGTCTTCAGAAAAAAAGGACAAGTTAATCTAACTGCAAAGTGTCTGTAGCTATTCAGAATAAGAAAAAGAAGCATGGAAGCTACTCTACTTAATGCTATATTCTGTCTCACTGAGGTAGTCATGGGAAGCACAATTTCAGAGTTCAAACTGTAGTACCTGCAGAACTAGGAATAATAAGATTGGACAAATTTAGTGTCTATGCTTGTGAGTGAAGTCTAATGTATTAGATAGTATATATACAGGTATATTTTCCTGTGCTGCACTCCAACAAAGTGGCATTCATAAGTTACAGATAGCAGAATTTCATTATTAGCCACTTTCTAGAAGAAGATGCCTTTTCTTTTAACACCCACTGTATGTTTCTTTTCACTTCCTCTATTCAAGCCAGACACAGAAAGAAGTGTTTATTCCAACTCTGAGGCTCTTTGCAAAAGATATTTTTCTCCCAATAATAATTATTTTAATATCAATCTGTCTAGAACAAAACACAAAAAGTGTCATTTCCCCTTAAATAACACTCCTAGTCCTATCTTTTCAACTTCCCCTCACCGTCTGCCAGGACTATCATCCTGATCATTAATTTCCTTTTCTGTTAAAATCCTCTTTGTCTCATATTACATTTTTTGAACTTACAAGATCTTGGAATATTCTGGGTCAGAATATACACTCCTTCCTTCTTCTGAATTGCCCATTACTTTATAAGCAATATTAGCAAAGGAACTGCTTATAATTAGAAAACCCTTACAATGAATGGAAATGTTCAAACCACATCTTGTAACCCAGCTGAAATACATTTGACCTTGGGTCATGCAGGTAATCCAGGTTTAAGAGCTTAGCCTTAGCCATATATAACAATAAAAGCTTGCTTTGCAGCATCTGAACATACACTAAGGAAAAGCAATGGAGGTGGAAGAATCACAGACTCATTTACGTTGGAAGAGACCTCTAAGGTCATCAAGTCCAACCTTGTCAACTAGACTATAACACTAAGTGCCGTGTCCAGTCATTTCTTGAACACCTCCAAGGACAGTGACTCTACTCTCTGGGCAATCCATTCCAATGAAGAAATTCCTTCAGATCACTAACTTGAACCTCACCTGGTGCAGCTTGAGGCTGTGTCCTCTCCCCCTGTTGCTAGTTTCCTGGGAGGCTGACTCCCACCTTGCTACAACCTCCTTTCAGGTAGTTGTAAACAGCAATAAGGTCACCCCTGAGCATCCTTTTCTCCAGGCTAAACAACCCCAGCTCCCTCAGCCACTCCTCAAAAAACTTGTGCTCCAGACTCTTCACCAGCTTCCTTGCCCTTCTCTGGACACACTCCAGCACCTCCATGTCTTTCTTGCAGTGAGGGGCCCAGAACTAAACAAGGATTCAAGGTGTGGCCTCACCAGTGCCAAGTACAGGGGGATGATCACTGCCCTGGTCCTGCTGGCCACACTACTTTTGATAGAAGCCAGGATGCCATTGACCTCCTTGGTCACCTGGGCACACTGCTGTATCATGTTAGACAGCTGTCAACCAGGACCCAGAGGTCAACACTGATCCAGAAGAGACAGCAGCAAGAATATTTGGGTTCAGAACATTCAAAGTCCTTGGGCACTGAGGTGATCATGGGGAATTTTTGTCTGGAGTAGCATTAGAGCTGTTGTGGATAACGAAAGAGCAAGGCAGGTCTCATTCTGCTCCCTGTGAAAGTCTAAAATCAGTTCCTTGAAGCACCATGGGTAGAAAGAGGGAATAATGAAGAGGATCTTATAAGACAAAACAATGCAAAACAGCTTGTCTTCATCTCTTACGTGCTGGCTAAAAATCAAACACCCTTAAAATGACTCTAGCTAAAGACTCTGAGCAAGTAACCCAATTTTATCTGATTTCTTTCTGTTCTTTTAAAATGGTTAGAGGTGTGCACAAATATGAAGGTTAGTAGCAGGTAAAACTAAGAAAGATTTGTAACCGGTGTGGAATTGTAAACTTGAAAAATGACTACTTCTCTGTCTCCCTTTTACTCTTCAAATAAAAAGCAACTGCAATATTAGCACGACTGAAAGTGTCTAAGAATAGCCAGGAGCTTTCCTCAGGGTATTATGGAAACAACCTGGATTTACCATTCCTGATACTTTTCTCTAGGGCAGGAGATAGCATCAGATTAAATCATCAATGTATCTAAGAATCTGTTTTTGTTTAAATGCAGTAACTTAATGTATACTGAATTCTGAATATTCATACCTATATACCTATATTCAAAGCATACTCTTTATAGATTAAAAAAATCTTGACAAAGACATAACCTTAATTACATTAAACCTTCTTGTGAAAAAGTGACTTAAATATTTCTGGGTGCTAATAAATCTATTAAATACAATGATCTTCCATAAAACAATGCTTGTATTGCCACAAGAAAAGAGCATTTCATGAAAAGGGTGATATGACTCTTAATTATAAAGTTTAAAAAACAATCTTGCCTAATAGCTAAAGTTTACTAGTCTACTTAATAGAAAATAGAAAAAAATGTCTAAAAAGTCAGCGCTTAAGTCCACACACAAATATAAAGGATTACTTTTTCTTTTCTAATTAAAGAAGATTGTTCAGGGACATCTGTGAGTGATATCTGACTGAGAGGCAGCTGGGATAGAGCAAAGTTAGGCTCACACTCAGTAAAAAATGGAACAGAGTTTTAGTAAGACTGATTGTAAAAATAGTTAAATGAATAATACATCAAAAAGGCAACATGCTTTTAGAAGAGCTAATTCTCTCTCCATTAAAAGAGCTAATTCTGACTCGAAAAGTGTGAGCTTTATATCAGAAATCCAAATGCTAGTGAAGGAACTGCATAGTCAGTGTTCACCAGTGAGATACAATGTTTGGTTTACATATTCCATCTAACAATTAATTGCTTAAGAAAGCAGTTCATTCCAGTTTGCCCGCATCATTCCAGAAAGCAATGTAGCACTGTAGATGACTTCTAACAATCTTTATAAATATGTTGTATTTGAAATTACTTTGCTTAGCCTTTGTGTAGTACTTGAGGAGAAAGCAGTGAGAGGACAACTGTGGGGAACGAGAGTAGAGGAGGAATATATGTATGTGTATATATATACACACGCACATATATAAGTCAGGTAAGAAGAATGAAAGAGGGGTTTTATTCTCTCATGGACCTGTTTGAAGACAAAAGCAAGAACATAAAAACAACATTCTTCTGTAGAAATAACATATAGACATCCAGTGAAAGCAGAAAAGCATGTGTGGTCTTCAACATAGCTCAAACATAGGTGGACACATAAACAGAAGAAAGCCTACCACTGCTCTTAGTGCTTATGTCCTCTGCAAAGAAGAGAAAATCTGAAGGTAAAATTTTCTAAACCAGAATTGCTCTCACACAGTCCTCTAATATGTAAATGGAAAACAACACAAGCATGTAATAGCACAAATTAGTTCAGTTTTTTAAGCCTTGATCCTACTCATTTTCAGCGCAAAACTAAAAAGTCCTAGACTAACAGACTATTACATCTTTGTTAACAGGTTTATGAGATTTAGTTTCTGGGCCCAAAGACACTTCATAAAATGTGAAAAATCTTTCCTTGAAACACCTCACCACAGAAACAATGAGGTTCTTCAGGAAAGTGAAACGGATATTCCTTAAAAAGTCAACATTCCTTCTAGTTCCAGATTAAACCCAAGGTTTTTTAGAGATCCTTCAATCCTCATTCAACCATAAACATTCTGAAAGGACAATGGAAAATGTAGAGACTTAACAAAGTGTTTTCTTCAAGATTTGGGGAGGAGAGGACATTTCTCAATAGGATAACGGGAAAATTGACACATGTAAAGGATTTTGCATACAGTGATATATGTTGATCCTCTTTTAATGACAACATTACCATACAACTTACAATTTCTTATCCTAATTCAGGAAATATTTATGTTTGTAAATATTTCCTGTGCAAGTAAAATACCCTTTTGCACACCTACACTCACCCTCCAGTTTTAAGTTATGCATGACTACAGCAAAGCTGGGAAGAAGGATGAGACAGGATATTTAAGCATCATTAACCCAAAACAGCCCATTAAAACAATTTTAATCCCCTAGTGGCAAAGCAGACACATATTATAAATGCATTATACTGTGTAGCATTCTGATTGAGTGCAAATACATTTAAACCTAAGACAAAGTAGGAATGCAGTGTCCCAAAAACCAACCAGTGTGTCACTGCCTATAGGAGGCAGAGCACTCTCTACACTGTGCAGCATATTGGATTTAAATTCTTTGGCAAGATCACCATTACTCTCCCTACCCTGTTTCTGTGGTATTTTGGCAAGCAGTGCTGTAGTGATCATATTTCTGCAGTAGACTGAAAACAAACAACAGAAGAGGAAAAATAAACTGTGGCAAATTTCAAGGAATTTTCTGTATTTTACAATCAACTTATGCAGACAAAAGATAGAAATATATAAAAGCAGCCACAATAGAACTTTGGGGGAGCAGGAGAGGAAGTAAATCTTATCTCTTGACACACAAAGATAGCAGTCTCAGAGAATCTTATCACCCTATCTAGTTTCATGTGCCTCTCCTAGAAGTGAGGTGAATCCCCTCCCTTGTAGAAACCTTTCTCAATCAGATTTTAGGGATGACTAAACCAGTGTCTCTTCCATGATAGCTGTTCAGCTCCTCATTATTACAATTTGTCTTGGGACAAATTCAGAGATTATGAAACCTAAATGTAGGTATTGTATGTGGTGTTTAAGTGTGATCTCAGTCAGGATCAACAAAATCTAGAGTTCAATACTGCTTAAGCATAGATGCTTAGTGCCTTTGGGACATGTTTGAGCATCTCCCTGGGGCTCCAAATGCTACTTAAAAAGTACATTTGCACTCCCGAATATATCTTAGGCTCCTGGAGCATCTAGCCTGCCCTGGACATACGAGTTAAGGGAAATGAATTCTGCGCTTACTCTCTTTTCTCACACTGAAGGGTTCCAAGCAGCTCCTGCTTATGACACAATGGGTCTGATTTAGGCATTAGTGACCCACTCCCCATGCATCACTGCCCAAAACATGTTCTTGTGACTGAGCATTCCATCTGGGTTGAGTGATGCAGATGACAGGGAAGAAGAAAAAGATACCAACTGTGATCAGTCCCTGTGCCTAAGAAGCAATTGATCATGGTCCAGTTAGTTAACGCTACAAGACAGACCATGAAACATTTGTGTAGGTCCAACCTTAAGAGTGAAATGTCATTACAGCGATCACACAATCCTAGAAATTCAGGAGAATGGGATCAGAGGAAAGCTTCGTATTACACCAAGCGCATGTCATTACAAGTATTATGAGAGTTGTCAATTTCTTTCTTAGAAACATTTATCTAACCTTTGTTATCTTTCAAGCTTGTTTTCATTTCATTGGATGGATAAATAGTAACATCAGACCCTAAGAATAGTCCAAAAGTGACTGAGCTATTTGAGAGATACTTGCTTAAATCAGAGTAAAATGCTTGTTCCAATCGTAGGTGTGTAATGGACCTTGCTGGTTCATAAAACAGTTACTCAGATGAAATGCAATGAACCTGAGAGGGAAATAAGCTTCAGGTGAAGACAGGGATCAAGCTATAGTATTGACAATGTCATTAGTGAATCCAGTTTAGTGGATCACACAGTACGTATGTTATTCATCACAGTACCATTTATTTGTCAATAATCTAATGCAACAAACCAACTCCAGGAGCCATAATACTTATTTTTATTACAATATTTTATACTTTAGGGCTTTACTTCTTTCGTTATGATAAGATTTTTGCTGCTGAGAATTCACAGATTTCTTTTTCTCATCATAGGTTTTCTCAAATTTGAAAAAAATATACAAGAGATTCGAAAGAGTTCAGCTGCTGGCAGTATCAAGCCCTTGGCTCCTCTGATATGTCTGGCTTGTGAGGGGGAGGTTCTCAAGACAGAAGGAAGAGATATCACCATGTTTTAGCAGTTACAAGAAAGTACATCAAAGTTAAGGGGATAGGTCCTAAAATATTAACTATAGTCCAGATGGCCTGCGTGGGTGAAACTTGAGAATGTTTAATGAGAAATCACACAAAACTCAGATGCTATAGAAACCCGAGACAAAACAGAGAAAGAGGAAAATGTATTACTGACTCTGCTAGACATGCTAGGCAATATTTCATAAATATCAGATGGAAGAAGTCATGATCAATCTTTCCATTGAGGTCAGAAATTACGTGCCATATAGAACAGGTCTAATGAACAAATGACATCATACGGTTTGAGTTTCTGCTGTCAGAAGACCTGTATATTCTCCTCATAATAGGTCTTGGCTTAGGCTACTAGTTTCTTGGAGATGTCACTGTATCAAGGTTAATTAGCAAGGAATAGTTTGTGTTTCTCTGACACTGGACGCTTTTCACTAATTAAACAGAAATGAAAAAAAAAAGCAATTTTTTTTTTTTTTTTTTTTAAGTGGGAAAAGAAATAGAATCTGAGTAGGAGACTGTGGGTGTGTTCCACAGTTTTGGCAAGATTCACAGGGACCACTGTGGGAATGACAACATAGTTAGGAAAATACTATTGAAAGATAGCCTTGCAGGGTAGAAGCATAACACTGGCCTCCGAAGTCACATCTATTTGTAAGGCTTAGCTGCAACTCTCTTCTGTACAGAATTAATAACTATGATCATAAAGTCTTTTATCACTGCTAGACTCAATAGGTGCAAGAACAGTTAAAAGTTATTTTGAATAATTTTGCTTCAGAAAAAAATGGTATTTCAGAAAGTTAAACTTTAATGTTAAAGTTAAAAAATTACTTTTTCATTTTGCTTTCTAGGAGTAGTACTATGCAATAAGACATGCTATTATGAATATATAATATTAATTTTGACATTTATTACTTAAATAATTAGCATCATTTGTTAGTCAGAATTGACTGGAATGTCTTATTTTCAGTGTCACAGTGTTATATAAACTGTGGTGAAACTACATATTACTTCTAATAGAAAAATAAAAACCTGGGCTATAAGAATTATGCCATTGACCTTTAGGCATTTGAAAGCCTAATTTACAATTTTGTTGGTCAAGGAGACTTCTCGGAAAACCAGACATTTTGAGGTGGCAATACAGCTTTTGCAGCAGGTACTACAACTATGTACACATATCTTGGTCAACTTTTTTAGGTTCCTTCGTGAAATGCTCTAAAAATGTATAGCCTAATAGTATTTGAGGAAAAAACACAATTGCCTTTATCATGTAAATGAAATAAACCCTTACTTTTTGGAAGAACTTTTGTCTTTCCATTGATAATGGAGTAGGCTAACTACTGGGTTTGTTTGGGGTTTTTTTTGTGTGTGTGGTTTGTTGTTGTTTTTGTTTTGTTCTTTTTTAATAAACAACTGTATGCTATGCAACTTCTAGAGAGAAGATGATATTTTCATCTTCCTAGAAAAAATTATTTCAAGTGAAGATACTAACAGGAAAACAGCTGCCTTCTAATTAGTACATTTGATGCTTAGCTTCTTTTCATTATAGCACAGACAAGGAACACTTTGATCTCAATGTTTTAGTCAGTTTTAAGTAGCATTGGGCCCTAAAAATTTAAGAATTATTATATATATATATATATATATATAAAATACATCAATAGGAATTAAGCACATTATAATTGCAATGGATATGCCATAAAAGAGTGTTGCAAGTGTAATGAAAACGAGAAATAATGTGATATAATTGAAGTTTCATTTGGATTCTGAAAGTAAAAGTATTAAAATACTAAAATGTCAAAAAGGTGAAAATTCCAAGTTTTAACAAATATGATTAATTGTTGATCTGATTTTTCCTGGATTTACCATTTGGATCAGAAGAATTTGAAATTATTCCTGAATCTTCTCCCTTTCCTTTTAAAGACTCCAGACCAGCACACCATCTGACTAAAAGCTAGGGTCAGAAGGATTTACTTTTTACAATGTATGCACTGTCAAGTCTTTAAACTTACTCTGATAAAGTATGCTTGATTAACCTACGGTACTTGTTCTTCATACAGACTTTTGAAATGCAAAACAGCTATATCAATGTGTAATAGAAGACATTTCCACCATGATTTTCTATTTAAAGGTGCACTTATGTTGATATTTGATTACACTAGTGTCCTTCTATAAATAGTAGAGTATATGCATATTCCAACAATAAGCTCTGCTCCTGGGAATTTTTGTTCAAAACCTGGCATGATGGTAAGTCAGAGCTCTGACATCTGGAACCCTTTGGGCTAACTCCAAATGGAAAAAAAATAAATCATTATTTGTCAGAGGCCATCTTTCTCAAAAATGGACTAAGCAACCTTGGCCAAAATCATATAAACTGCAATTGATCACCTTGCCATCAAAATTAACAGAGTGACTTGAAAATGATCCTATCATTCCTAGCAATGACACTGCTCTGCTCATTTATGAGATACACAATTGTCTGATAGGCCAAATCTACACAAACAGTATTAAAATTTGGAAAAAAAAAGTCAACGAAGAGATAAATACATTTCCATTTAAAGCCTTATAGATTGCTTGATCAGAAATTAGTGCCAAGATTCATCAAAAGCTGTCAATTGCCATTTGCTGTACTAATTTGAGATATTCATGTCCTTAAATATAAGCATACTTTTTTGTTTTTCAGCAATCCTGCTGATTCTCCTGAGACCATTGTAACTGGCTTATTTCCCAGACATCTCTGTAAAGGATATTTGGCTCATAGAAAATATAACATATAGTGTCCTAAAGTGAAAAGTGAGGCAGAACACTTCTGTCTGGTAAGTTTGTGAGTTAAGGGAAAGAAGTGTTGCAATCTGAAGATACAAAAGATAAACTGAATCCTTGGCTAAGTTCTTAATGCTTAAAAAAAGAAAACACAAATAAGTAAAAAAATGTTCCTTAGTCTTTTTGCCAAATAAATATAGTAATTTATTGTTGATTAAATTCCTGCTTTTTAATATCTATAATAAAAAGCTTTTGATTTATGACTGTATGACTTATGATTGCAGATCCCACAATTCAATTCCTATCGCAAGTAAGGCATATAGCCTGATGGCATTTCTAAAGCATCAGCTAATGGCTGTATTTTACTTTAAACATAGTTCACAGCTGCCATTTATAAACTGAAAAGAAAGTTATTCACTGGGATTCTGAAGAGAGAATAAGGTGTACACTTCTGTAACTCTTTCAGTCATAGAACACATAAAGGGACTAAGGATATATTTAGATGCAGTATCTGAAAGCAGTATGCCTGTTAGCACAGCAAAGTTATTACATTTTATTATATCAGAGAAGCACTTAGCTGGATTGTGGGAATCTGCAGGTTCTGGTTACTACTACTTTGGTGGATGTCTCAGAGTGCGATGTCAACCTGTTCACAGATTCAGGTCTATTTTAAATCAGATTATGTGTAAAGAACAACTCAAGTAGTTTCTTGTTTTCCCTTTCTTATTTTTCTTTTTTTTTCTAAGGTTCCCTTCAAAGGAATGTCCTCTGTGCTAAGTTGCAGCCCACATTGTCTCCCCTCCTTGAAATGTTCCTGGCTACACTGTGATACATCTAAAACAAGAAAGATTTAGTGTTCATTCTCTCCCATTACCTTAACTCTGGACTAGAGACAGAGTAGGTTTCAATTCCTACACTGAAAAGAGAACATGAGTTTCCTGCCTCATCAGTATTTATTTTTAGTTAGGTCTAACCACTAAGTCTATGTGTTCGATTCATTAACCCCAGCATGCCATGTGCAGATACCTCAGTGCTGAGTGCTGAGTGCTCATGGACCTAGTCAGACTTCAGTGATCATGTACACTTGTCTATTTTCCTTCACCAAGTACTGAATCTCCTAGTAGGAAAGCAGGGTGGCTGCTGTGGGAAGTACCTCACATAGGAATGAATTGCAGCAAATGAGCCACTTCCTTGAAAAGGATCAATCTTCTACAATCTTCTGCTTTACAGGTACTATGTGTCAAAAGCGTGCAGAGCGAGAAGTAGAGCAGAATACCTGACTTCTGATGAATTGGATTGGTAGAAGTTTGGACAGCCCCAAACCCTAGAGGTTCCCAGAACTATTAGTCCCTAGGCAGCTAACTTGCAAAATGACATTCAGACTCCATCAAACTTCCTGAGAGACTGGATTCTGGCTTTGAGTCCTCTGTGGTATTCTTACAAAAACATGGCTAGTGCATTCCTCTCCTACTCTGGTTTTTGAGGAAATGACCTTTGGATTCAATGCTTTGTGCAGAACCCCAGAGTACCAGTATTCACTGGTTCAGCCTCAGTTCAGACTTCAGTGAGGGAATATGCGCTTAATGGATATCAAACACACTTGGCCTCAAGGCGGCACTAAGTTGCTCAGTTTTGCCACAGTAGCCAGACCTCTGGGTGTGTGCAGAAGTAAATTTATATGCCTGTAAGCAATTCTTCTGGGAAAAATATGTTGTTTATAAAATGATGAAGACCAAAGATACTAGGCAGGATATGTATTGGACAGCATCTCGGATTTAAGTCTCATCAATAAAACAGGAACAGCATATACACAAATATAGTGCACTAGAGTATTCAACTAGAACATAGTTCCATTCAAGAAAGTCTATTTCCCTGTGTGCTTTCTCTGATAATCTGTTTCTCTTAGCATTGAAAACCATTTTTAACCTCACTTTTTGACCTCACTGTTAGAAAGCACTCACCTCTGTATCAACCATGGGCCATAATCCTCAGGATCTATCAAAAAGAAGTCAGAGTGGGTAAAGCTGAATGGGTTATAGCCCCTGTGGGCCTAAATTGCTTTTGAAAATGATCCTGAACATTTTGAATGTTTTAGCATAACAGAACACTTACTCAACGAATATCACTCAGTTGCCTTCCAGTGCAAATATAAATACAGCATCACAAGATTCAAGAGGAATGAATGTCTACTCCAGGGACAAAGAATGCTGACAGGCTTTTCACATGATGAGGAAGTAGATATCCTACCACACATTTCTTCATCCTCACAGTTCACCAGTTTCACCTTCTGTGTTGTCTTTGAGAGATGCCTCCACCAAAGACGCTTCTTACCAAGAAGGAGATCTAGTTTTCTTTTCTTAACAAAGTTAACTTGCTTTGGAATTGCTGAAGGATACAGAGTGGAAATCAGCAAAGTGACTTTGCAGATGCCTTTCATAGCAAAGCTGCACTGTAGACATGCTGGACTAACTGGAACGCCTAAGGTCAGACCTGCCCTCAAAGTGTTCAAACAGATGCTCTCAATAAGCTCTATAAGATGTTCTGGGAACACTGAGATGGGACAACAAAAATGACAGAAACTTTCATAAACGTATCATACTGGCTGAGGACTGCATTTATGACTCACTAATGCATGCTCTGTCATATTGCTATTATGATCCTGATATTTTTTAGATCTAAGAATAATATATTTTTGTAGCACTTGTTCTGTATTACCTATAGTAAGGAAAAATGGTACTTGAAAATACAAAGGAAAGGGACAGTAAAAAGAAGTGCTGGAAATTTCTCACGGTAATCTTGTTCTACCTTTTCAAACAAATACATTTTAAAATTCCCCCAACATTTACTTCTTTCCCTTGGACTGGGTGTAGCATCCACAACGTTATTTTGCAGTGCAACATCAACTGACAATGGGCTATACTGCACAAAAGGACATGAGTATTGTTCTATCCCACACAGCTGCCTGAAGTAAAGTACTTCCTGTCTGTGGTGCATCCCAGAGACATGAGAAGGAGTTGATACGTGGCACAGCTCCTCTTACAGCACCTTCCAGCTTCACACAACTTTCCCAGTCACCAAGGCCTCTCTCATATTATGACACAGTCAATCCCCAGTTTACTCCTAAAGCTAATTGGGCCCAGCGCTGCCCATCAGTTTAATGCCCATGAAGTGTAGAAAAGATTCCCCCTCAAGAGGCCAGACAGGAGGTGACTTACAAACAACCCATGACCCTGAAAAGCACCCTCACTTCAGCCACTGCATCAGCACGTAGTTGGTTCCAGGGAAATACATGGAAATCATGTAGCTACTTACAAAAAAAATAGGTTATAAAAGGTGTGTGACAGACTGACCACTAAGACAAGCTTAAAAAATCTTAAAAAGAAAAAAACCCCAAAGCTAAAACCTACTCTCATGATTTAAAAACCCATCATCTTAGTTTCAGAGGCACATTCATTCATGTATTTTTCTCTTGGAAAGAAGGCTGGTGAAATGTAAAGCATTTCTCTTGTGGGTGATAGCTATCAAGAGCAGCAGATGTATCAAAAATTTCTCAGTGGTTTGGTATATGGTGGAGGTTGGTCTCTTCTGCCGAGTAACAAGTGACAGGATGACAGGATATGGCCTCATGTTGCACCAGGGCAGGTTTATATTGGATATTAGGAAAAAATTCTTCACCAGAAGTGTTGTCAAGCATTAGAAGAGGTTGCCCAGGGAAGTTGTTGAGTCACCATCCCTGACGGCATTTAAAAGCTGTGTAGATGTAGCACTTAGGCACATGCTTTAGTGGTGGACTTGACAGTGCTGGTTTACAGTTGGACTCAAGGATCTTATAAGTGTTTTCCAACCTAAATGATTCTATGGTTCTATGATCCCTGATAATCATCAGAATAACTAGAGCCAAACTTCCTTATTCCCAATGAAAAAATCAGCCACATCTTCATCTGCAGGCAGAACTAAATGAGATGCCAAGACAGCATCCACAGATGTGGTTATCCACTGATTCTTGTATCAGTGGGGAGCTGCATGTTGTGCTTTCTAATCATGTTTGAAGCTTTGTCAATCCTGACTTTGGCTGTATGTGTGGGAAGGTTCTGTACAAATATGTTCTCATGCGCTATACACTGTAGAATCCAGATCTAAAACACCTTCTACTGAGTGAAGGGGTATATATAATTTTGACATCAGTAAAAATCATTACAGTGACCTAAGGATATGTCTATATAAAAAGTTTTTTTAGTATCCACAAACAATGACTTCAGTGCCTATTACCACTAATGTTGATTGAAAATTCAGGAAAAATCTATCACAAATATTCCTTTTTAATCCCAGTTTCATTGAGAAAACACATTCATTCTATAAAATAAGCTTTCCAAATGTTCTTCTTATACAGTGTCTTTCTCAGACTTTCATGTTATCTGCACTTAATTTTGGTTTCTGTCTTGGACAAGAATTATCTCCATTCATTCTTTTTTGTTTGGTTGGTTTTTTATTTGTTTGTTTGTTTTGTGTTTAGTTTTGCTTGTTTTGTTTATTTGGTTGTTTTGTTTGGTTGTTTGTTTTTCTTTTCTGACAGAAATAAAAAAAACTATTGAGAGTTATATATCTAGATAAAGTAGGTGACTCTCTCATTCCTTTTGCTTGTATTACCATGACATCATTCAGGCATTTTGGACAACATTTATGAAGCTTATAGTATATTTCCATTCCACTGTGTAGTCTTGACCTAAACAGAAAACTCTGATTTCTATTCAAAGGTAGAATTTTTTGAACTTTCTAAAGCATTGGGACTATATACACACATAATATTCAAGTTTGAATGCAAAAATAATTATCTTAATTGAATAACTTTTCTGGTGTGCCTGATATGTTAGGAAAACATTCAAAATTATGAAAAAAATATCTAAAATAACTATCTTCACAAATCTAAACAGCAGACAATAAATTCTTTTCTGTAAATAAGTTGATTTTATCTCTCTTCATCGTTTCTCTCATGGTTTGTTATACAAGTAGAACAGTGAGATAAATCAACCATTTATTTGCTTTATTGCATAAATCTCACAGCAATAAAACGGAATTGATCACATAAAGAAGTTTAAGATGGGTTTCAGTGAATCCTCGAGACACTGTAAATTAATCATGCAAGCTGATATTTCCCCAAGGGAAATATGTTTTAATAGATCTTTTCCAAACATTTTCCTCCTTTAATGTATTTATAAATATTGTTACTACTTTTATTCTTTTCTCAGATGATTGAACCATTCTTTTTCCCTAGTGTTGTGTGTTGCAAAACAATTCAAGAAAGTCTCTTCATTACTTATAAAATATACAACAAAATCATGGGGAAATTTAAAACGAAGGTACCTTCAGCAATTGAGGTATTACTAACCTTTGTTTGCACCAAATAGATGACACTGCAAGAGGATCCATAAAAATGGAAATCCACATTACATGTACCACGCAATGCTCCCCTGAAATAAGTTTTAAAGAATGAAAGTTGAACTAGTCAACTCATCCTTTGCACTACTTGATACTGTCCATAATGTATTATTTTAAACCATTAAAAATTTATTTAATTAATTTCAAAGCTGCTTGATTTATAATACAAAAGAGTATAGTCTAAATTCCCATTGGCAATGTATAGATTAATGATTTTATGCAATTTAAAACAGGACTGCTACTAAGTCACGAATAGCTACTGTGTGAATATTGTTAGCACAAGTTCTTCTTCATTGTCATGTCTCTCTTTTCCAGGGGCCTGAACTGTGAAAGTGTAGCCTCAGATCTCTTGAGATCCTCTACTAAGTCTGTTCAATATCTACTGATTTGTGCAAATCATGACAACTGTGTTCTAAGATAGTTACCACTCTGAGAAATTTGAAGCAAAGCATATTTATGTACTTGTTCCCACAGTGGAAATTGACATCAATAACAGGGGAGAATGAGGTTAAACTATGACTATGAGGATGAAAGCACTTTCCCTATCCCCATTCTTAAACAAATCATAAAACCGTACTAGTTTATTATGGAAATACAGGATTAAAACATCTGAAACCAATGACAGACAAGGTAATATCCATTCCTTTAATAATACAAACATATGTGATGGTTTTAGTTTGCTCTAAGACTATTGGTTCTAGAGTGACAACTGTCACATCCAGATTCCTAACCATCAGCCCTTAAAAAGAAATCTGGTGGTTGTTGTTATTCTTATCGATATTATTATTTTCCTTTTTGATGAACAGCTGGGTGTTCAATCTGGTGAATCCAGATTGAAACACTTCATTGTCACATAATCAAAGTCATCATGAGGCTGATTCACCAAAAAATGGTTTATGTGGATGGAAATTGCACATTATTTCTGGCATGGAACAAGGTCAGCAAACTTTGTATCTGATTTAGAGTACAAACTCGGGGCTACTTGTGTACAGTGATATGGATAGTGTAAAAGCTGACATTTTTATGAGACAAACTAGTAACAGCATGGAAGATAACACTGAACTTTGCTACACAGGGTAAATATTGCCAGTAGTGCACAAATAGTAGAATTTCTGTAATAAAAACATTTTCTTTATGCTTCCATAATGTAATTTGGTTCAGTGTTATTCAAAGGAAATCCAATCAGATTAAGGACATGGTAAATGTTTTGCCAGTATTTTGCCTTGTTACCATAATTTGAAGTGACTGAAACCTCACCATCTTCAGACAAAATAGGGCATGTGTAAAATAAAACAAAAGGATGGAACAGGATAATTGATTACAACAGTAAAGCCAGTGTTAATCTGCTAACTCTTTCACTTTGATACAGATATAGAAGTAAAGGTGTGGTTTCATTATACTCCATCCTATAGTTCACTCTTAATCTATTCAGTTCTTCTCCTGCTTTCTTGCACCATACATAGTTGCTTATTCACTTGTTTCAAATCTAATTATGGTGCAATCAAAGAAGGAAGTGGAAGAGCTCAATGATCTGATAGAAAATGAACTCATTAAAAAAAGGTAAAAAAGACTTTCTGACAGAGCAGTGAGCCCAGCTGATTTATGCACAGAATTGCTAGTTGCAAGAGACGGATATGAATTTCCAGCCATGTCTAGAAGAACCTCCTTTTCAGAGGCAATGTATATCGGTACTGAATCAGGTGCAATCTTACAGCAAGTCCTGAGAAAGATAAATACAAGACCAATGACTAGATATAATATGATAGAAAAACTTAGTGATCAAAAGTTGTTTGTTTTGCAGCTCTTACATAAGCAAAACAGCAATTGCTTTCTATAGTGACTTTGAACATAGAGGACTCAAAGTAGATGATTTTATCAGACCTGGAGGCTTCCCATATTCAAATTGGCCTTTCTAAGGACCATAACTTTAAGCAGAAAGTTTGAAATATTTGAAATATTTTTCACATTATTTCAAACAATGTCATTTCCATGAGGACCGTTTCCCATCTTCCCAGGAACCAGCTACATATATGCAGACTACTGTATGTTTCAAAATATAATATCTATTTAACTAAAATTAACTGAACTTTACAAAGGCAACATACCAGATGTTAAGCGATCTTCTTAACTTTCACTCATTTCCTTTCCCCTTCTCTTTATCTGATATATCACCTCCTACACATTTCCAAAGGAAAGTTTTGGGAACAAGCAATATCTCATGTTTTATGTGCACAAGAGCTGCCACAATGGTTGTTGATCATTTTAGATTATTTCTATATTCATCTGCATTGATTTGCTATGTTAGTAGGAAAAGCAATAGCTGATACCAAGGTTGAAGAAGGTAATTTGTAATTTTAAAGAGGATTCACAAGTCATCCACCATATGCAACATGTGCCAAATAAAGTTTAATAATGAAGAGAAGTGTTGGCCTTCAGCCCTTTTCATTTAACGAGCTAACAATGCCTCAATTTCTTTGCCAGCATTGAGAACATTTTGATTTACAGTGGATAAAACTGGATAAAATGTTTACAGCTCAAGCTGGACAATCTTTCTTTGGAGACAGGCTAAGCATATCCAGCTCCTGGCTAAAGAACTTTAAATCTATTGTCTTATCAGAGGTCAAGCTTGTCAGCTACTGTTGCAATGGCTCAACCTGTACTGCACTGTCCACAGTACCTGAGATGAAAGGATTAGTGAATCATCTCCTTCTAGTACGTGGATCAATAGTTAAAACACTCTTACAGTTGCCTCTGAAGTTCCCTCAGATTATGATTAATGAATTCATGATATTTTTCTGATGGCTCTTCAGTTCCCTCACTATAGTTTGAGCTAAGAGAAATTCATAGTTTCTTTGCTCTAAAGAAACCTGATTTCCAAATAGTTTGATAGCTGCTACAGTTTTGTTGTACAACATAGTTCCCTCTAGAAAATTTTTTCAGTCCACACGACCAAGATATAAGCAGCAAAAAGCAAGGGAACATGGCTGATCAATCATGAAAACAAACATTTCTGCCCTTAAAACTCATTGTGTTATCTTTCAGTCCAAAAGAAGCATTTCTATTGGAAAGAACTCTTGCCATGACAAAGCAATACAATTAAGAGTGTGTCACATAGTCTTCAATGAAATTCATTACTAGTCCTGCTACAAGGAATTAATATTGTGAAGTAGGAATATGAATGACCTTTTCAATGCTTCTTTTGATTTGCTTAGCACAAAAACTTGGCAGTATCACTGAAAGAGATGCTCTTTAAACTATGTAATCACTATTCTTATGTGATACTACTTGAGTGGTAGTATATGTACAGAAGTATGTACTGTCATATCATCCAAAGTTAATAATTTTTACCTGTTAATTGGAATATTTCACTTGCACCTTCTTGCAAAAATGGAGGCTGTTTCTAAAAGAAACTTTAAAGTAGAAATTTTGCTCCAGAAGTTGATTTACTGAGTTGCATTACTATGTAGCTAGTTTTCTTGCATACAAGATAAATTATATCTTCCTTCTGTGACACAAAGCACTGCTTTTGAACAAAGAGATTGTTTTCAATTCAGCAGCTGCTTTAGGCTGTATAAATTTAGAAATTATTCTATGGTGCGAGATAGGATAAACTTCTGGAATGACATATACCTTACATATATACCATACATAGAGGCACCAAAAAAAATACCTGAAGGACATTCGTGTTGACAGTTCCAGTTTAAGTAATCAAGTCTTGTTGATACACCAAGAATGAAAAATCTTCAGGGTTTTTTTTTTGTTTGCTTTCATATGTCTTGTTTTTAAATACTGTGACAATGCTTAAGTCTCCATTATTTCAGAAGCTGACAATTCTGAGCATGCTACATACTGTAGTACTGAAGTGACTGAAGCAAAGCGAAACATCAAATTTGTCCATATTTGTGCATTTCCATTTTCTCCTCTGGCCCACCATTGGAACAATTTGTCCTTGTCTTTTTCAGAAAATGCTCCCTTTCCAAATCACTCCTCAAACAGAACAAGCTGCCAAGAAGACTGAAAGGCACATACAATGTGGTCATGATAGGTTGTAATGAGTGCTGTGAGTGTTAGAAATTACAATGGGTGCATTTGGTGTTCCAACTCAATGCTACGTTTCAAGATGATATTTATACACATGGCTACTCGCAGTCTATATTGTATATCACAAAAAAGGATTTTCTGTGAGGTATACTAGGCATACTGACCAAGAAGGTATAATATTGTTATATTATCAGCCCTCTGGTATCATTCATTTCTGCATCATTTCACTACTGTTCTTCCTGTATTACATTGATGCCGTAAGGTCCATCTGTTTTTTCTTTTATTTTCCTAATTTTATAAGCTTAATAAGTACTTATATAGTAGAAGTAGATTTTAGAAGCAGCAGCCCTTATATCCCTCACCATTTAGCACAATAGTTTACACATTCCCTACCCCATCACCCCATTCTATGTTCCCCATATCAATTCTACCCCTGAATTCCAGTAGAAAATGTTTAGTCTTTCGTCAAGGCAGGCCTCTTCTGTTTGAGGACATCAAATCCTGGCCTGAACCGCAAGAGAACAGTCAAGAACTGGGTGACTGTGTAGCCTTTGTGCTCTGAAGAAGATGAAGATGATGAAGAAAAGCCCCCAGACCCAATTCCCAGGGGGTGGGCCAGGGGGTGGACCAGGGCAAAAGCTACGGGATGGACAAAACTTGGATTGGTCGGGCAGTATTATAAATTGTAACATCTCAGGCACATCGGGCGCGCGTCTTGTGATCTTTATGCCTAGGCACAAATTAAACCCTTTTCTTATCTCACCCTCAATTAACTGCTCTGGAGTTTTTTCTTCCTTAGCTCCAAATAGGCAACACATTCTAATGGCATTTTCAGGCTGAGGTGATCTACTAATTTCTGTGGGTTACACATATCTACCATATGCAGCATGCTGCATCCCAACAGGGCCACTTAGTTTTCTTTATGGCAACTTCAGAAGTTTTTATAAAGAATTTAATGTGTATATCTAGATTTAGCATTTTTAATATCAGTGCAGTGGGTTTACCCAAGTAAGAAGCATTATCAATACCCGAGTATCCTTCTAGTTCAAGGGAGGTATTTTGATAAGCTATGTGCACACACAGATTGTGTGCTATAATCATATTAGGAATTACAGAGATGCTGCCTTCCGTTTTTCCATATGTAATAGAAAACCACCTTTCAGCACTCTGATGGTACGAGTGACTACTGCCTGTGACCACTACACTCAGGAGGAGCTGCTTTCTGGGAGCACCTATGCTTGGTCAGAATCTGAATCAGCAGCCTTCAAGGAGTACCTCAAGAACCATCTGGTACCTGGGTTCAACTTCCCCTCCGACTCCCCTGCGAGGGCTTCCATATGTTTTCTATTTTTCATAAAGAAGCACGGGAGTCTCTGCCTCTGCATGGATTACCAGAGGCAGAAAGACAACAGAGTGAAGAACGAGCACCCCTTGTCTCTTATCCTGAAATGCTCTGAACATCTGCAGTGGGCTCCGTTGCTCGCTTTGGTGGATCTATAAGGGATTGCTATGAGCATCCTGTGATGCCATTCAGTTTCTGCAATGCTGAGGCACATTCCAGTATTCTCTACATGCTGTTCTTAGGGACTTGCTTCATAGCTATGCCATGCTATGCCATGGTATACCAGGATGACATCATAATGTTCTTCACCTCTCGTGAGATATGCACTGACGGCATCCAGGACATTTTCAATAACTTGCAGCAGCACTTGCTGCGCCAAACAGAAGAAATGCTCCTTTGAACAACAGAGGGTGGAGTTCCTGGGGCAACTGTGGGCAACACTGACTTGCACATAGACTCCAAGAAGGTTGACAACATCACAGGTTGGCAGACCCTAGCACAGCTGCAATGGTTTTCAGGATTTACACCTTCTGAAGACAGTTCATGAGTAGGATTTCTGATTTGTGGCTGCCATAATGGTACTTGCCTAAAAGAGGGCTTGATTTTCATGGATGCCTAAAGCACCATCAGCTTTTGAAAAAGTAAAATGGGTATTCACTGTAGCTTTTATCCTATGCCCACTCTTTTGGTGTAGAACCAGGTGGTCTAAGCTGTACCTCCTTCTCTGTGTAGCTCACTGCACTGAGAGGAATAATGTCTGAGATGATGAGCTCCTGGTAATCAAAGCTACCTTTGAGGACTGGCAGCACAGCTGTGCGGGGGCAGAAGGACTGAAAATGCTGATGACCAGAAACCCCAGCCTGGACTAGGTTTGAGGGATGAAGTGCCTCTCTCTCTCTGCTTTGCCTCCTGGCCCTCTGTCTTTTGTCTTTCGTCTTTCCTCTTCACTTTCCTTTGGCATCTAGGAAACAGAATGTCAATGCAGATCCCTTGTCATGGAATAGGGACCCAGACTTGAACACACACCTCATACACAGACCTTGTCTTCTTTTTTTCTGAGTCGCTTCACTGCAGCCATAGCAGAGGATGAGCTCAGGGCCCAAGTTCACAAGGTCACAGCAAACAACCTGCTCCTGGCTCAGCACTGCGATGGCACAGCTTCCACCAGCCTTTAAGCAGGCAGGCAAGTATCCCATAGTGACTGCTGCAAACATGGCTATTCCATTGATGCCACAGTGCATCTGAAGTTGGAAATGTGCTTCAGCAATTGAATGCCGAGTCTTGTGCATAATTGACGTGTGGCTGATTATATTTGGGTGTGTCACATATGTACTTGTATCAAAGGCTTCTGCAAAAACCACAGCCACAGCAAGAAAAGTGGTCTGCAGGGCCTCAGTGGTACCTTAAGATTTCCCTCTCTAATCAAGCTATAGATGTAAACATTTCTGTTGTTCCTATAGCTCTCATTTGAGCAAGTGGGTAGGAAAGAAGGATCAACATCTCCCAGTCTTTCTCTCTCTGTCCCAGTTTATGGAATGCAAAAGAGAAGGAAAGACATTTAATTTCATGCTTCAGGTCCAGGGTTAGAAAATGGAGGCCCTGCTATTTGCATTAGCCCTTTGAGTAAAGCAGTGCTATACTGAGAAAAGACAGCTGCCATGCGGTCTTTTGATAGATTTTCTCCAGCTGTGCAGGTCCCTGGCCAGTGTCCTTGCTTTTTTACTGCAGTCTTAATTTTTGAAATTTTATTCTCTCTATCACTATTTCAATGCACATAAAGTAAGCAGAAAGGAAGAGTTATCAAAATGTCTGTTGCATAAGCACACATACTCTGATGGACAGTTTCTTCTTTCCCTTACGTGTGAGATTGTCTATTTTAAATTTTTGGTCTATTATTTAAATTTTAAACAGTAATATATTGATGTAACCAATGGATCTCTATCAAATTATGACCTTTAGATTATTCAGTATGAGATTTAAAATTTCCTCTAGCAATTAAATAGATAAAGTGTTTTCCACAGGAACTTCTTCACTTTTCCTCGATGTCATGACATAGTGTAAGAGAAAAATCTTTGTGCAACAATTTCTATCAAAGTGTCATAATTAGTGCTACAACTCTCTTAACAATCTTTATTCTCCATAATGAGCCTGTGCCTTCTAAGGCTTTTCTTGGCTTGCTTACACCCTTCATTCTCCATTGCTCTTTCTAACTTGGTCAGACTATTTTTCTAATTGGAAAAATGCAAGCTGTCTGATGCATACTCCATTAATTATAAGTTTTAGTTCACAGTTTACAAAAAGTCTTGGCAAACTGTTAATAAATAAAAAAGTATCAACTGTAAAAAAACAGATTTCTGGTGAAGTTTTTTTTGATTAGTCTGTGATGTTTTGGAATTTTGCACATTGGAATAACTCTTAAGAAAACATTAACCATTTTGGCTGGACTATAATTTTTCTGGAAAGGTCATATACACTTAAAGTAAAAAAAATCGCAAAATCCTCAAATTGCACACAGAAGGTGTAAAAACACAATGTGAAAACAACATTGTGGAAGAAATAAACTGGAGATGAATATGCAAAATAATGCAAATTTTAATAGCACCAGCTCTCTGTAATACAAACTGTGAGGTCCTATTATCAAAGTGAGCAAAGATAAAAAGAACACTAATCTTGTAAACAGAGAAAAAGTAGGAGATAATGTAAACAGAGTACTAAGAAAAGAACATAGCCTTTTCTTTTGGAAGCTCAGGTCACGATTTCTCTAGGAATATTGGTAGACAATACGGTGGTTGTGTCTAGTCATATGGAAATTTGATTAGTGTAATGACCATTTATGATTTCTGCCTTGCCAGCTTGACAGTGTCAGCTGTTAAGCATACAAGTCCCTATATAGCGCACTGAGATTTTGACCACACAGCTTTGTTGTTGCTGTTCTTACACTGCTCAGTGGCAATCTCCTGAGATGTGGCTCTGCAGCATTTTGTACCGTAACGTTCAGGCTGACACTTCTTGTATGGCGCCTCATTCACTGCTCCTGCAGACAGTACACCTCAGCGTCCTCCATGGGCAGAGTCTTTCATGGTGCTGTTTCCCTGTATCAGCCTGTCATGGTTTAAGCCCAGCTGGAAATTAAGCACCACACAGACATCTCTCACCATCCTCTCTCCCTTGCCATTTTACCAATTGCTTCTCATTATGCTTCTCTGACAGCTAGTAGGATGCTAGGGATACCAGTCATTGTCACCTAAGCCACCACCAGACCTTATTCTCAATTCATAGGATATCAGATGAAATTGGAGAAAAGTTTTATATTTCTCTGAATGCAAGAACTATAACTTTGCTCCGTCCTTAAAAGGTCCTTGCAGATTTGGGGAAGTCTGTAAGTCCTTCATTTCCCATAGGAATCCACACAATACCAAGATACATTCTGGCATGTAAGAATAATTTTCAACTTTTATAGAATTGGATTTATTAGATATGCAGAGGAAGAAAGGTACTTGGCATACATTATCTGTAGTATTTTTTCACATAGAGGTCTCCTGGATTCTAACGTATAAGTACAATCTTGCAAGTAACAGGCCTATTAGACTGAACAGAAAATGTTTAGGTCTGGGAGTCAGGTTCAATATAGTCTTTGAGCTCTGGGTCAGAGAGCTTGCTTTAAGTACCATCTGTATGTCAGCTATCTCCAGACACAGCATAGGACATTTTTCCTTTTTCTCCAAGGATTGAATGACCTTCTGCCTAACAGTCATTCAACTGATTCTTTCAATGTTTTAAAGTTAAATGCAAAACATTTCTCAGACTTATCTCCCACTTGATACTATACACATGGCTACATCTGTTATTTTTTCCTAGTGTTGCCCCCTGGTACTTGAAGGGCAGATGATAAATCTGGGCTAGATTGTATCTGGCTTTGTATGGGCTTGCAGTGAACCAGACAAAAGGGTACAAGGAGCTACTCGTGCTTCCTTGAGCATCCAGGCAAGGGGCAGACACAAGAGACACTCTCATCCCTGATTTAGCAGAACTCTAAATGTGCACAATTTGTGTATTTAGTATTTATAGAAACACTAAGTGCCAAAAAAGGATCTAAGGCCATGGTCATCTGATTGGGTCAGCAGTGGAGTTATGTGATATCTTTTTTTTTTTTTATGAACTTCACTCAGAAATAAAATCCAGAAGCGACCAAAAATACTAGATATGTAATTTGGATTTCTTGACTAGATTTACTTCACACTTCAAAATCAAAGCCAAATCCCAAAGTAAAACATTTCCCTGCCCTCTAAAATAAAACTGACACAATGGTAATAAAATTAATAATTCCGGATCAGTTGTTTCTTTGTCTTGATTTTTTTCCAGTTTGAATAGCAAATTAAAAAAAAAACAAAAAACAAAAAAACAACAACCAACCAACCAACCAATCAAAAAAAAAAAAAATCCACAAAAGAAAAAACCAAAAACAACTCACAAAGCAAGCAAACAACTTTTTGCCACAGTATAGCCAATGAGAAAGGCCAATGCTTAAGGAACACAAATCGTACTCTTTAAAAAGAACAATGGAATACAGTATTATAAGGGTCCACCACACCCCTGAATATATCAATTTCATCTCTATCATACATCAACAGCACCAATCACACTACATACTGTCTTAGCTTACTTCTCCTATGAAGACGCTAATTCAAAGCCTACTTCCATTGACAGAAACCTTTTAATTTTAAGATCAAAGTTGTCCATGGCTATTATTATCACCTAATTGATACTGTACCAGTATTGTCCTCAAAACAATTAATTGCCTTTCGTGTTTATTTTCCTGCCTATATCCAATGTGCAATCATATACCCTCAGAGGCTTGTTCTCTAGACAGGGTCACAAAGCCTCTTTTTTTTTCCCCCCAAAAAACAAGAAAAGAAAAGAATCAGCTTATTTTACAAAAATATTTTATTCTGAATATTATAGTAACCCTTTTGTTTACATGTTCCACTTTGAAATAACCTTGAATGGTGAGTATGACTAACCATAGAATTCTAGATGAAATTTCATTTATATCTTGTGCAATGGCATTAATGCTTCTTTTTAAGCCCAGGATGTGCTGCTTCTGGTGCTTCCAGGTGCAAGTAACATTTACCTTAGCAACTCATATTTGTTGGAGGGCCTGATACAGAAGTGATGGAGTTAATAACAAAAAAAAGCTTAAGAACAGAGTATACTCCTGAGGAGTTAGAGGAAACTATTATATAAGACTATTAACTTTGGGTTAAAGGAAAAAAAAAAACCAAAACAAATAAAAGACAAGTGTTGTTGCTAAGACTTTGGGTCAGATAAGCTAGATTAAAATAATATTTGTTTCAGCCTTGGGAAAAGAAAACCAGCAAATTGGGAAATAAGAGTTATTACAGTTAGAAATAGATAAATATAAAGAAGATTAGCTAAGAAGTTTAAACCAAATAATCAAGGATGGAAACACTTCTGCATTGTATTTATGAGGTTATAATTGAAGGCAGGAGTTAGACATCTCTAAGTTCTTTTCTTAGTGTCTTCCAATATGCTGTTGGATTGATTAGCCAGCAGTGTTTCTAATAAGGATATAATGTCTGCTATCCAGTTTAACTTCACCTCTCAAATAGAACATTTGAAAACAATAAAGCTTTCTGTCTGGGCACTGAAACTTAGAGACATATTACCATTACTGTTCAACATTACTCGTACTGAAATCAAAACCAAATTAATTTAATTTGAGGGCAACAGCTGTACTACTTTCAATGTCCTTAGCAATGTTTTTTTTTTTCCCTTTTCCTTATTTAATTTTGTAATTGAATGGTCAATAAGCACACTGTCAAACCTAGTGCCCCATAAAAGTTTCATTTCAGTTTGACTCCTGGAAATTCTCATTTTATTCTACAAGATGTAAAGTTTTACACCCTTTGCAGTTTCCCTGTTTAATCCCAATGTTTCATTTGTACTGGTTATTCATCCAGTTTTGAGCTTTTCTGCAATGTCTTCTAGCTCTCTACTTGGGATATATGTTCAAGAACATTTTTGGATATGCAAGACAAAGGACTCCAAGGGCTCTTTCATATTCAAGTCAAATATTAATCTGAGCTCTGCTGCCTATATGACTAATTATTCTTGCCTACTAAGAACTGATACCCTTCATTACAGGTCTCTATTTACTCTTCCATTTAAATGAAACTTAATTACCTTATGATCACGCAATCCAAGTCTATTTTCTACAAATGACATTTTTTATAATGTCCTTACTACTTAAAAAAGCCAATTTTATAGGCCAATCAGCTTTGTTGCTTCATTGGTGGAAGCAACAGAAATCCTGTATTCTGAGGGAACTCCTTTTTTATGAGTAGCTTGTGGTCAGAAGTCTACCCAGGAAAAAAAAATTTGCTCCAAGTGATTTTCCCTGGGTACACATTGACAAGATTTTGCACCTCAAGATTATGGTGGCACAAAACTCTTTCAGGAGAGGTAAGCTTCTTTGAGGCATTCACTTCACAGCCAAGGTTCTTGAATGCTCCAGGGCCCTGGAGCATCCTGGGATGCTCATAGAAGTATCAGTGGGTCTCTACTTATGCTATTCTCTCACAACCAGGTGCATTTTCACTTCTATTAAACTTTGCTTCTTTATTTTTTCACACTGCAAAGCAAGAATGTTTTTCCAAAGTACTAAGGGTTACCCCATTGTTGTTTGTTTGTTTGTTTGTTTCTTTGTTTAATTTTACTTTTTCTCTCTCAGATAATGAAAATCCATACGGAATAAACTATAAAATATAAGCCTGAGTTTTAAATAATAAAGACTATGGACATAACCAACAAAAAAGCTGATAATGCATTTCCAGCTTTTTACTAGCCATACTGCAACAAATTAATTTCAAAGCTGTTTCCACTTCCCTCACATGCAAGATGAAGCTGGGTACTGAATCTGTAAAATGTAGAGGGAGTGGCAGTAATACATTTGTCTTACTTATTTTCATACTAGGCTTACACAAAGGAGGTCCTCTAGAACTAATTTAACAAATGCTATGCTCTTTTGCGTTGCTCTGTAACCTAAAAGGGTAATTTCTGGGATGCTTTTTCTCTGAGGGTCTTTGGAGTTTCAGCTACATAATTTTCATTTTCAAACCATGACATTCTTTTCAAAACATTCAGTCAGACTCAGGGAAGATCCCATTGGGCTGTGTGGTTTCACATTTTGGTACTGAATGAAGGACTCCATGCATTTCGTCAGTATGAGTGCACACCAGCAGCTTTTGGGACAACTTTGGGAGATCATAACACAACCTTTGTAGGAGATACTAGCAGAACACTAGTAATGTTAAGACGTGTTCAAAATAGATTAGGACCACATATCCAAAGACTACCTTTTTCATCGATAGTACTACTGCTTTTGCTCTCATGGGTACCTTCATCTCGACTGAAAGAAAAAGCATTTAAGCACATACTTAGTTTTCTGTCGATATGCATGTACCAGTCTGAAAGGCAGGACAGTGAATCACATTTCCCAGCATTAATTAGAGGTGACTGTATTTTGGGGGCACTGGTTCACTATTACTTCATTTCTATTCACCTCTGATGTGAGGTCCTGGTTTAGATTTCTGTAATTCCAGTGTAGGACTCAGCCTTTCTAATGAGACTGCGGCATTAGTGAAACCACTTACAAGCAGATTTTTATCTTCCTGTAAATTAACAATTCTGCAAGAATGTAAAATGATTCTGCTAAACACATTGAGCTGGCCATGTCTGAAAATTAACTTTCTAGTCATTGCTCCAGCCCACGTGGCACTTGACAAGTGCTACAACACTGAGAAAAAACCATGTTAATTATCACATGACTATTATTTATATCTCTATTTCTTGAAACACCATTCAGTCATTAAAGATAGTAAAAAATGGCACTATCCAGAATGAATATGAAATGAATATTCATAACGCAGCTAATTGTCACTGACATCTCAAATTTCATTATAATTTCTGTTTTGCTTAGCACTTTCTCACACTTGCAATAAGCCCATCACTATGCTATTCAATTACTGACTATAACAGAAGTCCAGACGAAATTATATATTCACAGTAGGACTCTACATTTCAAAATCAGCTATATAGTTAGGATGTTTGGAGAAATGCTTTTTAGATAAGTATAGATGTATTTATGTAGCATACCACATCTTAACTTGCTTAACAGGACCTCCCACTTTTTTTTAATAGGCATTGCATGTTTTAATTCACAGCAAATATAATAATTCAAGAGTTGCTAAACTTATCACTGGAACTAAAATAAACTTTTCCCTTCTACTGGGAGATTATAATAGGCTTTATTTATTTACTCAGTGCATTTCATCACTCCTTTGAATGTGCAAGTAGGAAAATGCAACTAAACAAAAAGGCTTACAAGTGAGCTATTTTAATGTTTATCGAGACCATTATTTTTCTTGCAGGCTTGTTAAGCTCTTAAATATGTATTTGTATCACACTAATGTAGCCTGTGCTTTTTGTGTAATATCACCTACTTCACATACACATAGACAATAAGGGAGCTTAATTTAAAAATTACTATGGTTATAATGCTGGGTCTACAAAGCCAAAGGGAGATTATTTTAGCATTAAAAATTGACTTGGGGAAAATTAACACAGTGAACAAGCATATTAAATACTAACTGCTTCAAACCATACTGATTCTTGCTGCTGCTAAAGAAAGGGCTATCTAATTTAAAATACTTTGCAGATTTTAAGGAGTATTTCTCTTTGAAATACTTACCTTTGTGAACACTGTTATTTGAAGTGCTTTAAGAAAGGAGCTGTCCACTGTCAGCTGTTTAAAGCCGACATTTTTGAACAGGACACTGTGATGAGGAAGTCTATCACAGGTGGGACACAGTCATTTGGGGAGGAGAATTTTTGATGGTTTGATCCTAATGAATTTACAAGAGTTCCTGGGACCGTGGGTCAATATATCCTCCTTTCTATAAATGGGAAGAAGTCGACTCCTAACTAGAGGGCAGTCAAGCCACACCGAGCTGCAGACCCAGCTGCAGAATGCCCACTGACTTCTGCCTGCGATAAATGTCAGCCTCTGAAGCAGTTATTTACAAGCTCTGTCTGTGGTAGCCCTGAGATTCCCAAGGCATGGTTAGCTGCAGCATTATGCACAAGCTCCTTTCAATTAGAGCGACCAAGGCAACAGGGACTGAAGCTGACAGGTCACAACCCCATTACACTTTATGGTGACTGACATTTTCTTTAATGGATACTTTTAAAAAATTTAAACCATTTTAAGAAACATTTTCCTAAGAAAATGTTTGTGTATCTATAAAAAATAGCTGCTCTCAGCTTCTCTTGGGTCTGCTATCATTCTTTCTTTTACTTTTCTGCTGCAGAAGATTCACAGATGTATATAAGCAGGAATGACAAAAAAAGCTATATATGACAAAGTTTTAGACAATTGTACATTGCCATTCTCTAAAAAGGGTAACAGCCAATATGGGAAGAATTCTTTAAAGGGAAAAATCAGTGCAGACACTCAGTTTAAAACTGATGCTCTCTGTATGGTTCCTACAGAAGCCATCCATGATTATTCCAACTTTGATAAATAGTGAGTAGAAAAAAACCTCCAACAAACAACTGTATGAGAAGCACATCATACAGAGACTCTTGCTTGAAAAAGAACTGTCTGGTGACACTCACAGGCTGAGTTAGCTTCCTTCTCCAAAGAGGGACTAACAGCTAATGACAGTCTGCCAAAGAAGTTCTGCTAGAGGTCATATTTGATACTTGTGACATTTAAAACAGGAATGCAGAAAAAAAGTGTTAATTCTGGGAAAAGAGTCAGTGAACACAAACTGCAGAACAATTAATTTGTTAATCTTCATCTCTACCTACAATCACCGGTATTTTCTTTACCCAGCTAGCTGTCTGGTGCATCCTTATGCTGTTTAAACATGTTAAATATAAAGAAATATTTTAAGTGAATTGAAGAATACATTGGGAAGTATGTGCTTAAATGACATTTTACACAAGATTTTAAATACGTGTTTCCTTTAACTCAGCCCTTCATCATCAGTTAATCAGCTGGGACAGACCAGCTACACTGTAGGAGTGCAGAAGTGTGTGAAACAGGGCATAAGATTCAATTCATGGCTAAAGTACTCCCAAAGATGCTGGAGTCACTGTTAATGGCCTGGATTCAAAGGCAAAAAAACCAGACAAGATACCTTGAAAATTCAACTGAACCATGGAAATTAGAAAATGTTCTCCAGAGAGAACAATCAGGTTCTGTAGCACCACACATTCATTGAATTTTTCCCTGATCTTTGTGATTTGGAGATACCTTCTCACATGTGATCTAGTAGCAAACTGGTGTTTTCTTCTTTAGTTGGTAGTCAGTCCAGGAGGAATGAGGAGATATGTTTTAGAGCTTTTAAAGAAACACATGAATTTTAAAGAGAATCCCTAAATTTCCCTTTGGTGTGGTTGATACTGCTTTTCTGATTATAGCAAACATTGAGTTAAGCTGCTATAAAGTTCTTTATGGCTCCAAACTGACAGTACTGAACTCACTATGGGAAAAAGAAAATGTTTGTCAGAAAAGAAATGGACAAATAAATAAATATACTGGTAGAAATCAGAGAAAAATAATTTGCAATAGTGTTATTGGAATTGCTGAAAAAAAGCATGTCTTTAATCTACTAGAGAAATTCATTCAATGTGAAGACATATTTTGAAAAGAACAAAAGGGGAACAATGCGAGAGCAATTACATACCAGTTCATGACAGATTATACTATGAAACTGGCACAGTAATCATGTTTGACCTCACCTACAGAGTAGCTTTTGAACAAAATAAGCAACCAAGAGAACAAAACATAGCACCTGTAATAATAACACAATGTAGAAAAATACTATTTAATTGCAAATTGTGATCATGGAAAATAAGACAACAAAAAGTAAACCAGGTGATAAACCCTTTTCTTCTGAATGCCCCTTGTTCTACTCAATACCTACTGGGTATTTTAGTTCAAAAATCAAAATATCACCTCAGCTGCAGATGAGATTCCTCTCATTCAGCTGTAGACATTGAGGTGAATGAGATTCACCTCACAGACTGATGCACCAAATTTAGGTACCTACATGTGAATTCGATATCCAAGACCCCATTCTAGTCAGTGAAAACCTGCAGTGACTGAAAACTCAGCTGGCTAAACAGAGAGACTTGTTGCATTTCCATTTAAAATGCCTTCCCACTTAAAATGCCATCTTAGAGTATCTGACAAAACCTCATGGGACTGACGGATATCACAGAGGACTTCAGGGACACTTTTCTGAAGAAGAGGCTGGAGAGTAGGCAGGAATACCTGAGACATCTCTCATGTATTAGACATCTGTGTATGGACAACTGAGGCAAAATCATTTGATCAATGGATCCAAAGAGCCATGTAACCCTCTCCAAAGTGGTCATCTCCAGCAGATCAGCTGAACTGGTGCCTACATGCCCTTGCAGGTGACCAGGATAAAATCAGCGTTATGAATTAAATGATGTGCATCTACTTTTTCCTATGCATACATATTAAGTGGTTGGTTAAAGGTTCTTCTGCAGTGCACATGTTCTACAAATGAGTTAAGCCTTGGATTCATTATTAACCAAGTGAACTTCCAGAGCACTTACTTTTACAATCTAGCAGGTAAATCACTGGAAAGAAAGAGGATTATTGTCTTGTCTTTTGAAGCCACTTCATTTGAAATACTGTGTTCAAATAAAGGAACTACATTCTTAGAAACAGATTGGCAAACTGGAAGGAGTTCTCCAGAGAACAAACAAAAATAGGAATAAATACTTTGATTTTTACTTATTAAATCACTTGCATATTCCAAAGGACTCAGTGCTCTAACAACACGGACAAGTGACAAAAAGGAAGAATAGTATCAGCTTGCAATAGTACAGATCCTTAGAAAAGAAGGGGATTATAGTATGCAGTACTCTGGGATGTAATTAGAAGTCAGCGTATGAAGACAAAGATAAGAAATATAAAGAGAAACTTCCCAGTCAGTGACACTTTTCTGGTTATTCAGTAACCTCTGAAATGTAGAAATCCCACTTCACTGGATACTGAAATCTAAGCTTGATTTAGTAATAGAAAATGTACTTTAGAAGAGTGTCCTATAATCAACAGGGAGACGGATGGAATAATCTGAAAAGCTCATCTATTAGCAACACCTATGAATTTTTCCACACATTATTAGTTGACAGATATTTTGTCAGAAAAGCAACCATCCTGATAAAGAAACAAGATTTGTCAAGAGAATACCAAATAACTTTTACTCAGCACTTATACTTGTAGGCCCTTAGCAGCATTGCCTTAAATCATATCTCTCCACCAATATTTCTGTTTAGCAGATGCTCATTGGCTAGTACTTATTTTGGACTGGCTTTAAGTAAAAGATTAAAGGCATTGAGTATTGATAACTAAATTAAAAGGGCTGGCTGCCAATAGCTATAACAGTAAGTAAAGAATAAAGAGCATTGCCTGCTCTGTGTCCTCTTGACCACACAGAACAATCATTAAGAATTAAGTGCTGTGATTCAGTGCCCCTCCTCCGTTTTCCCCAGGAGGCAATGCCTCACACACCACCAAGTATGCAGCACTCTGGGAACAAAGCCAAAAGTAGCTACTCGTTCTCTGAATGAGAACAGCTCAAAAATGGGTCTTACCCAAGACAGAGGGATGGGGGAAGGGAATGACAATGTTTCCTGCTACTGTTTATAATGCAAGTTTTTTTAACTGGAATGAAATTTGTATAGACCCATCTTTTACTGTCTTTCTTAAATGAAGCTCAGGATTTTAGCTGAGTGGCTACATTAAAAACATGTAATATAATGATGCTTTTTCATTAGAGCAATTGATAATGTGTAAAGTTTTGAAGGGAATGCCATTCCCCATTCCATCTCTCTCCTTCTCTTTTCCCCACCACTGTTGCTAGATGTGTTTTTTTTTTAATTAGTTCTCTCTGTTTGCTGTGTAGTAACAGAGCAAAAAATTGGGATGATACCTGAATCCTCCAAAAATCCTCCAGTGGCTCCTGTTTATTTGTTTTTAGATATCTACATTGACGACTACAAGGTAGAATAGGCTAAACACAAGTGATATTTAATTCATTGGGATTATACTGATGATTCATTTAATCAGGTATGTTCAGCATAAAGAAAACATTAAATACTCTCCAGGCTGTGTCTGACCACACATAGGTGGGTAGATGACAGAAAAATCTACTCCTGCAGGTGAGAGCCACAGGAATACTGGGGAGGGCAGCCGAGGTTAGCAGAATTGAGCTGGGCAGCAATAAACAAGCTCTGAACCATTTCAAACTGTGGCTGAGCTCCTCCTCCAGCATCCCCTCTCCAGAGGTCTGGCACCCTCTGAAAAGGCTTCAGTATGTGACAGATGAATCAGAGAGTATTCCTTGAGGGAATTCCACTGTTGCACAGCTCCTCTTTGTCTCTTGTTCCCTCTAGCGTAACATAGTGCATGCAGTTATCACGTTCATATATTCAGACCCTGGATTTGCACACAAATACAGATGTTTGCATCTGCATAATGAACACACCTCTGTTTTTTAGGGTGTGCTCACTATGATTCTAGCCTTTAATGTCTGATTAAATTAGGAGGATGTGCATTGTGACTTTATATAAACTTCATGGGACAATTCTCATATCAACAGTCTGTGAATTTAACTAATAAATACCAATGTCTTTCAGTTATTCCAATATTTTATTTTTATTCTTTTTAAATACTCTACATACTGCAATAGGGCATGCCTTAGATATCTCTTAGCATGAAAAAAAGTATTACAGTTTTTTTTCTTGACTGAATAGTTTTCTTGGTACTTGACTTTTAAATACCATGGGACAAACAGGACACTGAGCTTGCACTGCAGTCACTGGAGGGAAAATAAACCACCTCCAGAGAGCAATCTATCTTATTTTCCGATAAGCATCTGAGACAGGTCAGCGCACTGCTAAGTGCTCATTTCTCCGTGTAAATTACAGGTAGAGGCTAGGGTGGATATCTGAGGCTTGTACATCCACATTTTTGATATCAGCACAAACCCAAATGACCAATGAAAGTTAAAAAATTTACCTCTGTGCTTGTCCTCCTCCCTTTTTTCATAGACTTCATCACAAAATCTCAGAATCTTGGTATCACATAATGGTTGAGATTGGTGTAGACATCTGGAAATCCTTTAATTCAACACGTCTGCTCAGAACAGTCAGCTAAAGCGGGTTGCCCAGAGCAGTGTTCAGCTGGGTTGTGAATATCTCAAAGGATGGAGACTCCACAATCCCATTGTGTTTGACCACTCTTAAAGTAAAAAAAAAAATAATTTTTTATGTATAACTGAAATTTCCTGTATTTACATTTATGTCAATTGTCTCTCCTCCTTTCACTGGGCACCACTGAGAAGAGTCAGTTTCGCTCTTTTATATAATCTTTCCATCAAGTACTTACAGAAATGGATAAGATCCACCTGAGCTTTCTCATCTCCAGGCTAAAGTACTCTAAACTTGCTCAGCCTCTTCTCATATGACAGAAGTTCCAAGCTCATAACATAATCTATGTTATGTTATGGGCTAACATTGATTATGTGGTCCAGCAAAGGACCACATGTAATCTATGTGGTCCTTTGCTGGACTTGCCCTAGGAAGTCCACGTCTCTCCCATGCTGGCGACATCAGCACTGGTAATAGCACTCTTGATGTATCTTTCCAGTTCTTAGCAGAAAGGAAGTCAGCTCCTTCTGACCTGCTGGCAACACACTGTCTAATGCAGCCCAGGAGGCTGTTAGTCTTTGCTGCAAGAGAGCTCAGTTGGCTGTGGCACAACTTGCTGTCCATTAGGACTCTCAGGCATTATTCTGCAAAGCTGTTTTCCAGCCAGTCAGTCCACAGTCTTGGACTGTGGGACTATTTTTCTTTGGCTGGAAAACTCTGTATTTTCCTTTGTTAAACTTCACAAGATTAATACTCCCACTCATTATAGCCATCAAGAAGTCAGTTAATCCAGTCCTTTAAGTCATCCCTACAATCAACTGGGATAGCAAAACTGCTTCAAAGGGAAATTCACCCCTCTATTGCACCAAGTAATGTCTCCCAGAAGGGGACACATCTCTCTCCACATGTTTGGCTAGTCACAGTCTGGAGAGTTTTTGACACTTTCTTTATGCAAAATATGTTTGCTTGCTTCAAAAAAATTCAGTCTTAATGTGTTCTGTTTTCTCATCTCAAGAAGATGTGGATACTAAATTCTATTAAATATGGATCTGATGGTGCTCAGCTCTTCTTTGTCTCTGGTGTCCAAAATGCAAATGCTCCTCCAATAGCAACTTCTAAGGCATGTTTTTTTATTTGCTGTCTTATTTTAGACTTAGCTTATCCACTGTCTTAAAAACTTTTACTGTTAGTTGCAACAATTTAAAGATATTCCTGTAATATATTATAAATACTATGAGATGAATATTCATTATTCTTACATCCAGTCAAACTCACTACCTTTAATATGCCTTGATTTTTTCACGCACACACCACATATGTTAGGCTTGATTTTAAAGTTTACTTGATACTTTTTCCATGATTGTTTCATAAGTTTTAAGAGTTCATGTCACGGCAGCTTGCAGCAAAGACAGAAAAGAAGTCAGTAAATTTAGATTTCTTTTCTAGAGCAAATGCAGGAAAAATAGAGTTTTTATAATTTGCACAAGTCATTGAATAATGTTTGTATTGCCACTGGCAGTTTAAAGTCCAATGACAGATCATACATTAAAATCATAACATGAAACTCACTTATAATTTAAAGTATGGATTATGTTACAAAACTGTATGAATTCTGGGATCTTTTAAAAAATTGAAGAATAAAGATAGAACTATGCTAGTTAAAGGAGTCACAGGGCTAAGTGGAAGTTTATATGCAAAAGGAATAAAAGAAGAAATAACTAGTCTCACACCCCATAGGTCCTGTAAATACTTATGTCTAAAGTAAGAAGTCCTGCTACTCATGAAAAGAACTGTTTCAAGCTACAATTTTATGACAGAATCCTATTACATTAGACTCCTTCTGGAGCTCTTGTTCCCAAAAATATTGTCTTTAAAGTAATTGTTACACGAATTGCTCCATTAGGCCACATTCCGAAATTCTCATTCATTTTTCCATGTACTCAGAGAGTAGCCTTCAATAACCCTTTCAAAAAATGACAGAGTTCCCCCTCTGGCATGCCCTCTCCAGAGCTGTGACTCCCTTTGAAGAGAGGTCAGCTTGTGCAATATAGACCACAGAATGCCAAAAGCAGACTGTTGAGATAGACCCATCATTTGAAGTCATGCATGCTTTTCTCCACCTTTTTGTCACCTTCTCTTCTTAATTTTTTAAGGCTGCTAGGAACTAAACTGGCCTCTGGCATAAGTAAGGCATTCTTAGCAATCACTTTCCTGGGCTTAATTATTGCAGTGATGCAGAAGAGCTGAGCATTTGGTTTTGTATTTTTACTGTCCTTGGTAGAATGTTATTGAAGGACAAAGCAGACAATGCAATATATGTCAAAACATATTACAAAATTTGTATGAAGCCTTAAATCTTTTTTTTTTTTTTTTTTGGAAGCAACTTGAAAAAGAACTTTACACTTAAAAATGTAAATCTCTGAGAAAAAAAACCAAAACCCACCAAATCCTAACTAGAAGAAAAAGACAGTGTTTGAGGATCTTACTGAATATTCCTGCTAAACCATAACTTGCATTCTCATATTAAAACAAACAAACAAACAAACAACAAAAAAATCACCCTCTCAAAACCAAAACAACACCCAAAATACAAAAAAACCCAAAAGGAAACACAAAAATGCTTGGTTTATATTCCAAGTTAAAAAGTTTAGGCACATAGCACCTGGGTTATACAGGTAATTCTAATAGCTTCTCAACTTCCTCCTTAACTTCAAGACACTGCAAGTTTTTTTTGAAAGTTGCCATTAACATTTTCACTAAATGACTTTCTCCTGCGATACATTCTTGCTTCCTTCATAGGTGTGAACTCTATGCTATTTCCCTTACAAGTCTGTCATCAAGCAATCCAAGTAAGCACTTGCCTATCATTGTTTCCACCTGAACAGACTGATCACTTTACTGCATATTTACAGTATTTGTTTCCTTTTTATTTGTTTCAATCATAGGAATGTAATTTGGTGTCACAGAGAAAGACTGTTGACATCTATGATTGCTATGGTCCTTTGATGAGAGAATATGGGACAGTACATTATCTTACTTGGACCAAACTGGATTGGTAGGATTAATCTAGAGTCAGATTAGAGATTACACTCCTGTTGATAATCAGCAAATATAGTGTGGCATGACAGCACTCTGAGGCTGCCCAGCTCGCACCCACATGCACAGCAGTTGCAATGCCGTGTGCAGTAGATGCTGCTGTTACTTCAAAATAACAACTCTTTTTCCAACAACTCTCTTTGTTTGAACTAGATACCGAAGCATCAATAACAAAACACCTTTGACTTATATCTGGAAACCTACAGCTTTGTATAAAGGCTGTGTTTCCCCCTGATTAATGCAGCTTTTCTTCAGCACTCTATCTCTGAACCATTTGTCTGCTGTGAGCTTTCCTTCTCTAAATCAAAGCTGCCACTGAAAAACAAAAAGATTGTAAGAATGTGAGCAAGAAGTTTTGACTAACTTTTATTTCCAGCCTTCTAATTGGTGTCTGCCATAGTCATGTATATACATTTACATTTTTCTAATGTAGGTTTCCATCAGATGGCCTCTTAACAAGCAATGATTTAAAGGGATAACTCGAATGTAAAATTCACGCTTCTGTATGAGCTGTTTTTAACTAATGTTCTTGAAAAGAACATTTGAAAGTATCATCTCAGAGAGAGGAAAAAAAAATTGTTCTGGAACTTCAGTCTTTATTTTCTGCATCCAACAACCTTCTTCTGCATCATTATTCTGTTCTCCCATTTGTGATTTGGTTTATTTAAGTCCATAAGAAATGACAATATAATAATACATATGAAAGCCTAAGTTAATGAATAGTATTCTATTCTTGGCACTACTACTGTTAAGCCTTCACCAAATTTCCCTTTGTTACACTACCAGAAAATCAGAAATTCTGCTTTGCCACAAGCACAGTTAATCATTAGCGAGGGCCAAAGAATCACGTCCTGTTTTAATCATAATGTCAAGAAAATGTTTCAATTTATTTGAAAACCTGTCATAAGTGAGAAATTGCAGGGGGGGTTGTTTTTTGTTAAAGGTATTGACATTTTATCTTTGATTCTTCACAAAGTAGGATCAGTTATTTCATCTTTGTGCTTATCAGCATTAAAATAGTTAAAGACAGTGAAATGCAGTTAAACTTTCTAAGACCTGGATATTGATCTAGTAAAAAAAAATCTTTCCAGATTTATTTTTATTAGATTTCTCACTAAGAAATAAATAAAAAAAAAGTGCAGGAACTGCTCAACAGTCATGCCATTCTTCTTTACTAAGGCTGTCACTTCTGGGGACATATTCTCCACCATCAAGGCATGTCATGTAGAGATGTCAGATTCATCTCATGCACTGTTTTACCTATACAGACTCTGTGAATTGTAGACTAAATATACCTGTGCTGCACTGCATATATACTCCTTTTTTTATCTAAGATATTTGGGAAGGACTATGTGTGCCTTCTATATGGTGTATTCTGTTATATTTTTACTAAACTTAGATTTCACATAACCTATACTGTATTTCTATCCTCAGATAGTCACATTCAAAAACTTGTAGAAAACTATTAATTTACCCAGATACACTGGATATTTTAAGGATGAGAGAAATAACTCCCTGCTAGGGTCTGCTTCTCTCCATAGAACCTAAATGGGATTCTCGATATCTACACTTCAGTGAGTCCCATTCCCTGTCTGTCTTTTTCATCCACAACTTCCCTCATGTGCAATAAAACTGTGCCTTTATCACTCTGCAGGGGTCTAGTCAACAACTGAAAACTAAAACTGTTTATCATATTTAATTAGGCAATTTAACCATGCTGATTTCAGGATTGCACTTCTTCCTGATTCACATTTGAAAACAAAACCCAGAATGTTTAAAAAGAAACCGTCACATTGAACTGTATCTCAAGGAGCTCTCCAAATCATAGTAGCACTCTTTCCTGATATATCAGCTCTTGAGGAGATTTCTCCATCACTCTAGTAAGCTACAGACCAAGTAGATAAATTGTGGTGTTGAAGTTCAGAAAAGTGTGGAATTTGAATTATACCATAAGACAACAGCACTGAAAATTTAAAATAGTATCTACTTTTGTTGCCTTTCCCACAATGACTGTCTTTGGTCCTGATTAAGGTTCAATGTAAAGAGATTTTTTTAAAGAATTAGTAGTGAGTATAATTTCAATAAATGTGAAACATCTTACATATGAGGTTTGTTCAGGTTGCAGTTTACAGAGTTGAATGAAGATCAAAGTCAGTGAGTAGCCTTACATTGTGTATGGATAACTGCGTGGGTCATTCATCTTACCAGAAAACAAAAAGCCTGAAATTCTATGACTGAATGCACATATAATAATGTTCTCAAAAATTATTTTCGAAATGAAAAGTACTGAAAATGTATGGCACCTTCTAACCTCTCCAGTCTGTTCTATTCAAGAAGAAGAATCAATGAAAAAGCAAAAATTCAGTGGAGCCAGGATAGATTTTGTAGAAGCAATTTACATCAGTCTGTATTTGGGGGGAGATATTCCTCGGCAAATACTGATAAAGCAAACTTAGATATAATTCTAGGCATTTTAAAATAAGAAATACAGTTGATTATCTAACTCTTTTTCATGAGTTAGATCATCAAATTCTTTTTCATGAGTCAATCTATGAAGTTATGAAGAGTTATTAATGGTATATAGATAGATTAACAAAATTAATACACATTTTTAGAAGAAATGTAGGTAGTTCAATTTTATTTTTTTTTACCTTGCTTATGAAAACCATAATTGGTACTTTTGGAAAGTCATCAGTAAATTCAGTCAGCAAATGATTTTCTTTTGTTTAGGAGCTGTATGATTCACTGATTCTTAACAAGTGAAGAAAATACCTGTAGGCAAACAACAATACTAAGCTTGCAGTGCACAGAAGTGAGCTAAAAAAACAGATGCCAGCCCTCTGCTCTTCCTGTATAATTTGTACATGGTAACGAAAGTAAAGTGATTCCTTAAGCATATTTTCTAGCTTATTATTCACCACTATCTTATTTCATGTGGCACTTCAAAATGCTCTTTTATACCTAGGTTGCTAGAACAGGATATCAGCAGCTTTTTGCTAGTGCATATAATTGAAAGGCTGCTACTTAAAACAGGCACCATTAAAAATCTGAATTTGCCAGCAGTTACAGCTAAATTCTATGCCTAGAATAGAAAAGCAATTATGGTATGCTGCTGTATTTGGAAGTGTTGACAAGTCTTAACCTTTAATGGTGACTCCTATTTATAATAAGAAACATACACATTGAGGATCTTTCTTTAGTCTATGTATAACCACCATAAAAAAACAGTGTAAGTAGGTAAGGTGGAATGAAACATTTTATCGTGATTTAGGCTTCAAACAATAAATTCCATTACATTTCAAAGGTCATTTCAAAATTTTTAAAATTTTGATGGTTCTATAATTTCAGAAATTAGTCTAGAGTCACATCTTTTTGGTTTTGCTTTATGAAAGTACTCCCAATGTTAGACATGAAGTACTTAATACCACTCTTCAGCTTTAAAATGAACACCATTAACAATTCCTGACTATACATTACTCAAAGGGGATCAAAATCCATTGACTTTGCATTCTAATTTTGCCAGAATGCAATCTTGCTGCCTCAGGTGAAATAAAAATAAATTCTCAGTACTGCAAAGAATATGAGTGTTCAACTGTACAGATGTGTCCTAATGGCAATTCATACAGTGCAGCATGTTAAGCACACTTACTGCCTGACATCTTGTGCATTTGTTAAAACAGGAATATATCTGTCATTTCTGAGGTAGACTCAAAAGATTAGGAGGGTAAAATTATTAAGTGTCGTACCTTTTGTTACTGAAAAAGGTCTTGGATTTGAAGGGACCAGTGAGCTGACTACATTCCTGCATTGTTGCACATAAGCTGGATTTGCACTAACAATACAGTACTGATTATACCTTAAAGCAAGATTTACTTTGCTGTAGAAGATCATCCCTCTTTATTTACTGAGCTAAGCACTTCACGTGCATTGCCTTGTCTAGCATGAAATAAAAGGGCTTGTATTTAAAAAGGCGGCTGATGAATGAAGAGTTACATAGGTCTTCAATTATTTCAATTATTTACCATTTATGCACTTAAAATAATTGTAAAAAATACAGTTTTATGGAGAATTGATAGTAATGTTATACAATTACTGTAAGTAGCCTTTGGAAATGTAATGACAAAGTTCTTTATTCCTGTGTTATCCCAAATTGGAGTATGGATGAATATCAGTTTGGTCAATCACATTTAGGGGGGTGTTTCATCCTAAAAAATTAAGGTCTCTTGGTTTTTTCAATACTCAAAATACTCAAAACTTGTATTTTTATCTAAATAAGGAATGCCATTCATAGAATCATATAATCTTTGTTAATCCAAGGAATACAAAACATTCTTCAAAAGCCACAAAAAAATCCTTGCAAATGAAAGGTAAAAATATTATCTTTATTCCGATTGCTAAAAATGAGAAAACTAACTTGATGCAGTAACAGAGTGTAAGGTCACTGGAGATTGACCCATTAGTATAATACAGGGGTTTTAAAAGCAGCAGTCTCTCTGGTATGAGAATACTAACCTATTACTTCAATGATGTGTTATTAAGTAAAAATAATGGTATTTCTTTTACTTTGCCAATACTAGGTTTGTATTTTAAATTCAGTTAAGGAGAAATAGCTAAGCTAAGACAGAAAATTTTTCAGAATTCAGAAGTGTCTCCACATTGGCCTGAACAGACCTCATTCCATTCCCTTTTCAATGTAACTTCTGTTCTAGGAATTTAAGATACTGTGGAGTCACCAAGCTGGCACACAGAAATCCCAATACCAGCACAGCTCTGGAGCTTGGGTACCTTTAAAAATGACACAAATAATAAGAAAGAGAATCCAGGCTCATTCATTTGATTTAGTAGATGAAACCAGGAACAGATTCCATTTTTACGTAGCCCTCATTCAGGCCAGTTCCCAAGGACAGTAGCATGAATTAAGACAAGACCTCACATTTGGTTTAGTAGGATTTGTAATGATGTGTGCCATGGTCTGAGATGTCTGTCTCTTTGAAGAATATCAATCTTTCTACATCCTTTTGAATGACCATATTTCTCTTTAGTACTACATGTTTATAAATCTGTAGTAACATTCTAAATGTTACTCACTCTGCAAGAAAGAGGAGAAATGTACAATGTACTTTGTACTTAACCAATGGCAAGAGTGGTTGTTATTCTGGATATTTTGGGTCATGGAACAGAATGATGAGTTTAAGTTTCATGAGTCATCTTGTGTAAAAATCCCACAGAGCAGTTCTATGCACATAAGTAGATAGAAATAACAGTAACAATGTTTGTGAGTCTGTCCTATGTTGGCATAAATATGAAAGTCTACATAGACAGGCAGACCTTTCAAATGTCACAATTTGATGGCAAATGCTTTTCGTAGGGTGAGAGAAATATTTCCTCCTGTTCATCCTTCTTCGTAAAAGTAAGACTGATCCCCATTAAATGTTGAGCCCCATTGACAAGGTCTTTCAATTCCTTTTATCTTAACTTCAAGTTGAATATTTCACACAGTCTAACTTTTGATTTGGTAGATTAACTTATGTCTTTTATTGTCTTTCTCATAGGCATGGGTAGCTACCTAAAGATAAAGACTTTCCCATAATAAAGTCAGGATGGACAGGCATAGATCTGCCAAGATTCCTATGCAGCCCTCAAGAATTTTGCACAGGATTTTCCCTACTGCTACTGCAACATTTTAAGCATGTAAAAAATATGTCTTGTGGACTGATGCTCTGAATTTTTCTATCCCTTTCCCCCCCCAAAAAAATAAAAAGACAGTATGTGATAAGTTGTAAAATTACACTGAAGTCATGAGACATTCCAACAGCAAAACTAAACCTTAACTACATTACCAATTTTAATGTAGAGTTATACAAATCTGTCCTTTATATTAAAAATAAGAAAATCTAAACTTAGGATTTTAGTAAGGAATACCACTTGTAGGACTAGACTCTTACTTGTAATACAAAGCTTTTATACAAATTGATGACACCTAAAAACCTCATGGAGAAAATACTAGCAGTCCACACCCAATCATAATTGTTCTCTCACATTCCGAGTTACTAAAAGTCACAACATGATTTTTAATTTTACAAAGGAAAAATTTTCTCTCACCAGCTTCTAAAAAGCAGAAGACACGATAATTTTAAATTAACTGTGTTTCTACCCAGCTTTTTGTTAAATCAGAAGATCATAAAAAAAGATAAACTACACATGAACATTCGTTACATAACATTCACATTTTCTCCATGCATGCAAAGAAATTCCTCATCCAATCAAAATGCTGATAACCTTCAGTTTGGAAATTGAGTTTATTTGAAAGACATCTAATTTTTATAAAGTGATAAAGATTAAAAAAAAAAGAAGCTTATTAAAACTAGTTAGTTGACTGCCCAAAAAATTACACTTATAAATGAAGCACTTTCATTGACTGTGTTTCTGGAAACCTTAACTTTTCTTCTCCTGCACATAGGTCACTTCTTGGCCTATCATTTTTAACCTACAAGTAACTCACAACACAATGCACATCCCACGACACTTCTGGTAAAATATACAGTAACACAAATAGTGTGACCAGGTAAATGAGCAGGTCTGATCCCTGCTACAGAACAATTGTGATTGGTCAATATATTGTGAGTAGGCAAAGCAAGAAAAAAAAATAGAAAACAGTATGGCCAAAAAGAAGATTATATCTACATGGATAAAGAATGGATGGTTTTGATACAGGATCTTATACTAGACTCTGGGCTAAAATAACTATGCAAAGTGCTGTCGGGACTGTGACTGGGCTCAACATAACTTTCCTGTAAGAGACTTATCTAAAATGCACATAAAGGGAGGACCTTCACTACTGAGTCAGTAGAGCACTGCAGTCCAAGACACAGCTAATTTTGGAACAGTCTGTTCCGTTTTGCTAAAACTGTCATCTAGAAGATCTCTGATTAAATGAAGAGGTTTCAGAAGATACTAGAGAAAATAATTAAAGGAACGAAAACAGACCTTCTGTGCAATTCAGAGTCCAACTTACCTGATCAAAGGAAAAGATTAATGGGGAAGAAGCGACTTAGTCACAGCCTATAAAGATCTATACAGATTTTTATCATGCATTTTCCCATCCAGCAAACAAAGGAATAATAAGATGCTACGATTACCAGTTGATGATAGACAAGTCTGCCCCTGGAGTGTAGTTAAATCTTCTAACCAAAGACTTTTAGAGGCATTTATGTAGTTTTACTTTCAAGTCTCCCCACTTGATGATTTAGAATAATGCTTTATAGAGCATTGTTTAATAACATGATTCTCTTTTCCAAACTAATAATCTACAGAACAACTTAACTGATAATTAGTTCTTCTAATATTAGAGGGTAAATTAATTCAGTGAACGATACAGAGAAAATACAAGGCTAACTCACCAATAACATAAGTGAAAAAAATTAACATCATAAACCTCTATTTCATGAACAGATCTGTGATTTAAACACATTTTTGCAAAATCTCCTAAATGAAGATTCATTTCTTTTCAGTTAAAAAGTATGTTTCTTTATTCAGGAGTCCACAGTTCTTTAAAAAAATAGCATCCATTGTAATTTTATCATTTGGGAAGGTAATATGTTGAGCTAAAATCTTGTCTATTCAGGTTTTATTTTTGTAGGATGTGGACTACAGATAATTTGAACAAGAAAATCTATCTTTTGACAACCACTCATTTGCTTTTAAACTCCTGTGCACTCACTGTCTGCAATCATGCTCTAAAGCACCATAATTAAAACATGGAGTGCTGGATATATTTAACAGGTTCAATTCTGTTTGCTGGTTAAAGATTAAGAGACCAAAAGATGGAGTCTATTAACAATACTGTATGAAGAAAGAGAAATCACTGCAGACTGAAGTAAGTCCCACTGGGGGCCTAACAAGCACCTGCCATTTTCATGCAGTGAGAGATCAATCAGTCTCTATATGCAGCAAGACGACTTGCCAAAAGCTGAACCACAAGGGGGAGAGAAGAAAAATGATCAATTCCCCAAATTCTGTGCTCTGCAGTAATAAAACGTTGTGTTCTAAACACTTGCACTGTCTTTGCAATTGTGATATCTTGGTCAAGTTCAAAATGTGCAGTGAAACCTCGGTATCCAAAACGTATCAGAAAATGAATTCTCTCTGTTGTTACTGTGTAAATTTAGTCACATTACAAGAAAAATAAGTTTTGGGGTTTTCATACAGACAGTTGTGGAGTACAAAAACCCAGGTTTTTGTTCTCATGTACAAGACTGCAGTTTAAATTTTCCAAAATTGGACTCAAGTGCTTATTTGATTTCTGGTTGCCCTGGAGGACTGAGTTGGCCAACAGAATACTAAAATATTCTAAATACATATCGAACACAACAGTGACAACCGGAAATAAAATTAAAAAAATAAAATTGGAATTTGTCTATTTGTCAGAAAGTGTTATTAACACTCCTATAAGTTCACTTGTTATCAAGCAGAATAGCCAAAAAAATCACAGAACATTGCACACAATTCTAGGTCATACCAAAATGCCAGGCTCTTACCAGCTTGGGTTGGTGCCAGGTCACATGGATACAATTGTATGTTAAGGTAAGAAAAACCAACCTCAATTTGCAAAGATCAGAAACCACGAATGAAATCTCTAGACATTATTATTCTTTCCTAGGTAATCAAGTACTCAAATATATCTTAAAAGGTGACATGATCAAACAAAATTGTCTGGAATTCTAGAGAAAGCACTGAGACCATGCACTTATACGATTAGCCTGGATTTTTTAGTATTTTCATGTTATCTCTCAAGTGTTCTTAAGGGCACTTTTCCACAATATGAAGTGTGATTTTTCATTTCCTGTTATACAGAAGACAGCTGTGGAGCAGTGGTACAGTAGTAAATAATACAGGATGGGAATCTGTTTGGTATACAGAAAAAAAAAAACAAACAAAGAGGCTTATTAGAGGTATTTATTTGCATTTTCCCTTCACTATTGTTCTGAAGAATGATGGTTATAATAAAAACCCTCAATTAAAAATGTCCAAACCTGTCTTTCGATGTAACAAGAGAAGTCCAAACTGGCAAAAATGAAAAATAAAGAGGACCGCCAAAAATGCAAAAATAGTATATTATTCTTCATTATTTGATTAGAAAAATACTTCTGTTTGAAACAAAAGAGTGCAAACAAATGATCTGAGAAAACTGTTTATCATTTAGTGGAGAAATTGTTTCAGAAGTGTTCATCCTTGCACCAATATAACTTTTGAAATATTATTAAGGTCGTGGTCTGCAGAGGTTATCTGCTGGGTAAATGACTGTAGTCCTAGCTCAAGAGAGATCCAAAGGTGGCTATAACTGTTACATCAAACTTGTAGAAGAAAAAACAAGACTTTTTCAGACAGGATTTGAAATAGCTTGCTCAGTTCTGCCAGTTCCTGCTTTAGTCTATTCTAGTCTATTAGGTTTCAGCAAATCTGTCTCCCTGTTAGTTTTGCTTCTCAAACACTCTTGTTGATATACTTAATTTTAATACCACACCTTCAGTTATAGAAATACAACGTGACAGTGGGCGGATTGTGCTGCTCTCTGGGGTCTGCACCACAAATCCTATTTTCACCTAATGCCCCGATCAAGTTCCATACATTAACACTCAGTAAATTAATTTGTACTGTAAAAAAAACCAACCAAACAAATCCCTAATCAATTACAGTTATGTAGACAATCTTTAAGAAAATAAATAAAACAAGCACCTGATAAAGATTAAAAATAAAGCAAAGAAACAAAAATACCAAAAAACAATAACAAACCTCCCCCTTCCCTCCAACAGAACAGCACATATGAGGAGGTAAACTGAAAATAATTTTTTTCACACAAAAAAAATTGAAATTTAAACTGTTCTGCAATGTATAATATACTTGCCAATTAAATAGGGAGAAAGATATTATTTCTTTTTGGCTTTCAAATATCACAAAAAATATAGTCTGTACTTCTATGTGAGAGCTAAGTACAAAAATGAACAATGCTGCAGTCTTTGGTGATTGCTTCTTCTTTAAAAAACACGTCTAGTACGACATAAACAACTTAGCGAGTTCAGTGTATGAATTGCATGTCACTTGGGTTTACTGTGATACAGTGCCTACAGAAGAGATTCAAAGGTAAAGCCATGAAATAATACTCAGAATACAAAACAAATTACTTCTCTTTCTAGGAATCACTAGGATCATATTCATAGAAGACCAAACTAAATCATGCCTACAATATTTAGAAACCTTATTCCAAGACATCATATAATAGACAGCTTTACTTAGTCCTGAAAGCACTTGCACTCTCTACCCAGTTCTCAGTTTGACCTAAACTTTCCCTGTGATTTTATATTAAATATCAACATGAGTGCATTGATACTGATACACAGGAAAGTATGTGCTCTGGGGAGAATGCTGTCTTTATTCTGCCTAAGCTTCTCTATGATCTACTGTGCCTAAACTAAATTCCACTTAACTCCCCAGAAAACTGCAAAAATTTTTATGGTCAGTCACAATCTGAAAAGCAATGGAAAATGTAGTGTTTAACTCTTAGGAAGCAACCTAATGGCTACCATCCATATTCCTTTCAATACAAGCTATAAAACAGGTTTACAGCCTGAACCAACCATACTGAAAAGTTTCCAAGAGCTCAGCTTAGAATTTTGAATAAAAAATTGTAAATATTAATTCTCAGGTATTTTTAAAGAATGTCAATGCAATTTTCCTGCATCATCAGGAAGCATACTGGCCAGTTTATGCTGAAAGGAACTTCGGTTATCATTGTAGAAAAAATATTTTAAAGTATTACTTTGCTAAACAAATTAGAAGGACTCCTTTGAGTATTCATAATACATATTTACTAACTATTTTAGTTAAAACCCATATCCCTCTACTTAACTTGAAACCTATATTTCAATCTGTCTTATGATTTGTCAAGGTTCCTGTATCATATGAACATACATTTTTGAAAAACGAATATAAATCAAATATGCTAGAATAAACACTTATTAGAACATTTTGGAACATCATTACCATACCCAATTTACATGGCACAAATCTGCTAACATCTACAGTGATATACAATCCCGCAACATCTTTCATATCATGAAGATGAAAACAGCCTTTTTTTTTTCTTCTTTTGCTACAATAAATACAACACCGTATTTCTCCTATTTTGCATTTAACAAGAAGCCAATGAGTGTCATTATGTCATATTAGCATAGAACATGAAAAGGGAGAAGATGGAAATAAGATGCTGAGCAGTTCAAGTAATCTGTTAGCCCAGGACCTAGAACAAGAAATTACCTCCATCAGACAGTAATTCATTGTTCTGGGAGGCTCCAAGATAAATAACCTAGACGACAGCATCACTTCCCTTGGCACTTTTCATATTTCTTCATTTCCAGCATCAAAACTGAATAGTGAAATTTTAAACAAGGAACAATCTATTAAAGCTCATTAAAAACATCCCCTTACATATATTGACATGAAGAAGGTTTTGAAACCACTGATGTTGACTATTTGTGACCCACATTAAATCCCCTTTTACTTAGATGGTCATTGTTTGTTTATTTTTTAACTGGGAAAATACTTTTTTGAATCTTAACAAGAAAATAAAAATCTGCCAAAAATTTACATTTATTCTGAGGGTTGTAAACTGTTGAAGTTATATGCACAATGTGCTTGCACAAAGGTGCAATAAGTATCATCCATTCAGAGCCTACAAATGAAAGCCCAGACTAAGATGCAACTGCCAGATTTTTGCTTCAGTTGAACTGGTTTACCCAATGTCCATTTGCATTATTAAATTAAATACTAAAGTCTTTATTCATCCTGAAAAGGCAACTGTAGTCTTCCCCTACTGAGAGTGGAGTGTACAACTTATCCAACAGATTTGTGATTGAAATTATAGTATGTCCATCTGAAACTTTTTAAAACAGACAATTAAGCTCCACTTCAGGTCTGTAGAAGTACATCCAACAAAATGCTAAGTCTTTAAAAACCATTCTCCTCTGAAAAGTCCTACAGACAAATAACTGTTGACAAGCTCTTTAATTTGCAGTTCTTTAGTTTCACAGACCCACAGTGGCAGCAACCCATCACCCACAAGGTATTTTACCTCTTTGCTCTTTTCCCTTGTCCACATCCTTTGCCCCAGGCATTCCTCTGCTTCACAAAGAGCTAAGGAAATTCTTGTTTGCATTTCAGAAAACCTGAATGCAAAAAAGTTATGATTTGCAAGCTTCCAAACCCAGCAAATCCACTGCACCAAATACGAGCACTCAGATTCAGGAATATGAAACCAAATTGCTAAGATCTTCAGCTCCTAACCTTTGCAAACTAGTTGGACCAAGCCACTCTCCCTTGGGCCACTGTAGCTGTCAGCATTGCAGTGGCAATGAGTGGATGGGGTGTCGAGCAGATACTGATTGTTCTGTTTGTTGCACTGTCTGCCCACCTTCCTCTTCCACAGCGGAAACCATCACAGTAGCATCTCTGTCCCAGCCATGTGTATACTCCACACCCTATGAGGTGTGGGATCCCACACCCTATCCCACATACTTTCCAGGTGAAGAACTATTATTACACATTATGATTACCTACAAAGTAAATATCTAATCCTCAGATCACTCTGAAAAACAGCTTATTATTGTCCAAAAATAAGGTGGGTTTTTTTACCACTTATCTTTTGTAACTCAGGGCTTTCTGTTTTTTAAAATTGTGTTTCAGATACATCACCTACTTTTCCAAGGACAAAAATGAAATGTATACCAAAAATAATTTTAATGTGAGTGTATCATTCCTCCCTAAATTAATGGAAGACCTAGTCCTAGGCTCATAAAATTCTTGCTTATTTGCTTTTATTACCATGTATTACCAATGACATATAAGATACACTCTTCTTTCCTATTTTAATAAGCACTTTTACTAAGAAGATGGTAATGATGAATCCTTTATTCTGAATTACTTTGAATTTTTTACATCCAAAAATGTTATCAGCAGTACAATCTCCATTGCTAACAGTCGACCACTCTGCACCACTAAGCAAGAGAAAGACAGCTTCACTTAGAGCAAATAAAGTAGCAAAAATACCTCTTTTTTATGACAGGAACTATAGCTGCTGGACTTCTCATATTGGTTATGTATTTCTCATGCTTTCTGCATTCTTTGTGTTCATCCTAATTTGAGAGGAAATGATTCCATAGGACTCTAAAAGACAAATCATTCCTCCTAGAAAGATAAAATTGCTCCTGTGATCAAGTCAAGTAATTCAGCTTGCTCGAGCTCTGGGGGAGGCAGAGCACTGGAAGAGCAGCAGCCCCTTAGATCACTGGGTCACTGGGTCACTGTTATCCCTGTATGAAAATCTAACTCAAATGACCCAAGTGAATGGCCACTCACTGTAGATGAAAACACTCTGATTAACCCTTATGAGGGCTGTGCTATGCTCAGAGGACTCAGGAGTATTCATGAGATTTCTGATATTTAAGATGCAGTTTGTGATAAAGCAGCAAGGGGAATCTACAGCAAGACCTTAACTGAAGCAACATTAGATGTCTGTCTGGGGCACCAATCATCTCATGTGAGACCTGCCTGAGAGCTGGAAGATGATACTGCAGGGTTTACAGCAGCAGCAAGACAATCTAAGATTTTGCAGGAAACTTTCACAAAAAACGTTTACAGAAAATTTTTAAAAGTTTACATATATATAGTTATTAATGTCTTTTGTATTAATGTATTAATACTTCTTTCCCTTTCCAAATCCTTGGTTCATTTCCTACTCCTGTCAACTACACCTCTAGGGGTCAGGTGCAGAAAAATATATAATTTCATAGTGGCAATTGTAAGAGCTATGGAAAGATTTCTGGATTTAAGAGGCACAGTTGGACCAAAATATTCTACTGAAACATGTACTATCAACACTACAAAACCAGAAATAAGTCCTAAGAATAATCTTTACTGTAGTTATCTTTTCTTTCATCTTTTTCTCTTTATTGTGTCCTAATGGAATACCATTTTTAAAGGATATTGTTCCAGAATTGATAGTACAAAAAGATAGTATCAGAGAATTAAGAAATACAACCTATTAGTTTCTTTGTGCACTGATATTATGCCCCTTAAGAATAACTCACTTAGAAATAACTTGTGAGCAATATTATCTCTATCTTATGGGCTTTTACAGAACTCAGTTTTATTTTTATGGTTGTTCATTTACCGAAAAGGTTAAAGATTTTCTAAAGTGTTTCATTATTCATCAACAACAGACCTTTTCACATACTCTAGGAACGTAAATATGCCCCCCCAAACACCTGCAATTTAATTGCTGCCACTGTATACTAGCACTGAAAACCCTAGATTTTTCTTACATTATACAGTAGAGTTATTATAAAAGAGTGCAGCATGATGAAACATACATACTTAGTGCTGGTCAACAGAATATTACTGAACCAAGCTCAATAAATTCTGATTTTCTGTGTTTAGCAAGACTCAGAAAACACCATCACCATCAGCAAATAATGTAAGAGAATGGAATTTCATTTCTGCTCTCATGGAAAAGGAAAAAATTCACACTGCTGAGGAGGTCATGCAAAGTACATGATCACTTCTGCTTCACTTGATGGCTTCTCTGGAAGCACTGTCCACACATAACAGCCAAGTCTTCTAGGACTGGATCACTGTATAGGCCAGACCCAGCTGTGAGGAGCAGAGGCTGGATAACCCTGAGCCTCACAGGTGCCCTCATGCACAAAAATATATAGTTATAGACAAAGATCTGTATTAGCCTGGAGAAAAGAAGGCTCAGGGGAGACCTTATCATTCTGTGCAACTACCTGAAAGCAGATTGTAGCCAGGTGGGGGTCAGTCTCTTTTTCCAAGTCATAGGATAAGAGGAAATGGCCTCAGGTTGCCACTGACAGGGCAGGGAGGGTGTGTGTGTTAGACTGAATACTAAGTAAAATTTCTTCACCAAAAATGTCAAGCACTGGAACAGGCTGCCTGGGGAAAATGTGGAGTTACTAGACCTGAAGGCATTTAAAAGATATTTAAATGTGGCACTTGGGGATATGGTTTAGTGGTTGACTTGGCAGTATTAGGTAAATGGTTGGACTCAATGATCTTAAAGGTCTGTTCCAACCAAAATGATTCTATGAGTGTATCATTGCTGTCATAATAATTGTTTACCCTTGCATTTATAAGTAGGCACAAAACTATCCCTGAAAAGTAAATCTCATCTTATGAGAAGCTTTATTTGGAAACATTCTCGTGTCTGAATATGAATTAGTGGACTATTGAAATAATGTACAGAGAATTCAATGCAATTTTATTAATGCAACATGCTGACAACTGAGAACTTGTACCAAGAATTCATACTTGATGCTGTAGTCAATACAGTACAGTATGTCTTCAGTCTTGATGATGCTAGCAAAAATTTCACAACCTGTACAAGATTTGTGAGTACAGCTTGACTGGATCAAGGTCTCATTAAAAGCAAAACAAAACAAAACAAGCAAACAAGTTAAAACAAAAAGAAGAAGGAAAAAAAAAACATAAAAAATAGAAGGAATTACTGAATTATTTATAGAACTCTTGGGAGTTTTATTATATCTTTCCAGTGCATCATTTTGTCAGCAAAGCTGCAACAACTTCAGGCTTAAAAACATATGATATGTACAAAATCAATCAATAAAAATCAGTCTGAAAACATCAACAATAATACGTTAACCTTATTACTTAAGACTCCTAACCTGGTTTCTGATAGTGAGGTTTATTAGTCCCTTCTCAAACTATTAGCTTTTCAGTCTGTGAACCACAGAATCATAGACTGTTAAGGAATGGACCTTAAAGATCATCTTTGCCAACCCCCCCTTGCCATGGGCAGGGACACCTCCTATGAGACCAGATTGCTTAAGGCCTTATCCAACCTGGCTTTGAACACTACCAGGGTTGGAGCATCCACAACCTCCCTGGGCAACCTGTTCCAGTGTCTAACCACTGTCATAGTAAAAAAGTTCTTCCTGAAATCTAACCTAAATTTCTCCTCTTTAAATTTGTACCTATTACTCCTTGTCCTATCACTACAGTTCCTGATGAAGAATCCCACTCCAGCTTCCCAATAGGCCCCTTCACATACTGGAAGGTTGTTATGTCTCCATGCAACCTTCTCTTCTCCAGGCTGAACAGCCACAACTTTCTCAGCCTGTCTTCATAGGGCAGGTGCTCCAGTCCCCTTGTCAACTTTGTGGCCCTTCTCTGGACTTGCCCCACGTCCTTCTTATGCTGGGGACATCAGAACTGTATGCAGCACTCCAGGCAGGGTCTCACAAGAGCAGAGCAGAGCAGGAGAATCACCTCCTTCAACCTGCTGGCCACACTCCTTCTGATGCAGCCCAGCATTTCATTGGCTTTCTGGTCTGCAAGCGCACACTGCCGGCTCATGTCCAGCTCATGTTGAGTTTTTCATCAACCATCACCCCTAAGTCTTTCTCCACAGGGCTGCTCTCAATTACTTTGCTGCCCGACCTGTAGGTGTGTCTGGGATTGCTGTGACCCAGATGTTGAACCTTGCACTTCACTTTGTTGACCTTCATGAACTTGGCATTGGCCCACCTCTCAAACCTGTCAAGGTACCTCTGGATGACATCCCTTCCCTCCAACTGCACCCACAGCTTGGTGCCATCAGCAAATGAGCTCAGGGTGCCCTCGATCTCACTGTCTGTGTCACCGACAAAGACGTTGAACAGTGTTGGCACCAGTACCGACCCCTGAGGGATGCCACTTGTCACTGGTCTCCACGTGGGCAATGAGCCATTGACCTCAACTGTCTGCATGCAGCCCTCCAGCCAGTCCTTTATCCACTGAGTGGTCCATCCATCAAATCCTTGTCTCTCCAATTTGGAGACAAGGATGTTGTGTGGGACAGTGACAAACGCTTTGCAGAAGTCCAGGTAGACGATGTAGGTTGCTCTGCCCCTGTCCACCAACGCTGTATCCCCATCATAGAAGGTCACCAAATTTTCAGGCATGATTTCCCCATTGTAAAGCCATGTTGGCTGATCCCAATCACCTCTTTGTTTTCCATGTGCCTTTGCATAGTTTCCAGAAGAATCTGCTCCATAATCTTGCTTGCCCAGAACTGAGACTGAAGTGGTCTGCAGTTTCCCAGGTCTTTCACTTCCCCTTTTTAAACACAGGGGTTATATTTCCCTTTTTCCAGTCATTGGGGACTTCCACACTTGATTGCCATGTTTGACTCCCACAATTTTTCAAAAATGATAGACAGGGACTTAGCCATTATGTCTGCCAGCTCCCTCAGGACTCGTGGATGAATCTCATCCAGTTCCTCCCATGTACTTGTCCACATTCAGGTTCCTTAGATGGTCTCAGACCTGATCCTCTCCTACAGTGGGCTTGGAGTCTTCATTCTCTGAGTCCCTGTATTTGGCTTTCTTGACTTCAGTGGCATGGCTGGAGCACTTCCCATTGAAAACTGAGGCACAGAAGTTGTTGAGAACTTCAGCCTTCTGTTTGTCCAAGGTAGCCAGGTCTCCCGTTTCCTTCCGGAGAGGGCCAACACTATCCTTAGTCTTTACCTTGCTTGCAACATATTTATAGAAGCCCTTCCAATTATTCTTGATATCCCTAGCCTGCAAATGAGTGTGGCTTTGTGTCTTTTTTTTTCTCTGTTTTATTCAGGTTATTTGATTTTGGATAAGTTTTACAACACTGTAATGAAGATTTCCTTCAAAAGTCATATAAATCCTGCTGTGCAGACATTTTACTTTTTACAACCTACTTACAACACTCTTCTAAGCAATTTTTATGCAATATTCAGTTTCATGGCAGAATTCTTTGTATGAATACAGACATTTATATGGCAGATGTTTTGTGCGTGTCTATTTTTTGTTTTCCTTTCAAAAATTGTGTTATGTCTATGCAAATTCCCTACACTTCAATAATTTTAAGAGCTGACAAATATGCTCAGTACTGTATCTTCCAATATGAATAACACTCAAATATAGACTGCTTTGTCAGCAACATCTGCAACACTTTGGGAGATGCTCCAAAATTTGTTTCATTTTAAAGTTCATTAATTTGACACATTAAAATATAAATACATTATAAAATCATGCATTTCTAGCTTTCATTAAAATGTTTATATTGCAGAGAATGTGATTTTATCAGTTCCCTTTATTTCTTTCAAGTCACCATTAAAAAAGACAACCATTCTTTTATTAACGTTAAGAGTTTTACTGCAGATGTTGAATCAAAAACAAATAAAAGCTTGGCACAAAGAACACAGTAAGAGGACGTTTTGGCCTAGTTCTATTTTGATGTTCCTAAATGAAAGCTAAAATATTACTTCTAGGGGATAGAATGGGAGTGGATTTCTGTATTACTAAGTATATATATTGCTCTCATTCAGATGACAACCCATCAGAACAGTGTGGCTACTTCAGCAATGCAGGTAGAGACATTTTCACACTCCCTTGAGCAGAACACCTGCATAGTATGCTACCAGAGAACTCTTGGTTTGACCAGCTAATACAATTTTAAACATCTGCCAGTGGTCTTATATTTTTTTACCATTTATTAAGACAGACAAAGAGATTATTGATGAAACACAGCCATTTGAAAAAGCATTTATATTGTAATTAGAGGACCTACTATCATTATTATATAAACAAATTAATTCTTCAGTTATACAATTGATTTCAGTAGAGTTAGTTACATCAAGAATGAGAAGAAAGCAGCAGTTCATAAAGGAAAAACAAAGATGAAAGGCATGATATTTAATGTAACAAAGCCTACTGAAAATCAGATGATTCCCATACCTAAGAAGTACAAGTATGCACTTATTGAAATGAAGGCAAAAGCAATGCTGCTCTCCACATCAAATTGTTTTCTGGAATGAGAGCCAGAGGGGATGATTTGCTTTAAAAACAAAGACATAAAACCTGACTATAAAGTAGGTATCAAACTTAAATATTTGGAATCTTCCTCCCTCAAATGCATTTTGTATCACTGAACACACTTATAGCTGTGCTATACAGGCAAATCTGATCCTCTGGATTGCCTGCAACAGCCAAGATATCCACAGCCTCTGTTCAGATTCCCTAATGGCTCCAAGGTCTTCTTTTTTCACAAAAAAGCACCTTACTATGAAAATATTTCAGAAGTCAGCAAAAAAATCTGCAATGATCACTTGGCAAGTAACTTGAAAAGATAAGGCAATCCACCTAAAATCTTAGGTCAGGCGATGAACATTCTAAACCTTCCAAAACCAATCTTTTAATTTGCATGTCTTTTAGAATTTATATTTATTAGGTATTTCTGAAGTTAGTATGAAACTAAAAATTTTTATTGGCAATGCAAACTTAGAGGTGTGTATTCTGAGGAGATGGACATCTATCTTTCTAAACCAAGGCCTTTCTATTATTCTCCAGATTTAGGTAGACAAGAATATTAAGTTTGGCTATCTGATCAGGAGGAATTAGGAAAGACGTGTCTGTACCTCAGCCAAGGATGATGACAACAGGGCCATGCATAGCTTGTATATCAGTCTAGTAGTTAGACCAATCACCTAGGATGCATCTAGACCTATTTATGGCAAGTGAGATTGAATCTCCAGTTCCTGCATTCCAGGAAAATGCCATGATTACAGGAAAATATCTCAAATCAGAATATTTTTTTCACTCCTCTTTCAAAAATTAAACCACTGAGCAGCAAATCTTGAAGTCCTGTGGAGAACTGACAAGATAATTTGCCCAAGTCCAGTAACTGACACTCATCAGGGAACCAAATAGAGGATACAGAGCACTCTCCATGAAACATATATGCATTTTTATATTGACATTGGATAAAAAACATTCTGAAGACATTTAATTGTCTTTTGGAGATACTTAACCTGTCTACAAAACCACTAAAGACAGAAATTTCAATGTCCTGCTGGAGGTTCAGATATACCCACTCCTCTGACTGGATAGTACAGCTGGGCACATTTGCTCAGGTCCTTGCTCAGACACTTAGGGTGTGCCCAGTTGTGCATTCATTCAAAATTTGCAATTCTTAGAAAGAAATTTCATCATATAATTTATGTCCTAGTCCAAGTCCCAGGTGTGTCAAATCTCATAGACAAGTGAAAACTCTCATAATTGGCTTGTACCTGATCTTTCTCATGCTGGATTTGTGTGTCAAACATACAGAGGACGTTACAGCAGGATGTTCACTCTCCATTCAAAGCATCACTGCACACCTCTCAGCTGCAGTAATCCCTATACCTTAGGTAGTACCATCACTAACTTAGACTGCTAAATGTACCTTCAGTTGTATGACTCATTTCACATGAAAGGCAAGAATTTACCTCAGAAGTCTGCAAAATACTATCCTTCATTAAAATCTATCAGTGATTAGGCATAATAAACATGACAAATCAACCTCACCCCATCTAGCCTTAAGTGTTTTTCAGATGGGTGACAAATCACCTACAAGGGCTATTGAGGGAGAAAGGATTCAGAAGGTTACCTCTACTGTTATAAGAATTAAGTATCAGTCCTCCCATAACCCTGACAACTTTTTCTTTCGGTTTACATATTTGACACTGCCACACCACAGATTGTATAACTATTTTGTGGCTAGAACAATTCTAAAAATTGTTCTGTAAGGGAAAAATCACTCTCAAAAGAGATTCTCAGGACATTATGGAGAAAAAGGAAAAGAGGTAGGAATAAAAAGAAAAAGAACAAAAGAGAAAAGAATATTTTTTAAAAAGTAAATATATTAGAGAGGCTACCTTTAAAATCCCTGCTCCAGAGAAGCACAACATTCTCCACACTTCAGGATATGGACTTTCAAACATCTTATCCCTTTCATGAAGGGGTACACCAGTATATGTCATATGAGGGATGTATTTAATGCAATTGTCTTTACTTCAGAGGCAACCTTCAGAATTCTTTAGTAAGTGCAAATGGGGAAGAATAGCAGTGCTGTCTGAAAAAAAACTAACTAGGTATCCAGCAGCAGTTGTGATGGCACAAAAGGCATTGGAACTATGTAATAAAGGCAGACGGAACCCACAGATATTGGCCGAGAAAAATTTAAACTGCTCTGTATCTCTGTATCCTTGTTATTCTGAGTTGATCTGCAGAATCACAATCAGAAGTTGATGTGGCCGAAAGACAACCTGGGAAAAAGTGGTGCCTGTTTGACATCCCAGACATTTCCACAAGCAGTTAGGGTCTGACCAAAATAGAGGTCAGACATATACTGCCAGAGTGGGTTGGGAGAATAGGTCTGGAGTAGTTTGGATTTAGATTGGTTTAGGCTACCATGAAGCTGCACAGTCAGTTGAAAGAAAAGGTCTTATTCTATATTTTGCTGACTGATTTTACTGTCCCACCCTTGCCTGGCTTTATTTGGATTAAGGAGCAGTCAGTTTTGTTCACTTCCAAACTCCTGTCTCTGCCATGTAATGAGATTGCTAAGGTCTAATGAAAAGCAGGAATAGCCCCAGCTTTGGGCTATCCCTTTCCCACGACTCCGTAAACTGAGTTGTCTTTCTGCATACCCCACCATGCTCATATGCAAGTGAACAAAAGGAGTAGCTGAGAACAAAGCATCACAGGCAGGAGTTCACTGGATCAAAAAACTGGCAACCTCATCCTTTAGGTCTGCCACCAAGGTAAAGAAACTTATGTGCAGACATAATACTACTGAGTATTGCTATTCCAAATGGTTACTGAAAATATAGCAGGGGAACACTGGAAAACAGAAATGTCTGTTATGTGTCTACCTTTCACAGATTTTCAATAACACTTAAGAGCTTAACATCTTTTATCCTTTTGAAACCATTCTTAATAAAATAACATTAGACCTTTCTCAAGTCTGTCACTTCCTGGGCCACCTCGACCTAGATCAATACACTCCTGTTAAGTGTTATTATGCACTGTTCACAGGTCCTCCATCAGCATCTTGTTGAAATGACAGTTTTCAATGTGACATGCCTTTCTGAATTAATTTTCGAGTATGGTTTCAAGAAATAATGTGTCAAATGTATTATAAAAATCCCTGAACTATAACCTTTTTCATTTTCTTTATTCATTGCCTGTTTTGTTCAGTCCAAGAATTCTAGCAGAAATCTTTGGGGATATTCTTAAAAATGGAAATGTTCCAAAATGGATATACATGTGCAACAACTTCATCTTCTAACACTTGTGGCACGAACACTTTCATTGTGTGAAACTGGTGTGCAACAACTTCAGCATTTTTAAATTCTCGATGTTGATCCAACATACCAGCTCCCAGCCTTCATAATTTTACACTACATGCCCAGAAAATACACGATATAAACTATATACTCAAGTTCTCTGTTGCCTTTTCCAGCTTTCTTCCCTGTTTGCATTTCAAATCTATTTTTCTTCCACATTTACAATGTATCCTGCAGTTCCCTTTAGTTCAACTACTTGGCATACAGCATCTATTGAATCACTTCTTACAAACAGTGTGTTGTGCTACTTACAGCACAAAATTGCACAAGTTATCTTCATGTTTGTTTCCTCCGATAGACTCTTTCCAGTCACTTCTTAAATGAAAATTGATTTTCTCATATTCATTCAAGAAATCAGAACCTTCAGACAATATCAATCTATAATGAAACATATATGGTAGGAGTGGGCAGCGCTGTATCAAATTGTCTGGTTTAGAAGATGAGGAATGAGATTTAGTTGCTTAACACCACTAATGAAATAGCATTTTCTGCATGTCACTCAGCTGTCGCCCCACAAAGGCACTGGTCTACAGGTTCTATGTCACGTATCCTCACCCTATGATAAATGCCTTCAATACCCTTAAGTATCTGAATGCACTAAAATGATAAGCTGAGGAAACTAAATCGGATTTAGAATGTCTATTTGTTATGCTAAGAATTGTCAAACAAAAAAAGACCAAATATTACCACTACTAATATAAACTTGGTTTATCTGTTCCCTTTTGTCCATCTCAGTACTAATTCTTGAGATGCTTATTTCTTAGACCAGTTATGATGCTATTTCAGTATTTGGAAAGGTTTACCTAAATGTGAATGGTGACTAAAGTGCTAAGCAATAATACCGAAATCTATTATATGCCTCTTCACTCTTTGATGGGCCTGCTATTTTGCCATGCAGATAACTGAATCTGTGAACTGTGTCCTGATACTTCCATTTTTAAAATGTAGGTTCTTTTCTTGGTTTTGAGTATATTGATGAGAATTTTACCCCATAAAACCCCATAATTTTTACTGGTATACTGGAAAATTATAGAATTTGTAAAGAATTTCAAATTCAACTTTTTTTTTTTTTTTTTTTTAATTAGGACCAACTTAACAATTTAGGCATTCCTTAAAATGCAGCTTTTAAAGTCTTGGGTACACTTGAACGTTCTTAGATGTCCATAATTTATTGGGTAGGTTTGCACTATGACATAGTGGTCAGCGAACTCACCAAGTTGCACATGTGGTTTTATTTACATTTCAGAATTCTACTTTCAAAGCATAGAAAAAAATAAAAACAACCTATGAATTTTTTGCTTGGCTTTTTTACTGAAAAGAGAATTGGTTCCACAAAACCATGAAATAGATGATTGGAAACTCAATATTATTGCCTTGGGTAGAATCAGCTTTTGTTACTTACTGAAAATGACAGTTCAGACCTCAAGACAGATCAGAATGTAGCTCATTTTACAATGAACTAACTGGTTTTAAATATAGATTAATCCATATCATAAAGAAAAACTATAGTTCCTAAGCATTAAACAGAAACCAGTTTTTCTCACTGAATCTGAAACTTCCCTGTCCTTAAGTAAGCATTGTAAGATTGGACTGAACGCTAGAAGCAAATTCCAAACATGAAATAAGAAAAAGGAATCCTGAAAGAAATTATATACCTGTAAAGATTATCTATCTGAAAAGTGATTTTAATTATTTGCACAGGAATTGTAATATCTTTAAAATAGCCCATGCAGAAATAGGTATTCATATTTTCTGTAACTTTGTAAAGACAAATAAAAATGGAGATATTATAAGTCCCCATTATAACTGGAAAATACACGTTCTGAAAGTGAAGAAAAACTCCTATATCCCCTATTTTTTTCAAAGGAATCATTTGAGAAGGTAACAAATTATGATTTCAACTTACCCTGCCATTTTACTGTACATTATTCTTGGAGTAAATTGTGATCTTTTCAGGTAGTGTGAATCACTGAACATTAGTAGAGCCAGTATTCAGTATTCAGGACAGAGGAAGGCACCTTATATCTTTAAGGTAGTTCTTCAAGTATCTGACAGCTCCTTTCAACATAAAGTCTACAAAAGTCGCAAAACCTTTGCTAGTATTTTGGCTTAGGACTTGAAGATCAGTTATTTGAACAAAGAAGTGCATTTTGATAAGGATGATGAAAAATAGAATGTGCAGATTTCAATACATTTGTATGACAAAGAAGTGCACAGCTTACAAAATAGGAATAGCATGGTGCCTTCATGAGGGGCTTCAGCATCATGAGAATTTTATTTTAATTTAGTTTCCCCAGTGCATGAAGTCCCTAAAATATGGGGCCATGAAGACCATCCCACCACTCTGCTTGTAAATTGTCTCAAGCTACTGTTTTTTTCTAACACAGGATTTAGAAACTTAACTTTTAACCTCTCTGAGACTTAAGACATCCAATTTCCATACTAACTTGCTTGGAAATTAATGGAAAGCAATCTAGTTTTAGTATTGCAATCATGACCCATTTGTAAATTATGATACCTTTTGTGAACAATGAGTAGTGGAAACTGTTCAAAGCATAAAAATCTCTTGTAAGCCATGAAAATAAACAACAAGTTGAATTTAGGCCTTGGGGTACAGATCTATAGAGTGCACACTGAAGCACATGGCTATGATATGGTAAGAACTTGCATTTTGTCTCATAATCAAAGCTATTTCTGCTGAGAAGAACATCAAATTAATGACAAAATATTAGAAGGCTCAGCTAAACCACTGGACAATGACTAGGACTGATCCTGTAGATATGCAGTTACACTAGAATGAGATGTTAATTATAAGTAACCTAGTTTGGGTAGTTCACATGTACAGTCATAAATCGAAATATCATGACTTCTTTGATCTTAACATATCTGCCAAAGACATTCTGCAGAAGGTGTTCATGTTCTACCCTTTCTTGACTTGTATAGAATACATAAACGTTTTAACATTTGAAAGGTATTTCAGGCTAGCTTCCAGTTATGTGGTATGGCCTCGGAAAATTTTATTCAAATATCAATTTCAGAACCACACTACTGAGACCTGAGTTAGTTTTAAAGGACTTTGTGATGCATGATGCTTAGTGAAGCAATAGTCTCAGAGCTCATGAAACTCTAACTGGCTGACAGCAGGAGTTAAGAATAGAGATGATTCTTAGTGACAATAAGAAATTAAGAGTAAGTATGTCTGAGGATGACCTGAAAGAGTTAATGATCCATTTCACCACATAAGCGCATTTGTGAGAGCCCTTTCTGCTGCTGCTAAGATCTCTCGCAAGGCAGTGCAGGCATGCCATCACAAAAAGAGACACACAAAAAAAGAGAAGACATAGGCACTCACAATCACAAATGTTCATGGGCTTTAAGCAAAGATGGTCCCATAGTTTAAATATAGCCAAAGATTCTGATTCCCCAACAGTTGGCCATGAATAATGGAAAATTCAGGATCATAATTGCCTGCTTGTTTTTAAAAGCCATTCTTTGGATTAGGATGAGGAGATACACCAGCCTCCTGAAAAGTAGCCTCTGTAGTCTTGGTCTGTATCTAGTGTTGCTGTTACAGTTAGGACAGTGAAGGAACTTAGTAGATGAACTGCTGACAAGTGGATTTATTGTATCTATTTCATGAATTGACCACTTCTAACAAAGGGGAAGAGGGAAACTTAATTGGCATGGCATGCATGCATTATTCCACTGCTCTATTTTGGTGCTGCCTGAAAGCTTATTTTGGTAGGTATTGTATCCCAGAAGGACACAGAACTAGAACTGGCAGGATATCAAAATATCAGCTTAATCAAACAAAATCAGCTGACCTGTGGAGATGTGAAATGCACATTTAGAAACACTCAGAGCTGAAATGCAGGTGAAGCTAAGTACAGGAATGCCAGAGTTATGTGAATACCTAACAACAACATGAATATCACCAGTAAGGACATTTATAAATAACAGTGGCTTTTTTTAAAGTTACTCTGAATTTCAAAACCTCTAAAATGTTAAGTCAGGACTCCCAAATTCTCTAAAGTATGGAACTAAGAATTGTTAATCTAATTTTTAATGCTGGGGAAACTGAGGCAGAGAGGTTCAGTGACTTACCCAAGGCCACAGAGGGAGTCACTGTCAGAGCCGGGATTAGAGCTCAGGAGTTTCTGGCTCCCAGTCCCAAGCTCAGACCAGTAGACCATGGCCTCAGGACATTTCCAGCTGGTCTTCAGTCTAAAAAAAAGTAAATTCTCAAGTATGTTACAAATATGTAACATATATATGTATATATTTATCTTTTTACCTTGAATGTAATGTTATGAATGAGAACACATTGCTCATAAGTCAGTGATGAGAAGCAAACCAGTATATTTTATCTATTTTATCATACATATGTGTACGATAAAGCTTTGCAGAAAAATCTTGATTTAGATTGCAGCCAATACAAATAGGTATTGTATTTTTCAGGGTAAGGAACAAATTTCCTTTCCAACCCAGCCAGCATGTCATTTATATTAATGGTAGGGAATGCTAAGTTGCTCTGTGTGTAAGTAAACTCTATTAAGAAAGTCAGGTCCCTTGGTGAAGCTAGATCCTTAGTAAATTTTACCAGCTAAGCACTGAGCTCCATGTCAGAGTAATTACACCTTTTATCCACCGTGAGCTCTCTCTTAGCTTCTCCACATTTCTTAATTTCCCACTTCAGCTAATTTAGCAGTAAAATCACAAAGGTTTAAAAGGTTAGCTACCGAGAAACTGGCGCATGAATGTTCTGTTAAGCTCCATGCATTGAAATCACATTATGTAGACGAAGGAATTAATTAAGTAACAATTAGGTAGTGATGGATCATTGGCAACATATACACACTTTGGTGCTAAAAATTAATCTCCCCTGTAAAACCAATACATTGTGTATCTTCTCATCTATACACTAGCAAGTTTTATACTTGAAATATAAAATAGACAGGCCTTTCAGCAACATCTTTTAAAAAAAGGCATATCTCCTGGCACTACTTTAAAAAATCATATAGCTTAATTTTTTATAAATAATTGGAAGAGTAATAAGGATAGCGAAGGGAGAACAAATTTTAAGGCCGGAAATTTTAAAGTGACTGTAAGAACATTTGTTATATGAAAGTACTTATATGTTGAAATAGCTAACAATTGTGTAGTATTCTCGTGCTATCTTCTTTTACAAGTTCCCATATTGTTTCCATGTATTGACAGTCATCCTCTTAATACATAGATTGGCAGTTAGCCCAGTCAGTCCTCAATTCTAAAAGCCTCTTAGCAGATGAAAAATCTTTGGTTCATTCACACCTTGTAGAAAGAACAACAGGGCAGAAGTGACATCCAGATCCATTTAGAATATACTTTGAGTCTGATTTTTCTTTGCCTTGCACCCTGTGTAGTCTTTTATGGATGTGCAAAGAGAGCACAGGATGGATATAAAACACTGCTACCCATGTGAGGACAGAATTCTGATTTGGTTGCATTATTTCCAGAAGTGATCACAAAAAGTGCTAGGCAGTTGAAAAATCTGACTCTCCATAGAAAGTGTAAACAATTTTGACACAAAATATAAAGTAACAGCAGCCCTTTCTAAACAATTTACAGAAATTGTGCTTTTGCTCTGCAGCAATGGGTATTTTCATTTGCTGTTTGCTTGGAATTTTCATGGAAAAAATACTAAATTTAAACTCATCTCCAGAAAAGGAAACCTATTTCTTCCTTTTTTTTGTTAGAAACTTATTTAACTATGAGTCCTAAAGTATATTCTCACATAAAAGGAAATTTATGTCTTACATAAGATCTCTACTTGTCCTACCTTTCTACGTGCTACTTTTAAGCTCAGTACTTAAAAGGCTGCACTTCTACACAACCTCCTGGAATCAATGCAAAAGCTGGTATTATCACAACAGCTGGTCTCAGTTCATCCAATTTCAGTACTATTCTGGCTTTAGTATGGGTGGCAAATTATTGTTTCAGCATTTACCAAACAGTGATATCTCTGCTATATGATCTACTACCACTATGATAACACAAGACCAACTACCAAAAATATCTTTAAGATGCAAGCTATATCATCAGGAAAGGCCTGCAAATATAAAATTAACATATGTGCGTAAATAAAATTTAGTTAAAAATCTAAGGACCTAACCTGGCTATTGCTGGAGATGTGGTCAAGAATTATTTCTACTTAATAACAATGTAAAGTAACTAATTCAATATGTCTGGGCATTTATTTCCCCATACTACCTGGTGGCTAATTTAATTTTCTTGCCCTTCCCAGCACACTTAAATACTATGCTAGGCCTGGTAACTCATGTATGTTGATTAGGAGCTGAAATAGAAATTATTTGACTGCATTAGCAGCTGTTGGTCTGAGAGAATTGCTACAGTAAAGAGTGTCTCATGGTTTTGGTTAGAAATTTTTTTCTCTTTTAATCACAGTCATGCATTTGATGGAGTCATCCTAAGACATAGTTTCCAAATCTACTACTATTGTCCAAAACTTACCCTTCAACCAAGTGGCTAAAGAACCTATTTTTTTTTTAATTCGTAATATGTTATTAATACTGTATTATAGACTAGAGTTTCTTGTGGGTTTTTGTTCTTTTTTTTCCTCTCTCCCCCTTCTTCATTCAGTGCTTCTATAAGTATTCTGAGTTGCTAGTCTGGCTTGACTGAAAAGTACTGTGTGTTTGTTGTGTGTCTGCATGTGTGATACCAACTGCTGAAAACTGCTTGATGTTAGATGAGGGCTTATGCTCAGAGCTGTTCTACAGTTGGCTCTCTGGCAGAATCTCTCCTCACCAATGACAATGATGTATCTGTGTGGGGAGTCTGTTTTATAATACTACACTTGCCATGGCCTTAATTTTACTGATGGGGCACGATTATGATTTCATTTACATTAATCAAATTCATGAGTCATTCTATTCATGTCAATAGCATTAAAGAGCTATACACACAAGTAAGAGTTCAGAATCAGGCTTCTGGTGTTTAATCTGAAAGCATATCTGAATCACTTCATTAAAGACAGAAACTGAAGGATAGATCCTGTGCTTACTTTGCATTACTCAGTCATGCCATTAGCATAAAACATCAAATACAGAACTAAAATGATGGCTGGCAACGCGTCACAGTACATGGGTTTTCCGTTTACCTCAGATACAGAAAAAAAACCCTAAATTAACAAGATTTAAGACTATATTTCAAGTATGACAAAGCTACCGTATTAGATCTCCTTGCCCTTGAAAGCTGGCATTCATGTTAAAAAAGCGATTTCCTTCCATTGTTTTTTTATGCCACTTTTACATTACTTGAATGCAAAAAATTTAAAGGCAAACCATATCTAAGTAAGGCCTCAGAGACTGAGTTAAGTTTTATAGTCCTGTCCATAATGAATAATATATCTGGTAAATATAGAAGAATCAAAACAGAGACAATTCATAAAATTTGTTTTGTATCTCATAAAGCACAATCAAATCTTCCTTCTTTTTAAAAAGTGAAAATTACATTAATTTTCCAAAATACATGCATTCTAAAACAATAAAAGGTTTTATACTGCTATCTGTCTCCTGCTCAGACAGAGAAATTGTGCAGGGGATGATGGGTCTTAATTTAGTCCTCACTGATAAGTACTTTTAAGACTAAATATTCTTGAAATTGCACTTATTTAAATTACACTCAAGTTCCCTGTAAACCTAAAAAAAGATTATAAGGAGGGGAAATAATTTCAAGAGGTCTAGCAAGCTATCAGAAAATTGCTCTATTATATCTCTTCAGATTTTTTCCATTTTTTAAGTCAAAGAATTACTGGCATTTGAGATCATTTTCTAGAAATCTGTTTGATATATTACAGGCCATAGAAACTATTACTGTCATATATACTTTCAGCTTCACTAAAAGCACATGCCCCAAGACACCCAATCAGAGAACTGAGGGGTTTATCAACAAACCAGGACTAAAAGAAAACTGGAAGAAGGGATCTTTTGCTATGTTTTCTGTAGGTCTCACTGAAAACTAAAGATCTGTGCAATTTGCTTTTCCAGTATAGTGGGAATAGCAAAAATATGTTCTCTGGAACTCCCAGTGAAAGCTTTCTTTTTGCCTTGCTAGACCATTGTTCAGTTTTACATCCTACACTACCTCAGCATAAGAAAATTCATGTAAAAGGAAGCAATAGGATACTGTCTTCAGGCTGGATACAAATGTTAGCTAAACCACTGGTGCCTTTTAAGAAAACCTTGATATGATTTCCACTCTTAGTAACCATTGGAATGACACAATTTCCTTTGTTATTCTTTCCAATCTTATCCTTTGTGATAACTTTGCTTTGTATTTCAACATGCACACTTGGGCACACAGATTAATTATAAGGCAACAGGCTTTACATAACTGTGCTGAAAAACAATTAAAGTCTCATTTTTTGTTTTTCAATAAACTAAAGTGAATGGAAAAATTAAAGAAGTATAGAATCGAGAAGTGACCTACCGTGGTTGTCTTTATCCGTCCTCCTGGTTGCGTACAGGTCCAGCCTGATTTATTGATTAGCAAATCACAGCCTTCTCCTTCTAAACATGGAAGCATTTCACACCACTGTTTTGTTTTGATAATTCGTGCTATGGAACAGAAAAGGAAGAAGAAAAAACAAAACCAAAAACAATTGGCAGGAGAATTCATATTTCACTTATCTCTAAACACTTTCTCATTTGAGTTGTCTATTTTCATCATCTGATAATTCAGCAATAGGTTATCATGTAGACAGCTCTAGGCAATTTACAAACTTATTTACAACACCTGCTGTGCCAACAAATTTCATTTCAAATTTAAAAGCCAGCAATAAAACAAAAGACAGCTCTATTACTAAACAAAAGAACATAGAAACTAGCTATTTTTCCTATTTCATGCTCTTTCCAATCAAGGAAACATTGCTGAAGGGCTAACAATTGAAGCCTTATTGTCCTAAGTAATCATTATGGTAGCCTAAAAGTGACCCACAACCAGGATCCATTGTGTTAGACTCTCCTTAAACCTGAACAGACACTCCTTATTCTGATGTGCTCACAGTGTAAATAGACATGGTACATACAGTGTAAAGAGAAAAGCTATAATAAACAGTTAGAGAGGTCAGCATAATCACAGCAGTTGTGAAACTCCGTGATACTAGCAATGGTAGGCGTATAGTTAGGGGCAGAAACTAGGAACATAAGGCGGAGAGGTGTTGAAGGAAGCAAAGGTTGAGAAATCATGGACAAGGCAATAATAAGCAGAGGGACAAGACAGGTATAAACACCCTACTACAAGGGAAAAGAAGTCTAGTTAGGAAGGTCCTTAATTGAAAGATGGTGTGATATGTGTTTTATGTCTCCTCTTAATGCTTGTGTCTCTGGCAAGCTGGATCTGCAAAATTTCCTCAAAAGTCACACACAGCAAGTAGTCTGGAACAACAGAGCTCTAGCTGCAATAAAGCAGCTATAGAGCAGCAAAATTATCTATAGTAGCTTAAGTAGCAAAGGAGTTATAGGGAGAAATTTTTCTTCAAGGCAGGGAGAAAAGGAGCTTTAATACTTGTAGATTTCCTTCTGGACTATAATACTACTTCTTTTGAGTTTACCTGTGTAGTACTACTTCTTTTGAGTTCACCTTTGTAGTATCCGAGTTCCCTCTCATAGAATAGTAAACAATATTAGTAACATCTAGTATTTTGTTATTCTTTCACTCTCCCCCAGCAGACAAAATTGTAGACTGAGGTGTTTGGGATGTTTTTCATAAAATACTTAATATGGCGATACACGCCCTTGCAGAGTGCCATATACTCATGCTAAACAAGGTAAAGTACCCTAAACTAACTTTTGCTTAGACTGTAAGGCTCACAATATGTATATCTTCAGTTCCTTCAGAGATCATCTCATCAATCCTTGGCTGGACTACAAGAAAGCTTCACCACTTCAATTTGTACATAAGTGTCCTAGGACTCAAGTCCAGACCTTGTTCCACATACAGAGACACAGACCATGCCTCCCTCTGTGTTGATGTGGGACACTAATACACACAAAATGCCTTCAATAGTCATAAGTCCACCAAAAAGAGGACTACAGGAGAAAGACTTGGCAAGATAAGGGTACAAGAAGCTTGTACTGCACCAAATTAACCTGGGATCCAAGGAGATTAAAATGCATATCTATCCCAGTGGGAGTTGCAGCTTTATGCTCACCTGAATGTGTGATTCAGCCTGAATTTCTCTGTTTGGAATTGCTAAGAATACAATTCCCAATGCCACTGGATCATGGCAAGAAATAGAAGTGCAACTTAAAGTCTTTTAATAGAATCCTTTCCAATATTTTGACATGAAACAACTTGTGTCCTCAGTTCCGGTACAATTGTAGGTAAGGTCTAGCAATGTAACAAACACTGATTTCTTTCGGTGGAAGCTTAATTTGAAATTCATATTAATATTTTCATCATAAAAAACACTTCAGGTCCAAAACATCTACATAGGAATTTGTACTGTTCATTAGGCAATATATATCTCACTGGTAGAATGACTCCGAAATAATTTTCACAACTACAATTTTTTGAAGCGAATCCACTAAGTTTTTATAGCACATAATACAGAGAAATCTGGATTGTGCTTGGGCTCCATAGGTACTGCTCTACTGATAACTGGATATCAGTCTTTGAGACTAACATCTCCTCTGTAACAGATAATAGCCTTTCTCAGTGAAGGCATGTATTCAGTTGCAGGCTTAACAGAAAAAGCTCAGTAAAACATTAACTCAAACCTCACCCATTTGCATGCATATCTTTCGCAGTTCACATATCAAAATGGCTATTTCTATCAATGTTTCAAGAATATGAAGGATCATTGAAAGACTGAATAGTCAGTTAAACTCAGAAATATGTGCTAGATTGCCTCTACTATCTCAGCTGGGAGGTTTTTCTGGAAACATAATTTGAATTAATCCGCAAAAAAAAAAAAAAAAAAGTATCTCCTCTGTGAATTACTCTCAGTGTTTGCTTGCTTGCTATCTCAGAATGCAGCTACCGGTATTATCACAAATATATGGGGTCCTTGCTCTGGGTATTGGCTATATCTGCACAAATTTAGGACACACCAAGAATATTTTACAGAACATAAAGTCTTCAACAATTCTGTGTTAAGTACACAGACCAGCTCATGCATTTAGGCCTTGAGAATCAGAACAACTGCTTTTGCAGGGAAAAGCTACTCAGTTCATATGGTTTAAAAGAAAAGTAGTATCAAAATGGTTTATTAATCTATTAATGACACATAGCCAGCAGTAGTGTGGATCAATACCAGTAACAGAAAAATGTAAACCATAGTACTAAACATTAAATGTTCATTAACACTTGAAAATTCCCAAATACACCCTCAGAAGTAATCCCAAACATGTGTAGCATCCCTGTGTCCCCTCAGATCCCCACACACGTCTCCCCACTCTGCTTCCCCCTGGGGTCTCTTCCTCATTACAGGCTCTCACTTTCCTTTAATTTTGCTTCCCCATCTGCCTGTCGCTTTGCTTCAGGAGCCTCACCAACACCGTTTCTCTCACACCATGGCAAAAGGGAGGTTCTGTTCCTGTCTGCAAAACTACATCTATTTTTGCATTTTCACTTTTCACTTGCCCATTATATCAGAGTGAAGCTAAACTGTAATGTAGGGAGGGAGCAAAGTGTACAATGATTTCTATCAGCATAGTATCAAAGAATTTTCATCAGTAATTGAAACTGAGTTACACTAGTCAAAGCAAAGGAATACGGTGTATTTCCTGAGGCATTGTAGTTGGTTTTTTACTGTGTATATTCACTAGGGGTGAAATTCAGCCCTCTGCAGACAAGAGAGCAAAAAGCCTATCAGATTCTTCAAATCCACTCCGAGCTCCATTATAAAGAATTAAGTGGCACTTAAATGATACATAGGCTTTGTGCAGACCTTCTACAAAGAACTGAATTTCAGCTTAAGAATCTGTGCTGACACTACTCTGCATCTCCTAAGAAGGGCTGTGCCCCTTCACTTAAATGGAAGTTAATAGGAACTGACAGTGCTCAGCATATGGTAGAATTGCTTTCCCAGGTAATGCCATTTGAACTGGAGAACAAATAGAGTCTATCCAAGGGTTTTTCAGACAGTTTTGAGGTGTTGGAGGCAAGAAGAGGTTGTATCAACATAATGTCAAGCTATTCACCAAAGTGATCTTAACTGTTTCGTAAGACAGAGCAATTTGCAATGGATTTCCAGTTATTGGTAAAAAAAGTCTCCATTCATGATCAGTATGGTCCAGTTCAAGACTGCTCAACTGAGTAGTGCTTCAGAACACCACAAATTGCTTTCTGCTAAATACTGCAACTAGGTAAGTTTTGTCACTAAGCTTCTCACCTGTCAACATTATATACATATTTTCTATAGAAAATCATCTTTACTTCTATACTTCCTTTTCCCACATTCACTCTACACTCAGGGAATTATCCATTGCTGCATCTCTAGTCAATCTTTTAGCTGAAAATCATCACCTTTTTATGATAGCAAAAAACTGAGATAAATCTTGTTCAGCAGCAGTAAATGCAAAAGCTTACAGCCATATAAAATCTGGTAGATTAAAACACTCAGATTGTTACAATTCATTGTATTTTTTTATTTTTTTAATGTTGCAAAATGAACTTGGAAATAAAATAAAAAGGTACTTTTTTTTTTGTAACTGAATAAGTATATTGATTAAAACAGCATTTGGATACAGAGACTTATGACTTCAGAATACATCATGCTGCTATGCATAAAAGGTAGTGTGCAAAGTGAATATTTGAAAATTATAAGCAAAACCATGGTGCACGAGTCTAACTAAAGAAAAGAAAAAAAACAACCAACCAACAAAAAAAAACGACCCAAAAGACAGCTTAGTTGATGTTTATCAGTCAGTTCCAGATGCCTGAAGTAGTAAATAGAAGACTCATTGTAGTAGGGAGTACAGAAAATTTCCCCAAACAGAATATACCATTTTGAAACATACTCCTTAAATGAGAGTTGTACTTCTTACAGACTGATGTTCTCCTTCACATTATTTTTTCCAATGATAATTTGTAGCACTTCATGCAGGATGTAATGTATGCATTGGAGAAAATATTTCCTTTTTGACCTTCATATATTATTTCACTGTTGTTGTCCTTGACCTTTGAAGAAAGGTGATTGGCATAGCTGATTCCCAAGGTTCAGAAATGCCCTAGGATTAATCACTTTAGAAGGTCACACAGGAATTTGTTGCAGAACTGGAAACAAAACCTCTAAATTCTTAGTGGTCACTAGACTGGAGACTTTTCTGTGCCACCTTTTCCTTCAGAGAGAGTGTACATTGCAGTCATGAACTGTCCTTAGAGCAGCAATTTGACTGTAATAGTGTATAAGCCCCAAACGTCAATCTGTGTTACTATACAGCAAGGAAACATTACAAACCTTGGATAACTTTTACACCAGTCATTCTGCTTCACTTAAAAAAATGGAGGCAGTGCTAATTCACAAAGAGTTAGCTTGTCTCAATTATTTATAGAGCATATAGACTGAAGACTATCCAGTTCTAAGAACAGCAATATAGCAATGTCTAGACACCCATTTTATCATGTAGCTCTTGCTGTCAAGATTGGGAGGGATGCTTGAGCTGAGGCTGAGAAATATATGGGAAAAAGTGATCTCCTGTGGTCTACAGGAAAGCTACAAATTGAGACTAGGTGACTAGATCAAAAGACTGATTGACAGGGCAGAGGCTTTTCCTGCAGCTCATCCCAGTCATGGTTCCACTGAGGGATAAATCTTATTGCAACCCCTGGGTTGAGAAAACATCTTCAATGTTCACCTATATCCCCAAAAAAATGAAAATCTGGGTTTATCAGAAATGGTGCTGATTGCACCATGCACAATATGTATTTAGGAGGCACAGGATAATATCCAGGAGGTGATCTCCAAATTATGCAGTCATCATTATCATCCCAAACTAGGACTCCCTAAGGGGCACTCCTGCCAGTTACATGAATGGTCTCTACAAATTTAGCTGAAAAAGCCGGCATAAAAAGTTGTTGGATTAAGCCTAGTGAATATGGGAAGCTACTTGGTAAACCACAGTAGCAAAACTACTTAAAACAAGTAAAACTAAGCTTTTAAACTAATGCATTTAGCAAGGCACCGAGGTATCTCTTCAGTTTTAAGAGGTACCTGTTTTGCTGAATCTTCATAAGACTGTGAAATAAATACATACTGACAGCTTAAAAAAAATTAAACAAACAAAACCTGAAGAGAATCCAGATTCTAAGAGCACTCTCATGAAATTCAACAGCTCTTATGTTCCTTCCTGTTTATGTCTACAAATAGAAGAATTTCCTCATTATGATGCCCTGAACGATAAATAAATAAAAAAAAACAATGAAAAGCACACGAGTAAAAACACCAGAACACGATATCTGACTTTTTGTAGTGTAGAAGAAAACCATGTATTTATCTGGCCTCTCTCTTTTCAGTTCTTTGAAAACCTTAATACTATGTGATTCAGTGATATAGCAATAGATTCGTCTACATCCAGATGTTCAAATACTTGTATGACAGAAATATTATCCTAAACCAGAAAGTGTCCTAAAAGTCAGCTTCACAGTCAACTCATGTCTCTTTCCATTTTATTTTTCTAGGGCCAGTTTTCTTCTGTTTGTAATTGCTCTCATTTGAGATTGCAATATGTATCTGCATTTGTTCTCAACCCTTTAGCCTTTCACTGACAATTACTACAATTGCTTACATGGAAAAATAATGTAGCAAATATAACACATATTTTTCAACTCCTTATAATGCAGTCTAACAGAAACAGAAAAAAAAATCACTTTATTTAGAATCATTTACTAAACCTCACAGGGTCACAGCAAGCATTCTGACAGTTATAATAAATGATAAATACAGACAAAACCTACATGTTGAATTTTATTCAGGTACAATACATGTGTTTGCAGACTCTTCTAAATGGTTTTTTTTCTAATTATATATTAAAGCGCCAATTAAGAGTTGGACTTGATGATCCTTGTGGTTACCTTCCAACTCAGAATATTCTGTGATTCTTTCTATGAGTTTAAATGGGCAAGTTGGCCTACAACTTTGCCCAGAATTTCAGTACTTGTCTGAATATCCACAGATGTACATTTTCAATGATTATCAATCTGAGAATGATCTAGTGCTACATTGTCTGTGGGTAGTTAGCACTTGCTGCCTAACAAAAGATGCTAATTGAGCACCTACCCCTAGAGAAAGCCTTTGTCAGGACTCAGTGTCTTCTGTTTCTGTCCTCTGCTGTTCTGCTCTGCTGTATTCAATTAGTGTGCTGGAAGCAAAGTAAAAATTACTAAAAATCTGATCAGTGCTATGCCAGCAATGAACCTTTCAGAAATCAGGTTTTCATCACATTTCATTTTGCTGCCAGCATACTGAGAACAGCAAATTTAACTGGAGAGAGATGGCAATTTCAGACCTGAAGTAGAGAATTTGAAGACAATACTAAAGAATGGAGACAAGAAGGGTTATAATGGGAAAGAACAGGAAAACAGATAATATAAAGCAAGAAAGGAAGGAAAAAGAGGAAAGCCCAAAGCTATATGTAGTAGCTACTGAGGCTGATGGGTAAGGTCAAAAACTTGAGTAAGTTGTTAAGCAGAGTCAGCAGGACAATGTAGGTAAGTGAAGGCAAATGACCAGAATGGTTTGGGTGGTTTTTTCCCTGAAGTACATCAGTTTCAGTTCTCCTGATGATCTGAGCAGAGTATGCAGTGGAGGACCAGATTTACTGCAGTTGAAAGTAGAATCAGATATTCATATGTTATGCAGAGAAGGCTGGGCAGCTGTGGAAGAGGGAGAAGGACCTCAAGAACTCCTAGCTATGAAACATGTGAACATATCAACGTAACCACAGCAAAGCAAGAATTTAAAGGAGGAAGTTACAGTAAGAATTAAACATGCTCTAGGTTACATGGTAGAGAGTTTTCAGTGAAATGGAAAGTAGCAGGGAATAAAAGATTATGAGGTTGGAGTGAAGGAAGGGTGGCAGCAACTTTACAAAAGCAACCTTACAAAAAGTGTCTGAACAGAGAGTGTACCTCAGAGTGTAAATACCCATGGATATGGGTGACAAAGAATTCTGGACACTTCACCCTGTCTGCAGCTTTGCATGTGATTGCACAGCATCTGATTTTGTGCTCACAAAACACATGCCAAAACAATAGCCATGAATCATGGTCCCTCTTGGGATTCTAGCTGTGGAAAGCTCATGTACCCAGACTTATGAGGTACCTTTAGTGAACTCTGCACATACTTAGTCAGGCAAATATAAAAAGAAAGAAAAAGCAAAAAAGAAAAATAAAACAAGAAGCACTCTTCATTTGACAGCTGCTTTTTCATGGACAAAGCAGTGAGAATCAGAATGTGAAACTCCATGTGCTTTAGGATAGAAATACCTTAGTCTTTAATCTTTCAACAGCTATTTCTGGGAATTTTAGTTAATGTTCTCCATATGTATTTAAAGGACAAGCATAGAGCTGAGTGGTTATGCTGTGGCCCTCATTGCTTTTGGTGCTTTCAAAGTCCAGTGTCAGCATGTGTATTGCTGCTGTGACATGGTGGTGACATTTTATTGTCCACTAAAAGAGATAATAATTCACCTGTTCTCGAGTACAACAGGCTTCCTTTGTCAACATCCAGAGCAATGGGAAACTCTGCTCTCCTTTTGTCACATATGTAAGAACAGAACATGCAAGCAAATTGAGTTGAAATGAGCGTGATGACTAGCACAGACGCAGACTAACAACTACCGTTATGAGAACAATTTTAAATATTAGAAAAGGAAACTCGGCAATGAAGCTGTACTTATTTCATACCCAAAGTGATTTCCCCCTATTCCACGACTAGATGCTGTGTTACAGTAAACTGTATGCTCTTTGGGGTAAGCCTGTGACTTTCTGCTTTCATCAAATATTAAAAATAAGCTACAATTATGCTGGGGATTTTGACACAAATCAATGCTACAAGAATGAAGATCAAGGAAGTAATTAATAAAATGAGTGAAACAGGTGAAAACAAAGAATGGAAACATCTTTATGGTTTTACCTTTCACAGTGAAAATACAATTAATATAACCACTTGGGATTCTTTTGAAACTTGTGTCAGTGCCCCAGGAAACTCACTATAGTGAACTATGATGTTGACCTTCAGATAGCTTGGAAACTGGCCTTTCCTTATGATTTCTGCTTTCATTAGCCAGTGTTTGACCAACAGAGGAATAAATGTGTTTAAATACAGCAAAGATGTTAGTTTATATAACATGCACTGAATTGATACACTGCCCATGGGAAATCCTGTTACAGGTGGATATGTTATATCTCAACTGCACAGTCACACATCTTGTCAGACAGCAGTTTGACATCATGACTGTATAGAACTCGATTTTTGACTGACAGTTCAGATAATTTTTTAAAGGCAGCTTTTCATATATACATAAATATTAGTGCTTTGTTTCCCAAAATTAAATGAATTGAAACATTTTTCCTAATTTTGTACTTAATTTGGACAAAAACTTATCAAAGCTTTCTCTGTATATACATTGTAAAATGTATATATTTTGTAAAAATAAAACAAATACTGCCTTATATTTACATAAGGCTTCTATTTTTAATTTATTTTTAAAATATTGCACATAAAATCATGAGACAGATACCTTACAAAGACAAATACAATACATTTTCAAAACTCAGCTATTGTGTGGACATTTTTACCTTGGGTACCTAATGCACAGACAAATTAATTTTCAAATATTCATCAGATTCTACTTCATAAAAATTCTTAAGATATTTTATGCATTAAATACAATGCAGTTCAGAAAGAGCTCTATATCAGAAATAGTCACTGATTAGAAGGAATAGTCTTTCTTGACCTAACAGGCAATATTTTATTTATTGGAACACATCCAGCAAATTTATGAACAGCCACAAAAGATATTGTAAAAGCCAATAGTCTCCCTGTCTTCTTGACTATCAGAAAATCTAATTTGAAATTTTCAGATTTATTTCTGGGAAATCAGACTAGAAGGACTGGCAATAAGGTGAAAAAGCAGGAGATGATGCCTCTCTCCCACGCCAGGCAATAGCTCACGTGCTATGATCACTGTGTTTGCAAGCAGGAATCTTATCCCCTGTCAAAAGCTGCACGGTGTAGGTTGGTTGGGGCCAAAGGACATAGTAAAAGCACAGACAGTATACTCTGACTTATTTTTTTAAACCACAAATTCTGAAAATTAGGTGCCATAAGCACTTGTGTATCTCCAGCAACTGCTCCAATTGTAAAAATCCAGACCACCAGGCACGAAGTAGTTGATAAGGTCAGGATACAGAGACAAAGCTAATTTTTTGCATTGCACTCCTTTACAGGAAACAGGACAGTTATACATTTTAGGGAGAGAAACAATAAGTTAAATTAATCAGATCTGATCTTCAGCTTTATGAAGGCCATAAAGTTTATTCAGCAATTTCTGTCATAATCTGAAGAATTTCTGGTTGAGATATAACAACTTTTAGAAAGACATCCAGTACTGATTTTCAGAGAATGCTCACATTTCTACAAACTCTTAAGGCAGCTTATACAATTCAATGGCAGTTCTATAGATTTTTAGTATTATTTCTATAGGATTCCTATTTAACTTTCATAGGAGTATACTCATCTTCCCTTATTATATCCCAAACGACTCAATGGTCTACTGTCAGCTACAATAAGGCCACATCAATAACAAAACACTGGGTGTTCCTAAAGGTTAATCATCTAACTTTTATATCTCCTATTCTTGCCTTTTCTTTTTTTTTTGTACATTGAAAAGCTTAAGCGAAATAAAACAAACTAAACATCAACACTGGACACACACAGGAGTTTAAAATCCCACAAATTTAACCTGGCCCTGACTGTAACCTTAACCTGCTGATGGAAGCAGGTTAGAATACTCCATCTGCAAAAATGTAATTGTTTTCTTTTAACAGTAACTGTCTGCAAAGAGCTTTCTCAACCGACTCTTGTTTTTTAAGAGCATTGGGGAAGCCTTATTGGAAATATCTACATTGTGTAACAATACAAACGGTACATGTTCACAGTCCTGACTCAGGCAAAACTGGCAATGGGTTTCTTGAGGGTTCCTCTGAACAAAGCACTGATTGCCTGAGTCTGCAGCTTGGAAATAGCCCCTTGCAGATTAAGAAACAACAACTGTTAGTTCTCTATGCTTCTCTTAAGTACAATACTGAACTATTTAAGTGTTCATTTAGACTCAACATTTTAAACATATTAAAAAAAAATCTTTAAGAGGTCTTCCCAGGGAAACTCCACAAATTTTCTATACTTTCACATAGCAAAATGGCCCTTTAAATTATCCCTGGAAGCATAATTATGTAATAAGGCATGTATATATGTATTTACGCATTTACTGTACTAGAAATAAAAGTTGCTATTAACACTTCACTGCAGTATTTTACTCTTGTCAGCAGGATACTATTTAACCATTGTAGTTGTATGTGAATAACAGAAATAATTTGTATTAAATTGTACGACAATTCGCAAACTTTCTACTGTTGAATTGAAAAAAACACTTTCATAATTTCATATGTGCAGAGCCTATTTACATATTTATTAATTCCTTTGTTCAAGAACAGAAATACATATATATTAGTATACACAAGATTATTCAGATATCTTATGCCATAATGACATAACATATATGCATACTGTGTATCCTAAAATAATCTGCAAATTCCTAAATTTTAGCTAGCCAAAAGCTAGATGTCAAAAGGTAGATATTTTTAACTGCACGTTACAAAGATTTATAAAGTCACCAACTTAGAAATATACACCAAATATTCAAGATAGGGGAGAATATTTTTACGAAAACAGGCATATGGGCTGATAGTAGGGAGACTGGCAATTTCTACCAGGTGGATTAGCAGGCACTTCAGCTTCCCAAAAGTTAATGCCTCAGAGCACGTGTGACAGAGACACAACACACACACATACAAATTTGTCAGCAAATTCTTCAGCAGTTTTACTGTGATATAATTTTTTTCCTTTTTTTACAAATTTGTAGTGGACTCTACAGCTTCAGTGTCCTGTTTATTATGTGTATGGTCTTGACTACTTGAATCTGTGCAACCCATTCAAAAACAGACTGCAAAATGCCAAAGACTTTCTTTCACTTCCAGTCCTGCTCAAGTTTTCTTTGAGGCACTGCTCATCTGAATCATTGCCTGTTTCTTGCTTACAAAACATTCATATTCAAAGCATCATTAGCACAATAGCAATTAACAAAGAGCCTTTTATGCCAACATGCTACAACTTCATCTCACACACCCTTTACAGGAAAAAGGTCTTTTCTCTTCTTTCCAGTATCAGTGAAGCACTCATGTCATGTGAAAAGAATGCTCCCTTTCAGTGCAGAGGGGACATGACTGTGCCTTATGTGAATCTACTCTATGTACAAGGGGAGGACTAGGTGACCTAAAAGGTCTTTCTCATCTCTAACCTCTATGAAAGTTCACAGTATCGGGAATTGCATATTAACAAGCAGATGCAGGATTTTGTGTGGAAATGGCACAGTGTTTCCACAAGATGATTTTTTTTCTTAATTTTTATCTGCTATAAAGCATAGGAAAAATATTTTTAGGTTTGCCACAAGTATAATCAACAAAAAACAGAGAGGACAGTGATTAGCCTTGAGCAGTCATTCCCAAAATATTGCTAACATCGAGCAGTAAGTGCTGCTAGAAATTGGTGGATTTTGTTGCCAATACTATATTAAGTTGCCACATAGGCACTAAGACAAGCACTGAGGTTTCCCATGAAGCAAGACTGTTTCTTTATAGCATGCTGTAAATGCAACGATCATATTAATTAGAGAGGAAGAAGAGAAAGTGGAAATGTTTTATACTTCCTCTTAATAATAATTTATAGGCAATTCCACGAGGAAAAAAAGTGAGTAGCACAGCGTTGGTCAAAAAGAACAGAATACAAACACATTTGCAATAATAGCATATAAGCAATATCAAAGCATTTTACAGTAATATAGAGATGAGAATCTAACTGCCCCAAAAACATGTTCAATATCAGACAGTCACAATATTTCCAAATACTAACTACACAGCCCTGATACATGTTAATAAACTTGATCACTCCGTAACAGCTGTAACATTGTTTAGAATGTGTTACCCCGAGTTCCCACTAACACAACACACACTAGTAAAACAAGAAACAAAAAAGAAACAACCCCTCAAAGGCTCTTGTGTGCCTTTATTTCACACTGAATAAGCAGGCACAGTACAGCCTGCTGCTACGCTTTTCCTTACCAGTTGGTCAAAACATGGATAGACTCTTGGTTACAGCTCCTAATGTGCTGATTAACTGACCCAGAATAACAAAGGCTAAGGGTAAGCAACACAGAAATTACTATACAGGATCAGACCTGAATCAGTCTAGTTTAACATCCTCCCTCTGTGAGTAGCCAGCCGCCTCTATTCCTATATGTTTTAGCAAGAGCTGTTCCAAGAAGAAATAACTTAATATGCTCAGATTTGTTTCTCCACATTTTCTCAGTTACTGATTTACAAGCTGTTGATTGAGGGGCAAAGGGTGAAAATTCTACATCTCTGAGGAACAATTAACTCTGTTCTTGATTCCCTGAGGTGTACTGTAAGCCATAATACCATAAATTAACCCAGGAAGAATTTACCATAATAGAAAAAATATTCATACATTTGTGTTTAAAAGTGCCTCTTTTTTTTTTTCTTTTTTAAGGATTTTCCATTGCCGATTTGAGGGCAAAAAAATATAATTTGTTTCCATTATAATACAGAAAGCATTGTGTATGCATCACACATTAATCACAGAAGAAATTAAGGACAGAGAAAAACAAATATGATAAATCACATATCCTTTTGCCGAGATATAATACAGCATCAGGCCTGTATACCTCATTAACTACTGTGTTTGCTATTAACACTTCACAAAAATGTGTGAACATATAGCTGCATCATGAAGCTGTTAAAAAAGAAAACTGTCTTTAATTTTTTCTGCTTTGCCTTCCTCTATATATCAGATGCAAATCATCCATACTGTATACCTTTCCTTGCTTAAAATATAAAAATTTCCTTTATGATAGAATCTGAAAGGTCTCCTTTCAGAGACAGACAATTCTGCCTGTCTGAGAAGGGGTATGTCATACCTACATCACACTATTTCCCCACCACCCTGATATGAAATTTTTCATGAATAAGCTTGAGTTCCTAATACACTTTCTGTTCCATTCAGCTTCTTACACAGCACTCAGCCGTGCTGGACCCAAGTGTCTCTCTGTAGGATATGAGCAACGTGACTCTCATTTATCATGTGCACTCTCACTCCCCAGGGCAAGAAGTGCATGCGGTGAATGTTTTGTTCAACATTTTGTTGCTGCTCTTTTTCTTAATGCACATACACATATAACTTAAGGAAAGCAAGTCAGTGAAACAAATCCTGCACTTAGAGTGGAAGGTGCTGAGTCTTATCCTTAGTTCTTTGAAAAATTTATTTCAGTTGAAGTTAGGCCATTGACTGCTTTCCTTAGCTCAGCTACACGCCAAATGAGGCTGCTGAATGCACTCTCATTCCTACCTTCTCTTATAAATAAATAGGTTTAATTATATTAACTTCATAACACTTCTACAAACATCTATCCTCTCTTCCATAGCTCTCAAAATACCTCTCAAATTAAAAAATCACATTGATCTCTTGAAATTCCTAAATATACAACATGTTTTGGGCATCATTCTTCAGGAGAAAGATTGTGACTGCTCTCATCAGCCTCTCTGGCACCCACCCTTAATACTGACAATTTTAAACACAAACACACATTTATTCTAATAAAGCAAAGTGTTAACACCTGGAACATGAAAACAGAGTATTAAAAAAATTCTGGATGTTAACATCCACCTTTGTACTGACTTACTCCATTATCTTACATATTTGGGGTACTAGTGGTCTACCTTATCATTTAATGGAGAGGAACTGCCTTAAGGAAATCTATTAATTTTTTTTTGATTCTGTTGATGAAAAGCAAAACAAAACAAGCAAAAAAAAAATCCAAAAAACCCCCCAAAACACTATAAAAATGAGAAATTGTTTCTCCTCAGCAGAGTCTCTGATAATCGCACTCATACCCTTTAGTATGGTCTTTCACTTTTATTGCTATAGTTTCATATATTTTTTCTACAGATCATGCATACAGATCACAACAAATATTCATGCATTTAAGTACATGAGCAGTATATTTATCCTAAAAAATGTGTAGCCTCTACCTTGTCCCAACAGCTTCATAGGGACAATATACTTTAAATGAATGTCGAGATAGCAATTCTGGCATTTATAACATCTCCTAAGCCAGCACCACCTTTCTTCCCTGTTTGTGAATGTGAGAATCTTGTGCGTTCACAGCTGTTTGTGAAATTGGAGTCTGGAACTGAGAAACTCCTCCAGATACTATGACTATGCTGGCTGTGTCACTAAGTTTCTTTAAGTTACGGCATAAAATGTAAATATGACTTAACATTTCCTAGTGATGAAGGCACTGGAAAACAAGTCTGCTTGTTTATCTTGCAGTGAAGTATGTTGCCAAAGATACATTTCATTGGAAGATTTTTTCAAACACTTCAGGATTCATGCTTCAGTCCAGGACAGTAAAACTAGCTGCAGTTTTAACTCAGACAGTAAGCTAAATAAGTGACCTGTCATTACAAAAATAACTTATTAAAACAGTGGACCAGGAATAACCTTGAAAAGGGATTTTGAAAAATGATTATTAAGATCATGTAAACAGAAATGTCTGAATATAGCAGTGGATAAAAATAAAACTTGGTTACGAAAAATTTCACATTTTTACTGAGTCTGATTTAACATCAAAGGCTTAGCAGAAATGCAATTCTCAATGACTATCCCTGAGTAAGAATCATTGAAGCATAATTCCAAACTTCCCAACAAGAATTTTTAAGATCTCTGCATTTATATTCCTCGTGACTTCTTTTAGCAAGCTACTAGAACAAGATGCAACTTAAATGGCTATTATTACCAATAGAAAGAGTATTTGTGCCTCTTTTTCAACTGATATAAACCAGAGTAATTCCACTGAACAAAAGAAATCCATTTGCCTTAATGCTAAATCTGGAACTGCTTGTGTTTATTAAGTATTGAGATTTTCATTCACTAAGATTTTATGTTTATACATACACATATCCTACAATTAAAAAAATATCGTTATTCTCAGAAACTAGAAAATTCAAAATCTGTATTACTTGAGAGAAAATGTAAGCCTGTAGTTCTCATCTTAGCTACAACAGTTGTTCCTAATACAGCAAAGTAGAAATCAATTGCACACAAAACTCTGTAAATTATCTCAATCATTAAAATGTGTAACCTTAACTAAGTTAAGAAACAAAAGAAAAAGAAAAAAGGTTTTATATATGGAAATATAAAAGCAATACAAGTTGAGTAAAAAAATATGAAACTGGAAAACACAAGAGCTGTTAATTTATTTTATGGATGACAGACTGTAAGACCAGCAAGATTCATTGTAATTCTATATTCTGACCTCCTGTACAATGTTACCCAGAGGAATTCTCTGCATTCATCACTTTACCCACCAAGCTAGCAGTAGCTGTCATAGAACGAGAGGGCTGTTTTGGAAAACAAACAGAAAATCCTGAGTTTAAAATTCTCAAGCCACAACTTCAGTGACATATCCCAAAGGACAATGGCAATTTCTTGTAGAAAAATCCTGTGCTTCTTTTGCATTTTTTTAAGTCAAAGTCACAACATTGGAGCCTCAAACTCTGCTCTGCAGAGTTGGGGCTGGAAGAGGCCTCAGGAGATTTCTAGTTTTCTTAACTCTTAATCAATGTCTTGTTTAGCACAAACTGAAGCTTCACACACTAAAGCATGTTACTTTCATCATCACCAAGACTGTTCTCTGAACTTTTTTCAATTTTTCAATATCTTTCTTGAATTATGAACCTAAGAACTGGGTATACTAGTATATTAAAATCTTCCCTATGTCCCAAGTGTGTAACAATGGGGTTTCCTATATTCGCCCAAGCTTTTTCAGGCTTTTGTCTGTAACATATTCACCTTTATGAGCATTGTCCATCTTCCAGATCTTTTATTTCAGCATATGTACTAGATCTGCTTGAGCCGGATTTAATTTTCTTCATAGGAGCTGGCATGGTGCTGTACTTTAGGCTTGTTACAAGAACAGTGTTGGTAACACATTAGTGATTTAGCTACTGCTGACCAGTGCTTGCACAGCATCAAGGCTTCCTCTGCTTTTCGCTCTGTCCTTCCACAGTGAGCAGGCTGGGGATGTGCAAGAGGTGTGAGGTGACATGGCAAGGACAGCTGATCCAAACTGACCAAAAGGATATTGCATGTCATATAATGTCACTCTCATCAATAAAGAACAGGGAGTAGTTTTTCCAAGGTAGACATGCTGGCTAGGCATTGGTCTGCTAGTGGGAGGTGGTGAAAAACTGCCTTTGCTTTGTTCCCTCCTCCTCTTTCCATCACTTAATAAACTGTCTTTATCTTGACTCAAGTTTTTCTTACTTTTACTCTTCTGCCCCCTATCCTCTTACAGAGGCTGAGGAGTGGGGGCCAGCGAGCAAGCAGATGGTGGGTGCTTAAGTTACCGGTAGCAATTAACCCAATGCAGCATATTAAAAGATACAGCTCACATGGTTACATACACTGTACCATCTGACAATGCCCCCAAAGCATTCATGGATAATTGCCAGTCTTGGAATATTTTGAAAAAAAAAAATTGATCTGGGTAGTCTTTACAGCAATTTCCACTGCATACTTTCTGGATCACTCCATGCTCAGAAGTTACTTCCTAGAGCTGCTTGAGTTCATGGAGGCATAATCTTCCAGTGTGATGCAGCAGATCCCACACAATTATCTTTCCATATCATTCTTCCATCTCATCATGACTTGACATATGGTTTATCTTTTCAGGGGCTGGGTGTAGTAAAAAGCTTGCTTGTAAGAGCCTAACACTGAATGAGACTGCACAGGAAAAGCACTACATGTGCAGCCACAATCCAAGCCACAGCTATAAGAAGTTCCCATAATGATCACTAAGAATAGAGAAACCTCACACCTTCCAGCACTTGGGTTCTACAAATGCTTCACTTAGCTTCTATAAATGCTAGTCTTGGGCTCTTGCCCTGACATTGTAGGTTGAGAGCTGAAGTGGGGGTTTCCCAGGCAACTCAAATCTGTCTAGCAACCACCCATGTAAGCATGCATTACAAGGTCATCACAGTATGTTTGCTATTTCCCATGGCATCATCTTGTTCCTTGGCAGCTACAGAAGACAGATGCATATGGTGCCTGTTCAACCTTGTATCCTGGTGCCAGCAACCAGAAGCCAGCTGGACCTGCAATGCAAACTTTTGACAGACAGCAGTACTGACCAATGCCTATACAACACAGAGTAGAGAAAATCTGTAACAGAAAAGGTCCTTATTTGGTTCATACATTAGATGCCCTGTGGCCCCCCTGCCCAGTGCTGTGTGGTCTGCCAGCGGACACAGGGAAACCATACCACAAATCAGGTATTCAGAGGGGTGTGTCAGAGAGAGCTTGATGCATCCAGGGCAGCTAGTGGAGGGGAA